>NC_135615.1:85274890-85574890 GCF_053574225.1 Canis aureus
CTGGGCGTCTGGGTTTTCCCCTGAAGGCGAGAGGGAGCCTTTCCCAGCAGTGGTGACTAGGCGGTGGATGGCGGTGGGGAAAGAGCGCCAGGGAGGACTGGAATCAGAGGCCCTGCGGCAGGCTGAGTGGCAGAGAGAGGCCTGGCTGGGCAGACCCGAGGGCAGCCAGCAGGAGCCAGCAGGCGTGGGGGGTGTGGAGCTTGGGGCACATGGGGGAGGAAGGAAATGGGCAGCCCCTGGGCTTTCACGGAGCTGCAGAGCGAGGAGGGCAACTGAAGCTGGTGAGCGGGTCCAGGCAGTGAGGGGGCTGCAGTGGCAGCGCCCAGGTGTGCTCTGACCCCCTCCTGCCCTCAGGGTGAAAACATCACCAATGCGCCTGAGCTGCAGCCCAATGCGGTCACTTGGGGCATCTTCCCGGGGCGGGAGATCATCCAGCCTACGGTGGTAGACCCTGTCAGCTTCATGTTCTGGAAGGTAAGGGGGCGGGAAGGTGTCGTCGGGGCCACCCCGGGGCCGGTGGCTCCGCCTTCCTGGCTGGGCCCTGACTGGACTCCGGGTGGATTCCTGCGGTGGAGGATGGGAGGCGGCTTTGGCAGCTCGCCTTGTTCTATTCCTGGAAATGGCCTGCTGAGCAGCGGGGAGGCCCTGGGGCGCTGAGCATGGAGCCCTGCCCCAAGGGCAGCCTCGTTCACCTTGCCTGCGTGTCTGCTCGGGGGCAGGATGAAGCCTTCGCCCTGTGGATCGAGCAGTGGGGCAAGCTGTATGAGGAGGAGTCCCCGTCCCGCATGATCATCCAGTACATCCACGACAACTACTTCCTGGTCAACCTGGTGGACAATGAGTTTCCGCTGGACAACTGCCTGTGGCAAGTGGTGGAAGACACGTTTGAACTTCTCAAGGGGCCCTCACCAGAGCGAGAGGCAGAGGCTGTATGAGCCCGCACCCCGGTGTCCTTGGCTCGAGGCCACCCGTGTCCTGCCTTCCTTCTCCCCAGTCCTGGTTTTCTGGGGGACCCCTCCCCTCCATTTCTCCCGAGCCCTGGCCTCCACTCCTCATGTGACAGCAGCTAGACCGTGTGAGGCTTCCGGGCTCGGGCCGGACCGGAGTCGGCCCCACATGGGAGCCTGGTGTCCTTGCTCCGCCGAGACCTGTGCTCTTCGGTGAGGAGCCTCTCCCTGCTGGCGAGGACCACGCGGGTAGAACAGCGTCCTCCGCGAGGGGGAGAGGCGGGGTGTTGCCCACTGGGCCCTGGAACCAGAGCAGCCCCGGGGAGATGCTGGCCTGGGGCTGCCGGTGGCCTTGCGCTCCCGGTGCACACGCCGTCACGAAGGGCCGCCCGCTGGCCTCCGAGGCGGGGGCCGCCGGCCCTTCTACCTGTGACTGGAGGGGCAGAGCGCTGTCCTGCCCACCTGCTTGCACAGGCCGCGGGCCGGGCCTCCGGACAGGCCTTGGCTTAAGCCCGTCAGCGCGAGAAATCCCCGCCCCATCTGCCCGAGAGCCAGCTGGGCTTTCACCTTCCTACCGTGCTGCTCTTCGCAGGAACAGTTTCTGTATTCCGGTGGCTCAGGAGGGAAGGTGCCCCAGAGAGGATGAAGGCCTCTGAGCCTTTATACCTTCCCCCCCCCCGCCCCCAAGCCCCCAGCCACGGACGGATTCCCTGCCTGTTCCTGTCAGGGCCAAGATAAGACTCTGAGCAGAACTTCTTTCTTCAGGCTTATTTTTTCTTATTAGGTGGGACCTCTTAGTACCAGCCGCGTCCTCCCCTGTGCTCACCCTGTTCCTGACGCTCTGCCCGGCGCTGCTCCCTGGGAGTCAGCCCTCGAGCCTCCCTGCCTGCTGCTCTTCGCTAGCTCAGCAGGTGGTGGGGGGGTGGGGGGTAGCTGTCCAAGGAGCAGCCTGATGGCAGAAGAGGCAGGCGCAGGCGCAGGCGCGGGTGTACCCTCTTCACTTCTCCCCAGGGTGACCAAGGGGGGCGCGGGGGGCAGTATTTAGAAGAGACGGAGCAAGGGAAGCAGCTAGGAGTAAGGAGGGTGTTTTATTGTCCTTCAGAGCTCAGAGAGCAGTCCCCTGTCACCAGGCTGTGCGATGAGTGCCTGGTGGCCTGAGCCTGCACTCCCCAGACGGGTGGGGCATGGTTTCCTCCTTCGGGAGGCTGGGCTCAGTGTTGTTTTTCTTTCCATGGGAACAAGTCACAGCTGCAGCTGGGTCCCCTGCTCCGCCCCAAGTCCACCGCACACATGGGCTCGGGCATCTTGCAGCTGCTCCCAGGGCTCCTGAGGCCTGCGGTTATCAGGCTGCTGGTGGCCCCTCTCTTCTGGCCCCTGGCTGCCAGGTGCTGGCACCACTTCTCAAAGGCCTGGAATCAGGGAGGAGGAAGGAAAGGCTATTTGGCTCCCTCCTGGGCCCACTGTATTTGCCAGGCCAACACCTGTGCCCAGCTCCTCCTGTGCCCAGAGGGAAGAGGAGACCCCTCCGTCCACCCCAGCCAGCCAGCCGGCTCTGCCCCAGGCCAGATGCACAGGCTCAGAACAGATCCGGACCTGGGAAGCTATGCCCAGAGTGGGGCAGATAAGGGAGGGGGCACTCAGGGACTTGCACCCATGGGCTAGTGTGAGTGGTAGCCGTGCTGTAGCCAAGCCTCGTTCCCACACCAAGTGGCCAGGTAGGACTGGGCTGAGCACGTGATCACCAGCTAAATCAGGATCCAAGCGGTGTTTTCTGTAATGGGCCTGCCCCCTTCCCCTGAAAATGGAGGGGCCCTGGGGGTGGTGACAGGGAGGGCCCCCAGCTCAGATATGACCAGGTCTGGTGCTGGTTTGGGAAGAGCTGCTGCGGGGGTGGGGGTAGGAGAGGGGGACACCCTCCGTACCTGGGAAAGGACCCAGCCACCTTCTTGTTGCTGTAATCGCTGAGCCACCTGCAGCTGCAGGACCCGCCGCCGCCACACACGCCAGGCCCACTTCAGGTGCCACCGCCTCAGCTGTGGGGGTGGGTGGTGAGCGGGCCCACTGCTGCCCCCGGCCCTCTGCAGCCTCAGGACGGAGGGGCTGTGAAGGGGCCCGGGCGGGGGTGGGGGTGGGGTGGAGGGGGTGGCGTCCCTGAGGTGTGTTCATGCAGATGCCTGCGCCCGACCCCAAGTTTTCAGACTTGGTCCATACAGAGACCAAGGTGCTTTGAGAGACCTCATTCCTTGGGGTTAGGGCTGAGGACGAGAGGAGCTGCGGCATCAGCCGGAGGCCGGGGAGGGGCTGCCCCCACTCACCAGCGTCCGTGCCAGCCGCTCCCCGCCCTGAGCATCTACCCAGCGCTGCCATGTCGCTGCCAGGCGCCTGGCCCGCTCCGAGCCCTGGAGCCGGCGAAGCAACGCCTCGTGGCGCCAGCGCTGCCCGTATTTCCTCCTGGCGGGGGGAGGCCCCGGCGTGCACCCCGATAGCCGAGAGCGTCAGGACCCCCAGGCCCCGGAGGAGGGCCGGAGCCAGGGATCCCCGGGTCCTCCGGGAAGGAGCGCGGGCCGGAGACGGCCCCGCCCCCGCCTCGACCTGGCCCGGTTAGGGCCCCGCCCCCGCCTCGGTTAGAGCTCCGCCCTGGCTCAGGCCCCGCCCCCAGCAGGCCCCGCCCCCGCCTCGACCTGGCCCGGTTAGGGCCCCGCCCCCGGCCCGGTTAGAGCTCCGCCCTGGCTCAGGCCCCGCCCCCAGCAGGCCCCGCCCCCGCCGGCCCGCGCACGCGCACGCGCAGCCGCGCTTACCCCAGCCGCCTCCCCGCGGCGTCGCCCAGGACCTGGGAGCCCGAGGCCGCTGGGGGTCCTGCGGGCCGCCCTCCGCGGAGGGCCCGGCGGGCCGGGGGCTGGTCGCCGCCGCCTGGAGAGAGGGTGACAGAGCCCAGTGCAGAGGACGGCGGGCCGGGGCCGGGGCCGGGGTCGGTCTCCTTACTCCGCGCGCGGGTCGCCGGTGTCCGCTCCCGTCCGCCGATGCTCCGGGCGGGGCCGCGCCGCGTGCCGAGGCGGGGGGTCTGGGGAGCAGCGGGCGGTTGCCTGAGCCCGGGCCCGCCTCCCCGCCCCGCCGCCCCGCCGCCCCGCCTCGGCCCCGCCCCCAGGCCGCGGCCCCGCTGCCCCCGCTGCCCCCGCTGCCCCCGCTGCCCCCGCTGCCCCGACGAGGCCGCCGCCGGCCGGTGCGGGTGCGGGTGCGGGTGCGGGTGCGCGTGCACCTGCCGCGCGTGGGGCCTGCAGCGGGTCAGCGGGCCTCGCCCCCCCCAGCGCCCGGGAGCCCGCCTGCCTCGGCTGATGATGCGACGCTAACATCCTTAAACAGACCCCAAAAGTGAACTTGTCTCACGACACAGACCTGGGAGTAAAATGCCGAGCCCCCGGAATCGGCTGTTGCCGGGCCCCGTGTGCGAGTATGTGGGTTCTGCAAACGGCCCGAGCTCGTCCCTTGCACCTCCATTAAAAACAACAACAACAACGCAGGGCGCCGGGGTGGCTCAGCCTGTGAAGCGTCCGACTCTCCATTTGGGCTCAGGTCGCGGTGTCGGGGTTGTGGGATCGCGCCCCGCGCTGGGCTCTGTGCTCAGGCCCGAGGCGGCTTGGGATTCCTGCCTCGCTCTCTGCGCCTCCCGCCCGGGCGCACGCGTGTGCATCCGTGCACCCCGACTCTCAATAAATGAGACCAAAACACCAAAACACAATGTCCTCTTTTTTCTTAGAGCCGTTCTAGAATCTACTACTCTATGCCTCCTCACATTCGGAAACAGGATTCTGAGTGATTCCAGCTCATGCTCAGGAACGCCGCGTGGCCTGCCAGTAACTCCGGGGCTGCGTGTCCCCCAAGGACGGTCGCTACACTGCTCTGCGGTGTCCCTTCTTGTGCCTGGCTTTCGTTGTGGCCTCAGCCCTGTTTGCCACCAAGCTCTTGTCACCATTTGCGGGTGTCAAAACTAACTGCTGCTGCTTTTTTTCTTCTTCTTCTTTTAAAAGGATTTTTACTTTTAAGTACTCTCCACACCCAGTGTGGGGCTCGAGCTCACAACCCCGAGAGCAAGAGTTAACATGCTCCACCGACTGGGTCAGCCAGGCAGGCGCCCCAGAACTAACTGCTCGTGGTCCAGAGAGCGGCGGCGGGTGGTTGTCTTTGGGGAGACGGGGTTACGAAAGAAACCTTCCATTATATTTCCCAATGTTCCTGTGGTGAGCATATTTAATTTTTCCAATAAGGAATAAAAAGGACTTGGCAAGCAGCTGCTCCTGCCCCCTGGGCCTGCCCCTAGGCTGCACCAGGACTCCCTATATGAGTTCAGGTTGTCTGTTGCCCTAGTAGCCTATGACCCCAGCACTCATCTCCGTGGCAGACCTGTGCTGTGCTGGCACTCAGTAGTGCTCAGTACGTGTTTGCTGATGGGCCCAGGGATGGCAGTCCTCCAGAGCCAGCAGGCTGTCCTAGGCTGCCCTCAAGGCCACTGGGCCCCACGGATGAGTGTCCAGCCACTTGCCACCATCAGCCTAGGCAAGCTGATTCTGAGGCCACCCACCCTCGGGTCATTTGGGGACCTGGCACCCGACCTAGGCTGCCTCACCTGCTTCCGCGGGGCTGGAGTGTCCGGCAGCGCTGGGAGGCACCCCTCGTTGGCTACCCCTGGGTCCCCCGCAAGGGCCTCCTGGGTCTCTGCCTGCGGCTCCAAGTGCAGGGCCCTGTGGGTCCACAGGAGGCCTCTGGACCCAGCCTGGGGGAACTGGGTGACGGCGGCTCGCTGGATACGGCCCTTCACTGCCGCCTGGGCCCAGGCCCCCAGGCCCCTGGGAGGAGGGAGGGAGGGAGGAGCCCGCATCTGTGCTGGGCTCTCGGGAGCCCTGCCTGGCTGCCCCTGCGCTCCTGCCCCCATCCCTTCTCTGGGGAATCTGGTGAGAACAGGCCCGGGAGCAGCAGCACATCACGCCAGGGGGACAAGCATCCTGTTGAGGGGACAGACGGTGTGCGGTCCTGCTGCCATACTTGGCCTCGCCCTCCCTCGCCAGGACAGTTTACGGCGCATCTGCCGTGTGTCTGACCCCCAAGCTGAGTGCTCGCAGGCCTCATCTCTGTAAGGCAGGCCTCTCATCGTCCTCTGGCCTCTAGAGACTTGCTCAGAGAGGAGTCGCACTGCTGGAAAGTGCAGGTCTGGAATGTGGCCCTGGGACCAGCTGCAGGGCCTGGGATCGCGCCCCTTTGACCCCAGCCTCCTGAGCCCTGGCACCAGCCAGAGAGAGCTCAAGGCCTCAGAAGCAGCCTCAGCTGGGGGCACAGTGGGGCTGCCCTCGGGCCACGGGCACCCACCTGGTGCTCAGCTTCCGGGCGGCCTGGGCTCGGCTGCCCCGGTGCAGGCGGGACTCCCGTGCGTGCGGTGCCTGGCACAGGGTGGCTCTCTCTTCTGCCAGCTGGCGGACCCTGCAGCGCTGGCCCAGAGCCGTGCGCCACGCCGCAAAGGCCTGCTGGGCCTGGGCCCTCCAGAGCTGTCTGTCTGCCCAGCGCTCCTGCACGCGCTTCCTCCAGCGGCCCACGGAGGCCCGGGCCACACGCCGCTCCCGTGCCCAGGCTTCGGCTGCTCGGGCACCCTGCCACACGGCCCACACCGCCCCGCGGGCCTCTCCCGGGCCACCCCGAAAGGCTCCTGTGGTTGGGAGTGCCCCTGTGTCTCTCATGACTGCACACCAGGCCGGGGAGTGGCTGCAAAACAGGGACAGAGGAGGGGCCTCAGATGCAAAAGTCACATTTCTTCAAAATCGCACCCGCAAATCCCCTGCAGAGTACCATAGGTTCTACGTGGCTTGGCACACACGCCCCCCTGAAGAATGCATGACCCGCATGGAGAACGCCCGAGCCGGTGTGTATCGGGTCCAGGCGCTGGCTCTGCGGGCCTCGGCAGGGGCGGCCGGCCTGGTCTCCCCTCGCAAGCCCAGTCTGGGGCCGGAGGTCGGCCCAGGAGTCGGAGGCGCAGGGCTCCCCGGGGCACCAGGTGGGGTTGAAGGATTGCCACCCCCACCACTCCAACGAAGCAGGTCATGGAAGGTCGGCGGTCATGGCCCTGGGGCTCCGTCCTGAGGTCCCCTGGGCTCTCTCTCTGCTTTTTCCAGATTGGGGATGACCCTCACCCCCCTACCCCCAGGCCCACCCACCTGTGCAGTAGAAGCTGCTCCGGCGGGGCCCCTGGGCGTCTCCGACGAGCTGCTGCCCGCCGCCAGCGCTGGAACATCGACCTCCTCAAGCCCTGGCGGTGGACCTGCACCCACCTCTGGTACTTTCCATGCAGGAACTGCTGCCCTGTGGCCAGAGAGATGCTGAGATGCCCCCCAGGCATCCATCCCAGCCTCGCCGCTCGGCCCGGGGTAACTGGGGGCCCCTCCTCAGCCACAAGTAGGGGACAGAGGAAGCCCCCCAACCATCTGGGTTTAATCGCTTCGGTTACAAGTGTCCTGTGATGACCGGGCCAACCCCGCTCATTGTTTTTAATTTCTTGGAAATGTTTACGAATCAGGAGAATTTGCACAAAAATCTAGATTTCCAGCTTTTTTTTTGAAAACTAGGTCTGACAACACTGGGTCAGCTTCACTGGGCAGTGATGGGCTGGAGAAGCAGCTGTCCCCAGAGAACGAGGATAGGAACTTTCCAGAACAACGAGGTCCTCGCCTGCCAGCTCACTGATCCGATGTGTTGGTGTAGTGGGAAGCCTCTAACACGGCCCCCAGCGATTCCCCACCTCCCACGCGGGGCTTTGAGGGCACCATAACTCAGAGCTCGGGCTCGGGCCCAGGGCTCCTGAAGGCCAGGTGAGGGTGAGGAGGATGAGGATGAAGATGATGCTGGTGACAGGCACACGCGCTAGGAGCTGGGCTGTGAGCCAAGATGGGTGGCATGGATGGTGGCATGGATGGTGGCATGGACGCCCTACAATCACCCTATGAGGCGCGTGCAGCACGATCCCCATCTTACAGATGAGTAAGCTGAGCCTCAGGGAGGTTCTGTAGGCTGCGTAAGGTCCTCACGGCCGGGACCGCACGGGCAGTGTCCCGCCCCGCTTCTGCTCCGTCCCGCCCCGTCCTGGCGCGCCCTGCCCCTGCGGAGGTCCCCCCACCCTCCGCCCAGCTCACCCTGCCAGCGCCCAGGCCCAGGCTCACTCTGCCAGCAGGTGCGCCAGCGCTGCAGGGCGCCTCGAGCCAGCGCGCGACCCCGAGCCCGGACCCGCTGCTCCACCTCCAGCCGCTGCGCCAGCCGCCGCCGCCACCAGCGCAGCGCAGCCCGGCCGCACCGGCCCCGGGCCCAGCCGACGGCCAGCTCTCTCTGGGCCCCTTGGGCTGAGGCCCAGCGGCTCCAGCCGAGCAGGACGCTAGGAAGGGGAGCACCCACCTGAGGAGGCTCGGCCACCCTGGGCCCACACCCCCCTGCTCCCCGGGAGCTCTAGCCCGCGAGGGGCAAAGCTGGGGGTAAGCGTGGCGCAAGGGGTGACTCAGCGGGCCCCCGGGAGGAGCTCTCACCCCGGAGCCCCTCGCCCCCACAGGGCAGGCCGGGGGGCAAGAGGTGTCGGAGACCTGAGTCTGGGTACCAACGGCCTGGGGGGTGACGTGGGGGCCCTGTGGGGTACAGACCCGAACAGAGGCTGCTGTGAAGGTCAGGGTGGGCGGGAAGGGGGCTGGGAGGCAGGGTGACCACGGCGGCTCGCCCACGCGGGGAGGGTCCCTACCGCCTCTGGAGAGTGCGCAGGCACCACCTGGCCGCACCCCGGGACTGCCGGGCCCGCACCTGCCAGAGCCGAAGGCACCGCCCCTTCCGCCGCTGCCCAGATGCCCACCGAAAGCTCAGCCCGAGCGTCTCCAAGGGGGCGGGCGCCCTGAAGGCCTGGGAAGAGGGATGGAGTCCTGCACCCCCGGCCCTGCGCTGCCCCACCACGGCCCCCCGCCTGCCCCTACCGCCCCTGCCCGTCCCCTGCCTGCCCCTCCCCTGCCTGCCCCTCACCTGCTGCGGCGAGCTTCGAAGTGGGCGGCTGCCCAGCCAGGGCTCCCCTCCCGGGAGGCTGCCCAGGAGCTCCGGGGCCGAGGCGCTCAGACCCCGCGCCGTCAGGTGCCCCCCGCTCAGGATGTGTTGAAGCTGCCGCAAGGCCCGGTCGGAGATGCTGGGGAAGGAGCAGGGGTGTCCTGCGGCCCAGCCTCGCCCCGGCGGACGGGCTGCCACGCGGGGCCCCCAGCCGGGCCTCTGCCAGCGCCCTGCTCTGGAAGGGCCACCTCACCCACACCGTGTTGGCCGCACACGGGACGACTGGTGGCCGAGATGCACCCGTGCCCCTTGGGGTCCCCCCCACTCAAGCTTAACCTGGGCTTCCTCACTTTTCCAGAGCTCCCGCAGGGACTCCCACCAGTGCCTGCCTCACCTGGCCGATCGGAGCCAGGCTCCCGAGGGGAGGTGGAGCTGGGCCCCAGGCCCGAGGACCCCAGACTCAGGGGGAAGCCACGTCGGTGCTCTGCCTCTGCTCGGGTGTAAAGATGGGGAAACAGGCCTGCGGGAGGTCAGTTCCCCAAACGGCAAACAGCGGAAGACGTGGGACCCAAGTACGTCGTTGAGGTCGCAGGGCAGCCCCAGCTGTGTCCTGGGTGGACAGGGACAGTTCCCCGAGGCCGGGGCGGGAGCACACTGAGGAGGGAGAGCTACATTCCCAGGGATCACGTGAGCTCACCGACCCTCCCGGGAGTTCTGGGGCTTTCATCAAAACAGACGAGGGTCCAAGTGGACCAAGGGGGTGTGGCATGATGGATGCTAGGTATGTGGCTTCCTTTTTAAATTTCTTTAAAAAGATTTTATTTTGGGCAGCCTGGGTGGCTCAGCGGTTTAGCGCCGCCTTCGGCTCAGGGCGTGACTCTGGGGTCCCGGGATCGAGTCCCACATCGAGCTCCGTGCATGGAGCTTGCTTCTCCCTCTGCCTGTGTCTCTGCCTCTCTCTCTCTGTCTGTCTCTCTCATGCATAAGTAAATAAAATCTTTTAAAAATAAAAGATTTTATTTTATTTATTTTATTTTATTTTATTTTATTATTTTATTGTTTTGAGAGTGAGACACAGAGCACAAGGGTGGGAGGGGCAGAGGGAGAGGGAGAAGCAGGCTCCTCCCTGAGCAGGGAGCCCGATGCGGGGCCCCAGGGCTGTGGGCAGGTGACCTGAGCTGAGAGGGGACGCTTAAACCTGTGAGCCCCCAGGTGCCCTGGTGGTGACTTTCCCCGAGGGAATTATTGGCCTTTACCTGCTGGCAAACGTTCCACTTGTGTCCCATCAGCGCAGCGGCCCCCTGCTCCCCTGCCCCCTGCCCCCCTCACCCACAGCCACCTGGACTCAATCCCAGCACGACTGTGGAAAAGCACCGGGACCTTCTTGCCCCAATTCGCAGTGTGATTTGGAGCGAGCTGCTCCACGCTGAGCCTCAGTCAGCCTGGCTGCGCGGTGAGGCCACCGGGGCGTCTACACTCGCCTGCAGGGTCTACGCTGAGCCGCTAACTTGCGGACACTTGCCGGGCGCTGGGTGGCGGCGGGAGGCACACAGGCTTCCCGCGCGGCCAGGTTCCCGCAGCCGGTAGAGGCCCGTGCGTGTGGCCCCGGCGGCCCTCTGCTCCATCGCGTCCCAGGCCCCAGGCCACCTCCCCCAGCCCCGCACCTGCCGGGCACCACAACCCACGCAGGAGCCACCGGGGAGGGTGGGACCTGGCCTGTTCCCGGAGGGATGCTCTTCCCAGCGCTGAGCTCTGCCCACGGCCCGCCCCGTCCGCACCCCGGGTCCCAGGCTCGTGGACACCTACTCAGGCCTCCGGCGCTGGGACAGCCGCGTCCTCCAGAGCAGCAGCGCCCGCTGGAGGGCCAGTCTCCGGCAGGCTTCCTGCAGGGAGCCCCGGCCCTGCTCCTGGGCCGGCGCCTGGACCTGAGCCACCACTCCCAGGCCACGGGCTGGGGCCACCCCAGGGGCTGCACCGCAGAGAGTCGCGCTCCCTGAGAAGCAGTCAGAGGGTGAACCAGCCAGGTCCCCAGTGACCCTGCCTCACCCCCCTTAGGATCCCACTCCCAGGCACTGCCCCACCCCACTGCCTCCGAACCCTCCCCTCCAAGACACCTCAAAGATCCCACCTTCCCCTGTCGGATCTGGGGGACAAGGGATGCGCATTATCCCTCCACCCCAACCAAGAGCTTCCTGAGAGCAGAGGCCACCCCCCTCCTGCCGGGAGACGGAAGGAAGTCTCTGGCCTAGAGAAGCCCATGACTGGGAGTGAGGAGGCGGCCCTGCAAGCCTGCCACTCCCAGGGCACCTCCTGGACCCTCGGGGCCGACACACCGCACCCCCGAGTGCTCCGGGTTCCATCTCATCACAAGAATTCAAACCATCCCAGAGGGAGCTTTGGGGACACTGCTGGCAGGGGTGGGAGGGGAAGGGAGCTCCTCGGCGTGCCACTGGCTTGCTCACCTGCCTTCTGCCGGCAGAGGGACAGCTGGGTCACCTTGGCTCCATCGGAGGCCCGGAGCCGCCTCATCCGTAGCCACTGCTGCAGACACAGCCTGAGGGTGTGTGCCCGGCGGTGGGCCAGCCGCTCCCGGAACCCGGCCCCTCGTTGTGTGAACCGGTGCCAGGCCCCAAAGCACCTGGAGAGCCAGGGAGGTGCTGGTACGTGATGACGGCAGCGACAGCCACCTGCCCCGTGCCGCCGTGGAGGCCTTGGACAAGCCACTTGGCCCTCTGAACCTGTTTGTCATACGTAAATGGGGCAGCTGTCGGGACAGCGTGGGTGCCCCCGGGCCTGGACGCCCGCGTCCACCCTGGCCTCACACTGATGTTTCTCAAATCCCAGGTGCGGGCGCTCACGGCCCTGCTGAGAACCCCCAGCGGCCGCCTCCTTGCTGGGGACAGAATGTCGCCTCCTCTGCACCCGGACTGCCGGGCGGCGTCCTCCGGGCTCCCTGAGCTCCCGCGTCACAGGCGTCGCGGGCCCAAGCAGTCACCCTCGGGTCCCGGCGGAGCCCTCAGCGGCTCGGCGTCCTCCGCCCGGAGTTCTCCCCGGAAACCGCCGGGGTGCCGTCAGCGGGACGCAGGCCCCGGGGGATCCTATGGGACCAGCAACCCGGTTTCCTCCCCTGACAGGCGGCAAAGACCAGAACCGGAGGGGACCCCGCAGCTCAGACAGACCGTGGCGACTCGTCCGCCGCCGTTAGCGGGGGAACCCGTCCCGATCCGGGTTCACACGAACTACAGCGGGATGTGCACGCCGGGAGCAGCTGCACCCGGGCTGGCCACAGATTTCTCGGTGTTCGGGCACGAACGTTCACTCTGAGGTGTGACCACGGCTCCATGTGCCTTGTGGGGAGTCCCTACTACAAAGACGCTCTAGAAGTATCTACAGGCGCAGCGGTACGAAGGGGGCCCTGCTTCAGACAACGTAGGTGGAAGCAGGTGGGGCACATGAAACAAGCTTTTCAGGAGGTGATTGTCTTTACTTTTTTTTTCTCTTTTTAAGATTTTTTTAAAGTTTTTTTTTTTTTTTAAAGATTTCATTTATTTATTCATTAGACAGAGAGAGAGACTGGCAGAGACACAGGCAGAGGGAGAAGCAGGCTCCATGCAGGGAGCCCGACGTGGGACTCGATCCCGGGTCTCCAGGGTCACACCCTGGGCCAAAGGCAGGCGCTCAACCCCTGAGCCACCCGGGCTGCCCTCTTTTTAAGATTTTTTAAATTCATTTTAGGAGAGAGAGAGAGAGAGAAAGAGAGAGAGAGAGAGAGCATGAGAGGGAGGGGCTGAGGGCAAAGGAGAGACTCTCAAGCAGACAGAGCAAGGAGCCTGAGTCAGGGCTCGATCTCGCAGGCCCTGGGGTCACTCCCCGAGGATACTGAGGTCACTCCCTGTGGACCCTGGGGTCACTCCCCACGGGCCCTGAGGTCACTACCTGAGTTGGAACCAAGAGTCAGATGCTTAACCGACTGTGCCACCCAGGTGTTCCCAGGAGGTGACTTTACTGCAGCTCGGTAATGGGGACACGGGGTCAGCATCTATTCTCTCTGCTTTTGTGTAAGTTATAAATGTCTCATCATAAAACAACACAGGAAAAGCCGTCTTACAGATCTGCGCTCTCTCCCTTCCCAACACGTGACTCGGGCGGGACTGGCCCGCACCCTGTGTGACCGCCACGCTTCCAGGAGGGGGGCGGGGGCACCCAGCTTTGCTTGGGACCAAACCCCAGGCTCTGGGTGGCATCTTGGGCTCTCAGTAAACAGCAGGTGTTTTCATTTCTTATTCTTATCATCGTTTCTTTCTAAAAAATATATTTTTTATTTAAATTCAATTTGCCAGGGGATCCCTGGGTGGCGCAGCGGTTTGGCGCCTGCCTTTGGCCCAGGGCGCGATCCTGGGGACCCGGGATCGAATCCCACATCGGGCTCCCAGTGCATGGCGCCTGCTTCTCCCTCTGCCTGTGTCTCTGCGCCTCTCTCTCTCTCTGTGACTATCATAAATAAATAAAAAAAAATTAAAAAAAAATATAAAAAAAATAAATTCAATTTGCCAGCCTATGTATGACACCAGTGCTCAGCCCGTCACGTGCCCTCCTCGTGCCTGTCACCCAGTCACCCCACCCCACCCCCGTCCTCCTCCCCTTCTGTAACCCTGTTTCTCAGACTCAGGAGCCTCTCGTGGTTGGTCTTTATCATCCTTTCTTGACACCAGGAGTCCAGAGCTGCCTCAAAGGGTTGCTCCAGCTGCACCTCGCCCCCTGCCTCAAGGAAGGGTCCCCAGTCTCACGTTCTCCACGTCTCCCTACCTGCCAAGCCAGGCTCTCCGCGGCTGAGTGTCCGGCGAGGCCGCCCTGGGTGCATCTACAGCATGAGAGCGCCAGGCTTCGGGGGGTCTCCCCATCCCCTGCGTCCTCGGTGGGACCCGGGGGTTCTCTCTCTGGGCCCCCCTGTCCTTCCTGGCCCATTTCTTCTGGTGGCACCACAGGAGGAAGACTGTAGAGCGAGGAGAGAGAGCGAGAAGAGAGAGTAGGGAGGCCCAGGACAGGAGGAGGCTATGTCATTCCCTGTCTCCGGGCCTCAGTTTCTCCGTGAGTGAGTGATGTCTGAGAGATCTTCCGGTTCACTCAAGCTTCCGCTGGGGCTGTACTACCCTCAGCGGCACACTGAGGCAGGACGTGCGCCCATCCCGTGTGTCCTCAAGCCAGTCACTTCTCTGTGCCTCCCCTCCCCGTCCGTGAACGGGCACAAAGCCCTGCCCAGGTCCCACGAGGCTCAAATGAGATCGTGTCTGGGAAGCGGACCGAGTAGATGCTCAGGGAACACTCGCTCGGGAGCCCGTGCCCTGCCCGGTGTGGGTGCTCGGGTCCCCACCCCGCACCCCCCGCTTCCGGGGGCCCACGGCTCACCGGCCAGGTGTCCTAAGGCCTGCAGCATCTGCGCTCCCCCATCGCCTCCATCTGGTCCCGGCCAGGCTGCCGCCTCCTCCCTCTGACTCCCTGGACCGCGAGGGAAGTTGCCCGGAGAGAAACCGATGCCGCCGCGGGCCGGGCTGAGGGACAACGCACAGTCCCAACCTGGCCACCCGGCGCCGGACAGGTGCAGAGGTGCCCTGAGCCGCCGCTCCCCACCCCGTTCTCCCCCAGATGCTCCGTCTCCTCCCCGATTATCTGAGTGACGGAGGGAGGGCCGCGGGCCTGCTCTTGCTTCATTCTCTTCCAACGCCTTTTGGACTCTTACAGCAAACACGTACAAACCATTGGTATTTGAATGATCGTCTTAGCTACGTGGGTTTCGATTTACAAATAAGAACAAACACCACACTTTGCCGTAGTGGAAGACCCAGCAAATGGAGGGGGGAAGAGTCACCTTGAATTTCACTGCCCCAGAGATGTGCACTATCTGCTTATTTCAGCATGGGTTTTTTGTTTTTTTTTTTTTTTGGATGAAATACTTATTTTCCTTTTGAACACTGGTAAAAATGCACAAAACATAAAACTTACTGTCTGAACCACCTCTAAGTGAGCGGGTCAGTAGTGCTAAGTAATGGTGCCACATTGCACCATTTTTCCTTCTGTACCATTTCATGTGCATAAAAAATATCTTAGACACCATTTTTTTAGTTCCTCTCCCCCCACTTGACATGGCATATAACCAATTTCTTCTCGTCACTAAAAATTCCATGCAAATACCCATGAAACTCTTCTAGGAAGGGGGATACCTGGGGAGGGGGTGAACCTTCCAGCTATTTGGAGTGTTTTTATCAAGTCAAGCACACAGTACTGTTATAATTAGAAATAGCGCCCAAAAGTTACTGAAATAAAAAAATTTAAAAAAAAAGAATGGGGAGGAATGTTAAAATCTTGATGAACATCGTATCGAACGGTTGCCAAATGCTCGTCATGCTGTTAAACCATAATTTTCTCACTCGCCCCATGGGCAGAAAGCGGGGTGGGGGGCGGCCCACCAGCACTGCCCAGGCCACACTGACCAACGGACCGCTGGGGGGACCCGGACTACCTGCTGCTCCTGGCGGGGTCCACCTCGGGCCCCCTTCCTGAGGGGTCTTGGCCTCCTCCTGGCCCAGGGCGTGGGGGTCCCGGCCCAGCCCGGACGGGGGGCTGCCCCTGCTTCTGCTGCAGAGTCCGGTTTCTCCACTGGGGAGGAGGGGGAAAGAAGGCTGTCAGCTGAAGCTCCAAATGTGCCCCAAGAGGGGACGGGACAGGGACGTCCTACTCTGAAGCCTTGGGTCTTACCCGGACGCTTTGGGAATAAATGAATGAATGGCGAGAGGGAGCCCGTGGTGCGGTGCCTTCCTCGGGAGGCAAAACCCGGGGCTGCGCCCCCCCCGGAACCCCCCTTTCCTCAGGACAGAAGAACACAGATGTGTCCTGCCAGTCCCGGGGGCGCCGACCGCTCGTAGGAGGTCGAGAGCACTCACGCTAGAGCGCTTGCTGTGTGCTGAGCACGGCTCCAGGTCCTTTGTGCTTATTAATCGGACCGCACAGCAACCCAGAGGTATGTACTCTTAGGATTATCCCATTTTGGAGCCAAGGAAACCAAGGCGCAGAGAGGTTAAGTAACCTGCCCAAAGCCACACAGTGAGAAGTTGTGGAAAAAAGAAAGTAGTGGAGGCAGGATTTGAACTCAGGCAGAGCTGGTTCAGGTGTGCGGGTGGCCCTGGACCACTCGGGAGGTAGACGACAGGTGCCCCGGGAACCTCCTCCCCAGACGTACCAGCCTTTCACTGCCTCCCCACACCCCAACCTGGAGGCCGCTGACCTTTCGGAAGCTCTGGGCCAGCAGGGCCCGAGTGTGTCGCCCCCACGCCGCCTCCAGCTGGGCCTCCCGGAGCCGCAGGGCCCCCCGAAGCGCCCACAGGCCTCTGTGCAACAGCTGCCGCCGGCCCCTGGCCACCAAGGCAGCCGCTGCCCGCCGCCTCTGCACCCAGCGCCACCAGGCTCTGAAACATGGGGACAGCCACGGCCGGCTGGGGCCAGACCGGGGCTGATCAGGGCTGGCCTGGCCCACGGCCCCAGGAAGCAGCTGGGGGCTGGACACCCCCTGCGGCACCGTCCACGCCGGTGGGTGGGTGAGGCCTCCTGCTACAGCAGGCCCAGGAAGCCCCACGGGGAAGCTCCCGCTGCGCGCAGTGCCCCGACGGCCAAGAGCCTCAGAAGCTTCGGATCCCAGCAGCGACAGCAGCCCCCACCCCCACTCCCCCCCCACCCCGTCCCTGTCCTTGGGCCCTGGGGCCCCCGCATGCCCCAGCAGGGACAGTGTGACCCCCCACCCTGAGTCCTGCATGGGTCTGCCTCCAGGGCCTGACCTCAGGTGGGACCATCACTGGCCCAGGAGTGTGGCCACCCCCTGCGCCCCCACAGCCCACGGCCTCACCCGGCTGTCTCGGACTCCAGGCCCGCGATGTTTCGGGCTTTTTCCTTGGAAAGCAAAAGGGCAGGACAGAGTTCTCAGGCTGAGAGCAAGCAGGACAGGACACCCTCTGCCAAGCCTGCCTGCCCAAGGTCTCCCTTTCTGGGGGGAGGAGCCAGCTAGCAATGAGAATCCCGGGGTCCCCACGCCCAGCCTCCTCTGGCCCCTACCTGTAGGCTGCTCCCTGCTGGGGCTGCGTCTGGGGACCGGGAGGCCGTCCTCTCCTCCTCCCTGCTGCTCTGCTCCTGAGGGGCCACCTCCCCGCCTCCCCGCCCAGGTGGGACGCCCCGGGCAGCACTGGACAGGGCCCACGAGCAGCGTCTGGCCTCCCTGCTGCCCGCCCCTGGAGGGAGCTGGGGGTCTCCCCTCTGCCAGCTGCCACGTGGA
Organism: Canis aureus; assembly: GCF_053574225.1. Taxonomy (NCBI): domain Eukaryota; kingdom Metazoa; phylum Chordata; class Mammalia; order Carnivora; family Canidae; genus Canis; species Canis aureus. Next base: position 85,292,204 of record NC_135615.1, read on the forward strand.
GGCCCCGGGGAGCTCTCTTCTTGCCTCTGGGGGGTGGCCGGAGGGACGCCGTCCTTAGGGGCAAGGCAATCCCCAGCCAGGGTCCCCAGCGTGGCCTCCAGCGACGACGCAGGCCGCCTGCTTGCCTGAGAGCCTGCGGGGCCAGCCTGGCTCCCTCGAGTCTCTGGGCAATCTGCGCTTCCCCCGAGGCGGCCCGGGTGCTCCTTCCTCCCACCCCAGGGAGCAAGACCAGGTCGGCCGGGCTGTGGGGGGGCGGCGAGAGCCTGGCCCGAGCTGCTCCAGGGGGCCCGCTGAGCAGGGCCCGGGGCTTCCTGGGACGGTCGGCACCCGAGACGAGCTACCGCTCGCTCCAGGTGTCGCACGGAGGCCAGCAGCTGGTGCACGGCGGTGTGGGACAGGGCCTGAGCCCGGCCGTGGACAGGGACGGTCAGGTCCTCCAGGGTGAGCGGCTCCCCCACGAGCCGAGAGGGCCCACTCCGCAGGCCACCCCAGGGCCCGGAGTCCGGCTGTGCGCACCCATTGAAAGGGGCCGAGCCTGCCGCAGGCGGGACATCTGGGCAGGGGGTGTCCGTGGCCAGCAGCCGGGGTGACCTCAGGGTGGAGGATGGGCAGGCCAGCGAGCCTGGGGGCCGAGGGCTCCCCTGAGCTGCCCCCCGGGGCCCGACGCTCTCCTGAAGCTCTGGTGGGGGGCGGGGGCTGCAGCGCCTTCCCCCAGCCAGGCCGGCGCCCCTGGCGCTCAGGTTGCTCTGCTGGACGGCAGGGTCTCGGGCTCTCCCCTGGGGCCTGGCGGGGGGCGGCAGGTTGCTCTGCTGCTGCAGGCTCGAGTTCATGAGCCGGTCCGCGTCCGTCAGGACGAGGCTGGGCGCAGCCAGGTTGCTCTGCACCCGGCCGGGCTCCCGGCGCAGCACCGCCCCCGGGGAGGGCGAGGGGAACCTCTGCGCCCCGCACGTGGGCGCCCCCCTGCCAGGTCCCCTGCCCGGGCCGGCGTCTAGGCTCTTCGGCCATCGCCGCTGTTCTGAAGGGAGGAGAGACCGTCAGGTCCCGGGGGAGGACGGGTGGCCAGGGCTCGGGCGGCTTGGGGGCCCCAGGTGGGAGCGGGCCAGGGCTCCCCCCGCGGACGGAGGGGCGGTGTGAGTCGGGGCCTGGCCGCGGGGCGCGGGCATGGGGAGGGCACAAGGAAGTGGGGTGACAGTAACGAGGCCATTAGGGCATCCCCTCCCGGGTGAGAGGCGACAGGGCTGGGATCGGGGGTGGCGGTGACAGGGGAGAGAAGGACTCAGATTGGGATATGCCCCGAGACTCAGAAGGGGCGGTGGGTGGGGGGGGAGTCAAGGGGGCCCGATTTCTGGCCCGGGCAGAGGTGACAGGGACAGCGCCCGGGGTGAGACCCCCGCAACCAACAGCCGCAAGGGAGTGGTCTGGGGCCTCGGGGTGGGGGTCAGGCTCCCGCCCCCCAAGGCCATCCCACAGCGGAGACGAGGCTCCCCGGGGCCGGGCAAGTGCTTGGGAGGACCCCGCACCCAGAGCGGGCCACACTTGCACCTTCGCGGACACCAACCAACGCCCAGAGAGGTCTGGCCACTCGCCCCACGGTCACACAGCTAGAACCTGGAGAACTCGCCCCGAGGATCAGGATCTGCCCTGATTTTGTGTGGGGGCCGCTTCCCCCACGGCTGTGCCAGCTCTGGGCCTGGCACAGACCGCCCCGGGGCTCCCTTCTCGGCCGGGGCCCCCGCCAGGCCCAGTGCTGCTGCCCTCCGCGGGAAGGCCCTGTCCAGTCAGTCCCCGGGACTCGGGAGGCCGGGCTGCGCTGACGGGCAAGGAGCCCCGGGCCCACGGCCGCCCAGCTGCCCCGCCCCCACCCGGACCCACCTGACCACCCGGGGGGCGTCGTGGGCCCGAGCAGCACACGGTCCTTGCGGCTGCCATAGTGTCTCAGCTCCGCGGGCTCCAGGGCGAGGCCAAGGCCACGGCGTCCGTGGTCCACGTGGCCCGCGGTCCGGCCGGTTTGATGGGATGGGTCCTGGAGGGCGAGGACGGCAGGCGCGCTCCCACCCGCCTCGCCCCTGCCCTGGGCCCCCCCCCACACTCTCCCCCCGCACCTGGCGGCCCTGGGGCCTGACCCCCGCGGTCCTGCTCAGGCCCCACACCACCCCCTTTCCCTTGAACGTGACTCGTGTCTTCCGGCCCCGCTCCTTCCAACGCCGACCACAGCCCCCCAGTGGGCCCTGCTCTCGGGGCAGCCCTCTCAGGTCGGGGCCTCCCAGACTGCTGGGGCCCTCTGCTGCCTGCCGCCGCTTCCCGCCTTCTCCCCGCTCCAGGGGGGAGCACTCCGCCGAAGCTCCAGGCAGGCCCTGAAACCAGCCCAGGGCCTGTCCCCTCGTTCCTTGAAGGCTTCAGCCCTGGCTCACTGTTGCAGTCTCCGACACACACCTCCGTCTGGCGCTCTCACCGTCCACATGGCCACGCCTCTCACTCCTGGCCTGCGGAGTCCTCCATGTCCTCCCCTCCCACCATCCTGCCCTTCATCCTGCCTCAACCACCTGCTGCCATGGTGCCCCAGGCCCTGCTGTCCTAAATAACTGCGCCCACCCCATAATTTCAGTTTCGGGGCCTACTCCCATCCTCTGGCGCTCAATGTGGTGCTCTTTGCCCCATCAGACCCCCGCTCGGGTCCTGCCACCCTCTGACTGCCCCTCACCACTGCTGGCTCACCCTCCTCCCACAGTTTAACCGTCGGGCGGGCGTGTAAGCGCCCTTTGGCACACCCCGGCCCTGGCCCCGCACCCCTGCTCTCTCTGCACACAGCTGATGAGTGGTTTTCACCCTCCTGCTGCACCGACCGACGACCTCGCTCCAAGTGACCACCTTCGATCCCAAGTGGGCGCACAGGCTGCTGGAGAATCAGACTCTACTCCCTTTCCCCTCCCTCGTAGAGGCCAGGTCACACTTCCTGGCCTGTCCTCAAACCCGGGCCACCCTTTCTCCCCTCCCCGCCCCCCTCCAGCAGACTCACAAAATAGGGCAAAATCAGAAGAGAAAGGCATTCTCTACCGGCCAGCTTCCAGGCGGAGCCTCCTGGCCCTTCCCCCGTCCTGTGGTCCCATTCCCAGCCTGACCACCCCCCTGCACTCTGGGCGCCATCCCAGGGCCACCACAGTCTCTGAGGGGTCCTTCTGTGAGTCAGGAAAGGCACCTCTGACCCCATGACCCCACCACAGACTTAGGCCTGAACCGGGGTGCAGAGCCCGGGGGTGGGACACACGCTCCGACGTCCCTGCTCCAGAAACCACCCCTCCCCCCATCAAAACTTCCCTCTTCTTTACTGAATCATTCCCATGAGCACTTAAGCAGGTGGTTGTTTCTTCCAGCTTTAAAAGACGGAAAGCAAGACCCGCCACCCAGAAAACCCAGCACCAGCCTTCCTGAGCCTCTAGGTCCCTGGCCGCCTCTCCCACTGTCCCCACACTCAAATCCCAGTTCCTCTCCCATCCCCACCTCCGCTGACCTCACTGCAATTGGCTCCCCCCGCCCCCACCTGCCCAGAGCTGCCTTCCTCCCTCCCGGTGATCCCCGAGATGCTACCCCCACCCCGGCCACCCCTGGGGCAGCGGCAGCACTGGGACGGTGGTCACTCGCTGGTCCCCTGGGGAACCCCGCCTCCCTGGCTCCAGGATGCCCCCTTCTTGGATGTCGAACCAAACTAAAATGGAGTCCCTTCTGTCAAGGGCAGAACGGAGATGCTCAGTGCAGGTGCATAAAGGACGTTTAGCCTAAACTTAGGGGAATTTACAGGGGAATTTTTTCAGAAATCAGCACAGGGCCCCGGGCAAACCCCAAGCACCAAGCCGGTCTGCTCTCTCTGCGCTTCCTCCCTCCCCTCAAGTCCCTTGAATCAGCTCCCTCGATCCAAGTAAGAAAGACCATTAGGTGACCAACCGGCAACAAAAGCCAGATAACTTCCATATTTATCCCATAAAAACCCCTTCCTTACCTGCGAGCAGTGGGAAGGCATCGCCCGCAGCCCTGAGCGGAGAGCCTGGCAATGAGCCTGACTCTCTGCTTTGTTTTATTCAGTTTGGGTTTTGACTGGGTCTTCCTGCCCTCCCCTCCTGCCCACCGGCTTCGTCCCTGCTCTTCCGAGCTCGCCTGAAGGCCCAATAGCGGGGCCTGTTATGTAAGGGAAGTTATGTTGGAACACAGCCCCAGCTAGGGATTATGGCCTTGTTGCTTGCTTGCTTGCTTTTTTAAAGATTATTTATTTGAGAAAGACAGAGACGGAGCATGAGTAGGGGAGAGAGGGAGAAGCAGAGTCCCCGCTGCTGAGCAGGGAGCCCGACGTGGGGCTCGATCCCAGGATCCTGAGACCCCAGGACCCTGAGATCACGCCCCGCGCTCCACCTATCGAGCCCCCGGGCGCCCCCCATGGCTTGGCCTGGCTACTCTCTAGGTACCAGGGGCCAGAGAAGTTGGAACAGAAACCTCCTGGACCTCGAGGCCTAGACATGTGCTCCTTGGCCTTTAGGGATGTTTGCTGACCCCTGTCCTGTGCTACCTGGCCCCCAGTTAGCTCGTGACCTCACCCCGAGTCCCTCCCTTGCGCCGTTCCCTGTGCCCGGGGCCTCTCGCTCTCGCTCTCTCCTTCCAGGCCTGCCTCGACCCTGGCACCGAGCCCTTCCCCGACCGTTGTCCCCGATGTGGCAGCTCCCTGAGGAGTACAACAGAAGCCAGAGAAACGTAGCTTCATCCGAGTCTCCATCCTGCAGCCCCCGAGGAATACCTGAGCCGGGCAATAGGACGTTCCTGTAGGAAGGCCCGGCTGCCCTCATGGTGATGCTGCATCACAGACGTCCAACAGCCAGACCTCCAAGGTCCTGCAGACGTCGGAGGACCAACATCTCAGCGACAATTCCCGACACACTGACACCGTCTCTACCCCTGTCCCTCCGCAAACGTAAAAGTCCGTCATCAGCCACTCCTCACAATCCCGGTGCAGCTCTTCCTGCCCATGAGTCCTGTCCCTGTGCTTTAATAAAACCACCTTTTTGCACCAAAAATATCCCAAGAATTCTCTCTTGACTGTTTGCTCCCAAACCATATATCCAATCACGTCATTCTGGTGCTCAGCGTGGGGCCTGAGTCATCTCATCTCCACCCTGAGTCTCGGTGCCAACTTGGTATTTTCTCTTTTTTTACTTTCATTTCAGGGGTTTTCAAGGAGGACGGTCTTCCTGGAACACTTTCCTGTTGATTGCTCAGGAGGCAATCCTCCAGCCCAGGGCCGTCCTCCGCCGAGGAGAGAGCCTGCCTTCCGGCTGGAAGCTACACCCCTGGCCAGAGTGGTAACAAGACCCAGAAACTTGATGCCTTCTCTTTATTCCTATTTTTATTTTTAGATTATATTTATTTACTCATGATAGACACAGACAGAGAGAGAGAGGCAGAGACCCAGGCAGAGGGAGAAGCAGGCTCCATGCAGGGAGCCCGACTTGGGACTCGATCCCGGGACCCCAGGGTCATGCCCTGGGCCAAAGGCAGGCGCTCAACCCCTGAGCCACCCGGGCTGCCCTCTTTTTAAGATTTTTAAAATTCATTTTAGGAGAGAGAGAGAGAAAGAGAGAGAGAGAGAGCATGAGAGGGAGGGGCTGAGGGCAAAGGAGAGACTCTCAAGCAGACAGAGCAAGGAGCCTGAGTCAGGGCTCGATCTCGCGGGTGCTCAAAGAGAGGCATCCTGGAGTCCCTCTTTATTCCTATTCTTCAAAGATTTATTTATTTATTTGAAAGAGGGAGAGAACACACACAAAGGGAGAAGGAGAAGCAGGCTCCCCACCAAGCAGAGAGCCCGACATGGGGCTCGATCCCAGGACCAAGAGATCGTGACCAGAGCGAAGGCAAATGCCCAACCGACTGAGCCCCCCAGTGCTCCTCCTTTATTCCTACTCTTATACACAGTTGTCTGTCTTGGGCACAGGACAGCCACCTAAGGGACCAGCACAGCAGCCAATCTTAAGACTCCCATGTGAGGTTTCCTCCTCACCGGGGCTCAGTGATCCCCTCCACATCCCAGGCCCAGCCACTTCTGGCTGTGAGAACTCCCCCGGGAGCCAGCTGAAAGCAGCACCTGATTGAATTAACCCCCGGCCGGGACTATTTCCTAGGGAAGTTGGCTATAGGGACTGGATGTGTTGGGATGTCGCTTAAACCACATGGATTCCTATCTTTACCGTTTTCTCTCAACATCCTCTAGCACTTCAGTTACATTGGCTAATTTCCTCTTGTAAAACTTTTCTAGCATGTTCCACGGGTTAAAAATGGCGGGTTCTTTGTGGCACAGCATGGCAAGGCGAAGACCCATTTGTAGCCTCAGATGCAATGGGGAAGCAGGGTGGGGGGCGCCAGCATCCCTCCTACAGGGCAGGGATCATAGCAATTTTGTTAGAGGGACACTTTGGGGTCGCTTTGACACCAGGCGCCTCGGATACATCCTATGTGGGATGCCACCAGGGAGTGGCGGGGGGTGGAGGGTTCTTGGTAACAGGCCTTCTAGGCTTCTTTTTCAGTTCCCAAGGACCCTCCCTTGGGAAGCCCTTTTACCCGCTGGAAACAATTGGGATTGCAAGATTTAAGAAAGGAGCGGTGTTCCGGAACACTGCGTGGCCTCTCCTTAGGAGACAAGGGAAAACGGTCCGTTAATGGGACCCTGAGCTTCGACACAATCAATCTGGCAGGTCTCTTCTGCAGGACACAGGGTGAGCGGATGGAGGAACCCGGTGGCCAGGCCTTCCTGGCCCTCAGTCAGGGCCCCGAGCTGCGGGCCTCGTAGAATGTGTTTGGTTTCCTAGACTGGCCAGTCTCCTGACACACGGGATGATGTCGTCTAAACAGGCTTCCTCCGACCAAACCCAGTTTGCTGGAGGAAACACGGGTGGTCACTGACGAAGGGGGACGCTGCCTCACCGTTGCTCCTGACGGTCCCAGATCCCTCCAGCGGTGTGTGGGGGCCTCTCCCCCCTTCATTTCCTGGGTCAGTGGCTCTGATCATTGGAGCCAATCGTCTTGGGACGGGGCCTTCACCAATATTCCCAAGCAGCTGCCAAAATCCCTTTTGTTCTCTGTCTTCTCCGGCCCGACATGGACCGCCTGTTTCCACTTGTTGGTGGAAAGAAAATCTGTCATTTCGTCCGTCCAGGCTGAGGGGCTTCAGGCCCGGGAATCCTCTTTCCCTGCCCCCTGGGCTTTCGTCCACCGCCAACCCTCCTGGAGGCGCCTTGGGGGCTCCTCTCCTGCCCTCTCCCATTCCCCCTGGTTCTGCACCACCTCGGGGACCACCTGGCTCCCGTGCCCTCCTGGCGCCTCCACCTCCCTGGCTCCTGCCCCTTCTCTCGCTGTCAGGGAGCGAGGAGCACCCCAGCCCTTGGACTTACACCGCCCCCTTCAGATTTCCCGCCACGGCCCCACGTAGACCCTGACAATGGAGAACAAACTGACTTTGAAGTGGACCCAGGAGGAACATATTTGATATTTAAACTCAATTTAAGTTTGCTGAGTGGATGAAGACGTGCCTTTAGAGGTGTCAGCACTAAACCTAAGACTTCTATCCTGCTAAGGTTTACAAAAAGTCAAATAAGCTCGTGACCTCTGTTCCAATCTGTCAGCAAAAAGAGGACTTAAAATGATGGTTGATTTTGTCTGTCTCAAGGGTTTCATGGGTAATCGTTAGGATCGCTTTCAAAGTCTCTGGCAACCTAGGGAACCCTGGGTGGCGAAGCAGGTTTAGCGCCTGCCTTTGGCCCAGGGCGCGATCCTGGAGATCCAGGATCGAATCCCACATTGGGCTCCCAGTGCATGGAGCCTGCTTCTCCCTCTGCCTATGTCTCTGCCTCTCTCTCTCTCTCTCTGTGACTATCATAAATAAAAAAATAAAGTTTAAAAAAAAAAAAGTCTCTGGCAACCTGAAGCTTTAAAGGTTCATTTGGTTGAGAAATGGGATTGAATGCCCTGGACATCGAGGTCTTTTCCAAATGAGAGAAAATACTAAAGCAATGATTACTGGACGCTGGTTTGTGCTTTTGGCTTCATATTGCAGAGAAGCTGAGGATACTTGGGTCTGTTGGTAAACATGCTTTGTGCTTTACTGAAAGATTGTACTTCGGCAAAACATGTTTTTAAAATTCTGAAAAGTATGCACAAATTTGCCATCTAGAGAATTCTGGTGTAGTTCACAATTGGTGAAGACTAAAGTTCCTGAGGGTTAAAGTCTTGCTAAATGTAATTGAGACTGATGGAAATAAAGGAAACAACTCTGACTAGAAAAGGTTACAGGGGGGATCCCTGGGTGGCTCAGCGGTTTAGCGCCTGCCTTTGGGCCGGGGCTGGTCCTGGAGTCCTGGGATCGAGTCCCGCATCGGGCTCCCTGGATGGGGCCTGCTTCTCCCTCTGCCTGGGTCTCTGCCTCTCTCTCTGTGTGTCTCTCATGAATAAATAAATAAAATCTTTAAAAATAAATAAAATAAATAAATCTCTTTACTGCTTGCAGCCTGCCGCTGAGTATGTGAGACAGAGGGTGACGTTCCTCAAGCAACTCATGGTGATGTTGCATCACAGACGTACAACAGCCAGACCTCCAAGGTCCTGCAGACGTTTCTCTCAGCCACAATTCCCGACAAACAGTCGCCTCTACCCCCTCTCCCCCGGCCCGGCCCTCCACAGAGGTAAAAGTCCATCATCAGCCACTCCTCACAATCCTGGTGCAGCTCTTTCTGCCCATGAGTCCTGTCCCTGTGCTTTAATAAAACCACCCCCCGTTTTTGTTTTGTTTTGTTTTTTTGCACTGATAACATCTCAAGAATTCTTTCTCCAGGGACACCTGGGTGTTGAGCATTTGCCTTTGGCTCAGGTGTGACCCTGGGGTCAGGGGATCAAGTCCCACGTCGGGCTCCCTGCATGGCGCCTGCTTCTCCCTCTGCCCCTGTCTCGGCCTCTCTCTGTTTCTCATGAATAAATAAATAAATAAATAAATAAATAAATAAATAAATAAATAAATAAAATAAAATCTTAAAAAAAAAAAAAGAATTCTTTCTCCAGTGTTCGACGGTCGGCTCCTGAATCACACCATCCCCACTCTGTCCTCTCTTATCCTGCAGGACTTTTCTCCCCCAACAGGCCAATGCAGCGGGGCTGCTCCCCCGCGGGGCTGCGACCCAGTCCCCCGACCCCCTCCCCCGGGCCCAGCCTCTTTGCTTCCACCCTGCGCGCAAAGAGCCGTCGGACGCGCCCGTCAAATCCGCACCGCAGCCCCAAGCCCTGGGTCCCTTGTTTTAGAGACGAGGCCCTGGGACTCCACGGGGCCACCTGCCCAGCAGGGGCTGCGGAGGCGCCCAGGCCCCGGGCCCAGCTCCAGGCGCATGCTCAGAACCAGGACCGCCCTGCCCCCACCTCTTTCCGAGGGACCCGGGAGGACCCCTGCCCCCGCGGGATCCCTTCCTGCCCTGTGCCTCCCGGCTCAGTGCTCCTCTCCCCGCCCTGTCTGCCCACCCCCAGCCCCCCAGCTAAGGACCTCAGAGCCTGCCCTCCCCCCCCACGCACCTGCCAGCTGAGTGCTCCTCCCCCGCCCCCGTCTGCCCCCCCCCGCCCAGCTAAGGACCTCAGAGCCTGCCCTCCCCCCCGCTGAGTGCTCCTCTCCCCGCCCTGTCTGCCCCCCCTGCCCCCCAGCTAAGGACCTCAGAGCCTGCCCTCCCCCCCCACGCACCTGCCAGCTGAGTGCTCCTCCCCCCCCCCCCCCCCCCCCCCCGCCGTCTGCCTCCACCCCAGCTAAGGACCTCAGAGCCTGCCCTCCCCCACCAGGCAGAGTGCTCCTCTCCCCGCCCTGTCTGCCCCCCCCCCCGCCCCCCCAGCTAAGGACCTCAGAGCCTGCCCTCCCCCTCACACACCTGCCAGCTGAGTGCTCCCCCCCCCCCCGTCTGCCCCCCCGCCCAGCTAAGGACCTCAGAGCCTCCTCGTCTTCCCACCCCAAGAACGGGGGCGGTGTTCCTGGCCTTCTGGACCGGCTCCTGCGTCCATTGGCCTCCCTCGGGGCCTCCTTCACCCCCTGGGGCTTGAGCGTCCGCAGAGGCTAACGACCCGGCGGGGGAGGGGCGCCGGGGAACCACGGAGCCTGCAGGTGCACGCGGGAGCTCGCGGCGGGGGCTCGAGGCGGGGGCCCCGGGGCGCGATGGGGCGACCAGCCGAGCGCCAGGGCGAAGCGCGCGGCCTGGGGCAAGGGCTGCCCTGCGAGACGGGAGACGCTGCCGGCCGCCGGGTCCCCCTGAAACGGCCCGGAGTCCCCCGCGCCCACTCCTCCCGTGTCCCAGAGCCCGGGGGTGGGCCAGGCGTGCCCACCTGCCAGGCCTTTGCCATGCTGCTCCCATGGAGCCTGCCTTTCTACCCTCTGTCCAGATCCGTCGCTTTCCCGGTTCCAACCGAGACAGGAAAGGGCACTTGGCCCCGGGTCAGAGGACCCGTAAGGCCATCGTTCTGCTGCTTGTGCCCTAAGGCCGGTCCCTAACTCCTAGGACCCTCACTCAGCTTCTCATCTGCAGCCGCGGGGGTGGTATCGCCTCCTCTGCCGTCTCACCGGTTTGAGGCGAGCCTTTACCAAGTAACTGCCGAAGAGCCTCCTAAAAGGGAAGCATTCTGGAAGGAGGAGCAACTGTTACCTCCTGCCCGAGTCTGTGGGTCTAACGTCTCCCAGATCTCGTCTACCGCCCGCCCCTGCCGTTCCTCGGGTCTTGGTGCTCTTTTATCTCAAGTAATACTTGATGCCTTGAAGGCGAGTTGGCCTGATACTAATGCGGCTACACCAGCTCTCTTGGGTCATCATTTGCCTGTTCGGACTTATTTTTTTTTTTAAAGATTTATTTTTAGGTAAACGCCACACCCAACGCGGGGCTCGAACTCAGGTCACGGAGATCAAGCGCGGCGTGATCCACTAACTGAGCCGGTCTGGCACCCCCGCCTGCCTGACGTTCTTTCATTCTTGCATGGGCAGCCCTCCTGTGTCTGTGTATCTTAGGTGTGTCTTTTATAAACACAAGCAGGGCTGGGAGTTTCTAGGAAGTCATTTGCAAAGGTATGATCGTGACGTGTATATACAAAAACCATCTTATTTTTGTGTTTGCTAATGGTCCAACTTCATGTTTCTTTTTTTCTCCTTTCTCGACTTTTTAAGAATTAATCAAACAACCGCCACCACAACAGGGGAGTTGATCAAGGCTCTCTCTCCCCCACAGGCCCAACACTGTCCTGGAAGTTGCACATTCCACCTCTATTCTTTCAGTGGTTCTCTGAGACACTAATTTGGCAGAATCTGAAGTTAATCCAGTGTTTACCCTCCTTGCAGACAGAAAAGGACTTTATCACACTTTGTGCCTGGCCAGCTCCTCCCGCCGTGTACCAGGACTGTTTTGATCATTAAATCGTGTTTACTGTTTCCTTTGTGTATGTCAGCCCTTCCTTGTGGAAAAATGCCTTCGGAAGATTCTTCAGATGTTTCTGTATCAAAGATCTGTTGGTGACAAACTCTGTTGTCATTTCTCTGAATAGGCCTTTATTTTCCTCATTCCTGAAAGATAACTCCTAGCACACAGCTGCTTTCGCACCACTCTGAAGATACCAGTCCCCTGTCTTCTGACTCCTTTTGTTGCTGTTGAGACATCGGTTGCCCATGTAATTGTCATTTCTTTTAGGACAACATCTTTTCTACCCGGTTGCTTTTGGGATTTTTTAAATTTAATTTTTAAATTAAAAAAAATTTTTTTTTAAGTAATCTCTAGAGTCCGACACGAGGCTTAAACTCATGACCTTGAGATCAAAAGTAGCCAGTCAGCCGCCTCCGCTCTCGGGATCTTAATGTTCATGTTTGGTGTCCTGAACCACTCATTCTATGTTTGTTATAAAGCAGTGCCAGAACCCTTCCAGGTGTCCAAGATTAAGCAACTCTGAACAAAGGGCCACCAGGATGACTACCGATGTGGATTTCTTACGTGCGGGGATTGTTTGGCTTCCCAAATCTGCATTTGGTGTCTTGTCTGTTCCGGAAAATTCTCTGCCATTATTCCTTTGACTATTGCCTCTCTCCCAGGGGCTCCTTCCGAACTCCAAGAGAGTTATGTTGGATCTTGTCCTGCTATCCTTTGTTTCTTTACTAACCTCTCTTATTTGTGCTTTTTGGTATATTCTGAGCAATTTCTTTGAATATATCTTCAAGGCTACTATTCTTCTGGTGTTTCTATTCTTTGAATTAACCCATCCATTGAGTCTCTAACTGTTCTATTATTTCTGGAAATAATAGAGTCAACGGGTTATTATAGAACATTACCATGTCAACAATCCTTTTTTTTTTTTTCCTATTTATTTGTGGAAGTTCTATTTATTTCCTTTTAAATTCTACTTGGCTTCCTAATCTCCACATTGGCACATTCTGGCCCTAAAATCAAGAAGTCTCCATGTACCCCTCGGCCAAGTCTCCTGTTTGTGGGCCTGTGTCCTGAGCTATGAAACAAGGTGGATGTAGAACAGTTGTGCCCTACCTCAGAGTGGCGGCAGCGGTGGTGGTGCTGGTGTGCTCTGCCAGACCTGCTCTGTCTTATTCCTTGGCCAAGATTTCTTTTTTAATCAAGGTTTTGAAATTAAAACTTTCAAACTTCTGGGCTGTGGGAGCTTGAAGCTCCCCTTGAGTTCAAGTTTGTGAATCTGAGTGTAGATTTTTGATATGGGGGCACCTGGGTGGAGCATCTGCCTTGGGCTCAGGGCATGACCCCAGGGTCCTGGGATCGAGTCCCACGTCGGGCTCCCCGCATGGAGCCTGCTTCTCCCTCTGCCTGTGTCTCTGCCTCTCTCTGTGTGTCTCATGAATAAGTAAAATCTTAAAAAAAAAAAGATCATTGACATGGTAATGTTTTATAATAACCTGTTGACTCTGTCAACAGTCTCTACATTAATAGGTATGAACGTGAGCCCTCAACTACCCGGAGAACTGGACCCTCAGGGCTCTGCTGTTGCCAGTGAGGAAAACCTCTGTTTTATAATTTTTTCAAAACTTGTAGAAAGCACTCGATAAATTATTACGGAATTGATCATGAATGAATAAATGAGTGGATGGTCAGACAGACTGATGGGCTCAGGACATGCTACCCCCAAGGCCTGGCACTGTGGCGTGTTGAACATCTTACCCTAAGCTTTTGGGGAAAAAAAATGCCTTAAGCAGGAAAGTCACTCTGCCCCCGTCCCCTGAACCTCCCTAAAACAAGCCCTAAATCCCTACGTGAAAGGTATTCTCCGTGTGCCTGGGAGAGAGGACATCCTTATCACCAGAGACGGGGCTTCCTCTCCGAGAGATCTGCCTAAACCAACCTCGCTAGACTAACCCTGGTCTTCCTGCTGCGTCACCTTCACTACCCCAGCCCGGGCCCCACCTCTCAATTCTTCGCGTGTTCGTCGTCTCGTTGTGTGAAAGGCATGAAAACGTCCTTCTGTTGTGAAGGTTCTCATGTACGTGGGAAAGTTCGAGAAAACGCACATGCTTTTCTCCTGTTCGTGTTTGTCAGTTTAACTTTCAGACCCAGCCAGGGACCCTCGGAGGACGGAGGAAAGCTCTCTCCTCCCCTACGCTCGTCACCCCCTCCCTCTCTCAATGATTAACGGTCACAGCACAACGAGAAACGCTGATGTCACACATTTTCAGATCTCACTCGTCCCGGGGCCAGGCACTGGGACAATCCCCACTTCTCAGATGAGGAAACCGAGTCACGGTGAGGGAAGGGGCTGTCCTGTGTCTCGTACAGCCGGTCACGGGGGGCAGTGGAGATTTGACCAAAGCTTTCTGGCTCTAGGGCCGTTTTGGAGGGGGAGGCGGGGAGAGCTGGAATTTCCAGGCTGTTCTGGAGACTTGAGGCAGGATGAGCCTAAGGCGGGGGCCCCTGCGGGGACGGCTGGCTCTGGTCCAGTTCCGGCCAACAGGACAGGACAGTGACCTCTCCCGGGACCAGGGCTTATCTCCAGCTCCTTCATCTGGAAAGCTCAGCTTTGTGAAAACAAGAAACACAAGAGTTGGGAACCGGACAGGTGGCTTCAGCCCTCACCAGCAGGAGACCCGAGGCAAGAGGAGTTGGCAGCCTGCGGTCGAGAGTCCAGAGCGGCAGACGCTACAGACTAAAATGCGGAGTGCTGGCAAGAGTCTACAGGGACGCCGGGGTGCTCAGTGGTTGAGTCCCACGTCGGGCTCCCCACAGGGAGCCTGCTTCTCCCTCTGCCCGTGTCTCTCATGAATAAAGAAATATTTAAAAAAAAAAGAGTCTACAAGAGCTGGCCTTTTTGGAAGAGCTCGCTGTTGAGACGGTCGGTTGGAAGCTCCATTCCCGTCTGGCCCTTCCCTGGACCCGGCCTTCCTGCCGCCCGCCCCCAGCCGGGGGCAGCTGGAGCTCCGAGCTGCTCGGGCCCCAGGCCTTCTTCTTACACCCCGGCCACGAGTGAATCCTGCCGCTCTGCCTCCAAAACACACCCAAGGGCTGCCCTGTTGGGAAAGGCCGCCTCTTGCAAGCTGGCTGCATCCCACTCGCCGGGTGACAATGGGGCCTTGAGGCTGGAACACTTCCTTACCCAGAGATGCAGAGCCCACGCAGGCGGAGCTGACCTTGTCACCCGTGTGGGAATATCTTACTCTGTTTCAAGTCCAAGGTTTGCTCTTTTGTTCTGCTCAAGCATGCGTATCATGTGGCCCCCGGCCCACGCCACTGCTGCGCCTGTCCTCGGGGAGGGGAGCGTCCTCCCACCGGGGCCAGGGAGGGGTGAGAGTAAGGGCGCGGGGGTTGCTGCTGGCCAGGGGGGACTGACACCCCCCCCACCCTGTCCCACCGAGGCTGGTCTTCTCCTTTCGAGTAGAGCGTGGTCCGTCCAGGGCGCGCCTGCCCTGCTGCCCTCGGTGTCCCGACCTCCAGGATGCAGTGGGCAGGACTCGGATGTCCCTCCCTGGGACCGAGAACGGGTGCGTGGTGTTCTGTTCAATGTGGCCAGCAGCACCCCACTCTCCCCGCCCGCCCGAGCCAACAGGGTCCTTTCAGAGTGTAGGTCAGACCGCCAAGCCCTCCAGCGGCCCCAGCGCACTCAGAACAGGCCAAAGTCCCCACATGCCCTCCTAACCCTTTGCTACCGGGTCCCTGCTGCCCTTCTGACCTCATTCTTTCCTCCCTCCCTTGGTTCCAGCCACGCCAGCCTCCTGACTGTGCCCGGAAACAGGCTGGGCAGGCACACACATGCTCAAGTCTTCCCGCGAGCTGTTCCCCTGCCTGGAAGCTCTCAGATCAAAGGGAATCGCCTGGTACTTGGGGCTTTTTTCCCCCTGATGTTGGCAGCCCCAGCAGCTAGAGGACTCCCAGCTCCCACAGGCTCTTGGTTGCTTGTTGAACGAATGCTAGAATGTCAGTTAGGAGACCTGCTGTTTGGAGAGGGGGCACCCCACTGGGGGCCCTCGCTGTCCCTGGGCCTCGGATCAGGGCCCTGCTCTTGCAGGCCAGCCGTCCGGCTCCCGGGGCCACTTGGCCTGCGGGTTCGGGGAGCCAGTGTAGCTGGGAGGTTCAGTCGCCGTCCCCCGAAGCTGGAGCAGCCCCCGGCCAATGACCAGAAAGCCCAGCTCCCCTGCTTCGCCTTAAGCCAGACACTGCATTCAGGGTCTGCTTCTGGGGACCCCGACCTAAGACAGGGGCCCTCTCTGCACCCCTCGTAAAGATCTGGTCTGATTTGAAGATCTGGGACTATGAGGACCCAGAGTCTCTGAATATACTCTTCCCGCTGCTTGACACAGGCAGTTAGCGGCCTCCCCACTTTGTCCCCCTCACCTTGTCATTCCCCTTGAAAACCTGATACATTCACAACATACGCACAGGGGCATGTGCGGCGCAAGCCTGCCATGTGCCAGGGGCTGGTGTAAGCAAAGGACCCAGGACTTGGGGTCAGTCCCTTGCCCGGAGGCCCCACCTCCGCCCCCCAAGGCTGCCCCGACCACGAGCTTGCAGGGTCCTCCCTTCTAGCCCACACTTCTCTAGTTCACCACCCACTCGCTCATGAATGACACACGGGCTCACTTGGCGGGTTTCAAGTTCATGCTAACACGTCGCAGGGGCCACTCTGCAATCTGCTCACACGGGGGACCGACGTCGACAGAAACAGGTGTGGTTTATTCACACGCGCGGCCTGCTGAGCCACATCCACAGGGTGCACGTACCGCGGATTATCTATTCACCCCCCTGACGGTGAAGCTGCCCCAGCTCGGTGTCCCTGGGTGCCAAGTGCGGGTCCCTCCCCACAGGTCCCTTGTGGGGCTCCTGCCTCCTGACAGAGACTCCTGAGGTCTGTCCCCTGAGAGCAGGCTCCAGATTCAGCCCCGCAGCCCTGGCTCAGCAGCAGCAGGTCCTGAGCGCCCTTGGATGGATGGACACGGGGCGTGGGGGACGTGCCGGGGACAGGCGGGCCGGCCTGGGAGAGCACAGGCACTCGGGCCGGTCGACACAGGGTAGGAGCCTGGCTGTGGGACGCTCTGGGCGAGTGCTAGTCCCGTCCCCGCGACGGCCAGACACAGGGTCTGCCCAGAAGAGGTCACCTCCCACCTACGGACCCCACAGCACCCCAGGATCAAGGAGCAGCCCACCAACTGTGCCGCCATTTCGGGAGCTTTCCAAGGGCCGGGCACTGCACGCTTCCCCAGCATCACCACCCCGGCAGCATTATTAGCTCCTTTCCAGAAGACACTGAGGTCGGAGGCGTGAAGTCGCTCGAGGCACGCGGCCAGAAGCGGCAGAGAGGGATTCAAGCCGGTACCCGAGCCCTCTGACTCAGACACACGGAGGCCGCTGACACCACGCAGCGCCCTCCACTGCTGGGCCTTCGCTGGGCCAACGCGGGGCGCAGCGTGGGCCCGGCTGCCCGTGAGGCCACGTCCTCCCACAGCAGACAGGCCAGCTGAGTCCCGGTTCCCTGCGGACTCAAAGAGGAAATCGCAGGCAGGTCCAGGCACGGCCCAGCTGGGGGTTATAGGCTCAAAGTGCACGCAGCCACGTGCCCCGACGCCAACGCCGGGCTTCAGGAAGGGCCGCCCGAGGCTGTGGTGGGTCCCAGGTGCTGCCCCCAAGCCCAAGGACCCCACGTGGCAAGCCACCAGGCAGTGAGCAGCACAGGACCCCCACCGCATGCCGGGCTGCTCCGGGGCTGAGTGCGACCCACAGGCAGCTCGGAGGCCAGGAGCCACAGGTGGGGCCTGGCTCGGGCGAGGCTGGGACGGGGCTGCACGGGGCAGCTGCGGGAGGCAACGAGACCCCAGGTTCCCGGCCCCGGACCAGCGAAGGGAGAGGCGGCCGCAGGGAGCCTGGGACGGGTGAGCACTCAGGGCACCTGACGGGTTGGGGACAGGGGAACATAGTCCAAGACAGGGGCGTGGGGTCAGGAGCGTCTCTGGGATGCCACCCGCGGCGCAAGGGGGGTGATGCCGCTGGGCCATCTCCGGGCTCCACCACCCTCGCCCCTGCGCTGCGGCCAAAGCCGGCTGGCCTCAGTATCCTTGCGGGGAGTGGCCCCTGCCCTCTGAGCCTACAAAGGGGTCCGCGGGCACCTCTGGTGACTCAATCGTCTGGTAGTCACTGCGCTCCTGTGACGGCCCAAGGAAACCTGGGGGGTCACAGGGGAAAGAGAAAGACAAAGGGTGAGGACTCGGGACATTCCACTGAGCCCCAACCAAGATCCACCCCCGACCAGGAGGGCACTGAGACGCCAAGGGGGTGACAGTCCCCAGCTTTTGGCCGGTGTGCAGCTAGTCCTCCTGTAACCCTACAGAGCAGGTGTTCTTTTTATCTATCATCTATCTATTTATCTGTTTTATTTTATTTATTTTTTGAGCGGGTGCTCTTAACAGATGGGGAACCTGAGGCTCCAAGAGAGGGCCTGACTGCCCCTGAGCGCGGAGCCTGAAGCCGAGGGCATTACGCCAGGGCGGCGCGAGCCCGCAGCCAGTGCCCTGGCCACCCCGCGATGGCCTTCCCGGAGCAGCCCGCGCTCGGCGCTCTCTGCTCTGGGCCCGCAGGGTCCTCCCCGCACAGTGGACACCACGTGACTCTGCAGAAGGCCCAGAGCTGGCACTCGCAGAGCCCAGGGTGCCAGGGGGGCGGACTCCGTGTGCCCATACTCTTCGCTCCCCTCCTGCCCTGCACACCGTCCTGTGACCCAGCACAAGTCCCAGGGGCTCTGGTCGCCCACTCCCTCATCTGTCCCACGGCAAGAACATTCCTGACCGTCCCCAGCTGGGGGCCAGGCCAGGGCAATGCTGAGGCCACAGGCCGCTGCTGCCCAGATCCAGCTGCTCCCGCAGGCGGGTCGCGGGCCCATCGGCCTCTCTCCTTGGGAGGGGACAGTGGAAGGCCACCGCCTACCCTCTCCCTGCCTCTGAGAGAAGGGACGGGAGAAGCATGGGAAGGAGAAGAGGAAAATGGGCCAGGCACCACGAGGAGGAGCGTGGGGGCACAGGCGGGCCAGGGACGTGGCCGGGACGCCCCAGACAAAGCGCCCGCGGTTCCGTGCCCGCTGGCCGAGGCTCCGTGGCCCAGGCCAGCAGCTCCCGTCCCTTGGCCGCGGAGCCCGCATGTTGCTGGGGGGGGCTCTAGGCCCGGCGCCCCGCAGGAGCCTACCCCGCGGCATCCGAGCTCCGGCTGACACGGGGTCTGGGCCCGCCCCCAGCTCTGCCCGCAGCCTGTGCGCTGCGACACGGGAGCCTGCATTCCTGCTCCCCGGCATTCCGGGCCCCGCTCCCCGGCCCCACCCTCGGACCCCTCACCCCGGGGCCAGGCCCGCTCGCTGGGGCAGGGCTGCGGGTCAGGCGGGACAGAGGGGCCGGGGGCGGCGGCCTCACCCGTATACAGCAGGTGCTCACCGCCGCGCTCCCGGTACATGTGGTAGACGAAGCAGCAGGACAGGGGCTTGAGCAGCAGGCTGAGGATGGCCATGCCCGCGCCGAAGCGCTGCGTGTCCGAGAAGCCCGTCCGCTGGTAGAAGACGCTGAGGTGGACGATGTCCAGGAAGACGGTGGCCGCCAAGCCGCCCAGAAACTGCAAGACAGAGGCACGCGGGCCTGTGCCGTCCGCTGCCACACGCGCCAGCCTGGGCGCTCCGTCCGCGCTCCCGTGGCCCCGGGCTGTGCTGGACGGCAGGTCGGGCCGCGGGCAGGAGCCGCGGGTGAGACGCCCGACCGAGGGCGACAGGGTCGAGCGCAGGGTGGACCCGGGTCTGGCCTAGCCCGTCACCACTCCCGCTCTTCCCTGTCCCTGAGGCCAGGATGGGGCACAAGACTCGGTTCCAGAACCTTTGGGATAGAAGGTCCCTCGGGTTCCCCGGTCCGTCTCTGCCAGGGGGAGCTCCTTCCTCCGCAGTCACCCTGACGGGCCCTCGGGGTGCAGTGGGGCTGGGGGAGCGCCTCCGGGACAGAGTTCAGCACGGCTGCATCTGCTCTGACCTCACGACGGAGACGAGCTCCCCGTTGGTGGGGCTCCCGGCCGCACCCCTCCCTGGGGAGGCGGGTTACTGGGCACGTGCTCCAGCGCCCCCGAGGAGCGGGACGCTGGGGCCCCCTGGGGGACCCCACCCATGCTTCTGTCGGGGCAGCCACAAGGGACTCTGGGCTATCAGAGCCAGGCAGGCCGGGTGAGACACCTGGGAATCGGGGGCAGGTGGGGGCGTCAGGAAGAGACAGGATTGGGATGGGATGGGTGGGATGGGATGGGATGGGGGGCCACGGCCCCTCAGGCCGGTCACCTCCCACTTCCCCTGTCTCACCAGGCTTATGGCATCGATGGAGTCCCGCTGAGCCACGGCCCACACGCCCACGGCCAGGACGGTGAAGTTGGCCCAGGGATAGGGCCCCGAGAACGTGATGCAGCCCCTGTGGGAAGAGGTCCCGTCAGGTGCCCACCCTGCAGGTGCCCCCCTTCCCGAGGCCACTGCTCCGGGGTCCGGGCCCCTGTGAAGAGGCCGGGCGCTCGCTCTCCTCCCGCCCAGCTGGGCGCTGGAACCGGCAGCAAACCCGTCGCCCTCGCTTCCCAAAGGGACCCTGCTCTGGCCCCCTCCAGCCACACGGCCCCCCACCCGCCAGGACCCGCCACCGGGGCCTCTCCCCGCGGGCCCCGGACGCCCACTCCTGCCCACCGGCCCTTCCCTCAACAGCAGCGACTAACGTCACCGGGTGCCGCCCCTCGTCTGCTGAGTCTCCCACAGCTTCCTGCCCACGTGCCATGAAACACAGACCCGCCCCGTGGCCCGAGGAGCCCCGTGACCCGAGGGGCCCCGTGACTCGCCGCCGGCCGCCTGCGTGCGCCGCCCTGAACGCGGGGCCTGCTGTGCCGCTTGAGGTTCGGCCCCGCGTGGACGCCGCGCCCTCGCCCTGACCGCCGGGTGTGACGCGCCCCTCGACTCTTCCTCACTCGGTGCCGCCCCGTGTGGTTCCCGGGGTGTCGTCACCGACTGCCGACCGACACGTTTACCTCGGTGGTCGTCAACCCAGCGAAAATAGTAGTTAACCCAGAGCCCCCGGGGGCGCCTGGCCCCGTTTAGGCGCTTTACGTGAACTCAGGGATGCGCGTTTATGGTAACGACCCTAGAAAGCAGGGCGCGCAGTACCCTCGCTCTGAACAGGAGGAAGCCAGGGGCCTGGGCGGCTCGGCTGGGGAAGCATCTGCTTTGGGCTCAGGTCACGATCCCGGGGTCCTGGGAACGAGCCCCAGGTCAGGCTCCCTGCGGGGCACAGAGCCTGCTTCTCCCTCTCCCGCTCCCCCTGCTTGTGCTCACTCTGGGTCAAATAAATAAAATGTTTAAAAAAAAAAAATGAAGACGAGGAAGCTGGGCCACGGGGAGATGACGTGCCTCGGCCCAGGCCGCACAGCCCCCAGGTGCTGCGGCCGGGACGGGGGCTCAGGGGCCGCTGCAGAGGCGGCTCCAGCCACGCTCGCCCCGGCCCGGGCCGCCCCTTCACAGCCTCGCGGGCCCTGGAGCGGCCCTAGGGAGCCGCGCAGCAGTTCAGAGCAGAAGGCGAGCGGCGCCGCAGCCTTAGAAGTCACCGACTTCCAGGTCCTCAGGAGCGAGTGCGGCCCGACCACAACCCAAACCCCGGGAGTGTGACTGGGAAGTCCGCGTCCTGACCCTGCTTCCCGAGGTCATCCGCCGTGACCGTGTGCGACACTCGCAGCGTACTTGGGGGGCTGCCAGAGGCGCGGGAGCTCAACGGTTCCCAGCGCTGGCTGGACAGCGAGGTCGCCCCGGCAGCCCCACGGCGATCGTGGAGTCGCCCGCCACCCTCGGGCCCTCCTTGGCGGCAGGCCCCGGGGGCTGGATGGCACGACACGCCCCCCACCCCCAGCCCCATAGGGAGGGGTGTGCCGTCCTTACAGATGGAAACCGAGGCCCCAGGGGGCGGGACACTCGGTAAGGCCCTGCTCAGGCCCTGCTCAGATGCGTGTGAATCCTGAGTCGGCCGTCTCTGGGCAGGACTGCGATATGGGAAAAGGGGTCCAGCCCTGCGCCTCGGGTCGTGAGCATCTCCTTGACTCACCCACAGGTGCTCGGCCCGGTGGCTGCTCCCAGACACCCTCCGTAAGCCATCGTGCCTATTAGTGTCTGGAGCTGTGCGTTCACCGCCCGGTGACCTTACACGGGTCAGTTATGCCTCGTCTTATGGGTGAGAGAACGACGCAGGGAGTCCCAATGACTGACCCGAGGTCACAGACACTAGGAGCTCTAGGCCCAGGGAGTCCAGCTGCCCACGAGACCAGCCCCTGGCTTTAGCACCTCACGCCCTCCAGACACGAAGGCCTGGGGAGGAACCAGAGTCAGCCAAGCCCCAAAGGGCAGTGCCTGGAGGAGGGTCTGAGCCGTGCGGACTGCCCTGGGCCGGCCACCTCCCCGACGATGACGGCTTGAAGCCTCGACGGGGGGCAGGGATGGCAAAGGCCTTTGGAAGCCGCCTGCCCCTCAGACAGTCTTGGAACACGGGGGTGCTTGCTGATGACGTTCTAGACAGAGGGGCTGTTTAGTCTTAGACTGGCCAGGAGACACGCGGGTAAGACCAGGGGACGCATGGACAGGATCCCGGAGATACATGACCCAGGACCGGGCACCTGCGGAGTCACTCACCAGACGGTCAGCAGCCAGTGAACCAGCAGGATCATCTGTGGGAAGGAAGGAGAGAACTGAGTGAGACGCCCCCCGGGGCGGGGAGGCGGGGAGGCGGGGAGGGGGGCTTGTGGAGCCAGGAAACACAGGAAGCCCCTGCATAGGGCCTAACAAGCTTTGCAAACACCTGTTGAAATACAAAAACCCACCAGCCACACTGAGCGAACCAGGCTCAGGTGAAGGACGAGGAGCGAGGCCAGGCCCGGGCTGCCGCGTGCCCTGGAGCAGCAGACGCCCACAGCCCCTCCTGCTCCCAGAGGCGGGGTGGGGGGGGCTCCTCGGGGGCACCTGGCAATCGGCTCTGGCGTCAGCGGACGCCTGGACCGGGAATGGCTGGGGTGGGGGGGTGCATGGGACTCCATCCACCGAGGCTGCTTTCTTGGCACAGCAGAGCTGGGGTACGGTGGGGGGCCACCTGTGTGCAAGGAGCGGGAGAGCACCGGGGGGCCGGGGGAAGAGCCAGGGGAGGGCGGCGGGGGGCCCGGGAGGAGCAGGCCTTGGGGCCTCAGCGGAGCATGGATTTTATCTGAAGTGCATGG
This sequence comes from Canis aureus, assembly GCF_053574225.1. Lineage (NCBI taxonomy): Eukaryota > Metazoa > Chordata > Mammalia > Carnivora > Canidae > Canis > Canis aureus. The sequence continues at coordinate 85,314,976 of NC_135615.1, forward strand.
AGGGAAGCCACCGAGGGCTTTGTGCAAGGAAGTAACTTGCTGCGGTTTAAGGAAACAAAACACAACCCCCGACTTTTTTCTAGATTTCTGTGCTATCCCGTCCCTTTCACCGTCCCGGATGTGTTTAAAATAACAGCCCTCTTCGTGGAACTTGTCTCCACTGCTGGTGAGGGCAAGGGCCCCGCTTGGAAGTGGAGGAGGAGGTGCAGATGCCATGGGGAGGGCAGGGTGCTGCCGGCGGCGGGCGGAGCTTCAGGAGGAGGGCGCTGGGTGCCAAGGGACAAGCAGGGCCCAGCCTGGCAAAGGGGAGGGGCAAGGTGTGCAAGAGCCACAGGTGGGAGCACAGACGGGGAGGCAGGAGCCAGAGCCCGGGCAGGGGGGCAGAGAGCAGACCTGGACCAGCAGGGGCTTCCTCGGGGTCCCCGTGGTAGAAGGGGCCTTGGAGGAGTCACTCAGGGGATTGGGGGGTCGGGCTGGGGGGGATGCCGAGAGCCCAGGAGGGGGCACACAGGGCGAGGCCGTGCAGGGAACAGTCCAGGCTTCCGGACCCCGCAAAGGGCAGAAGGGCACCTGCTGGAAGGAGCCGTGGCCGTGGAGGGAAGAGCCCTGCGAGAAGAGCCCCGCTTGCTGCGCACCCAGCGGCGCCCAGCCCTCACGCGAGCCTTTGGAACAGATGCCACGATCGCTCCCTTCTATGGACGGAAAACCAGACTCAGGAAGCTGAGGCTGCCCCGGGCTCCCCGGACGGCGGGCGGTGGGCCTAGGGGTCAGCGGCGAGTGTGGCCCAGGCTCCCAGGGTCCAGGGGAGCTGCCTGAGCCGGTGGCGACCGCGCACACTCTCCGCAGGCGGGGGAGGTGGAATCGGGTCAGACGGCCGGGACGTCCCGCTGCACCCCGGGGCCAGCGCCCGCCTCTGGGGAAGCCGCTCTGTCCACCCGGGGGGCCGGGGTGGCGCTCCGGGCATGTCCTGAGGGCCGCACACCCTCCATCCTGTGCGGGGAGCGGAGGAGCCATGTGCAGGGGAGGAGGCCGCGGCCCCTGACCGCCAGGCCTCTGGGGGCCCAGTGTGCTCCTTGCATTACAAAATGGGGACACCGAGGCAGAGGAGGCTGAGGTGCCAGGGTGTCCTCCGAGAGGCTTACGAGACGTGACCAAATGGGGCTACCTGTCTCAGACATCTGGACTGTCGGCCGGCGCCCCTGGCATCTGCTTGGCACCCGCCTGGGGACCCAGCGGTGAGCGGGGCACACGTGGGGCTGGGCGGCCCTCCCAGAACCTCATGTGGCGGGAGACACCTGCTGAGCAGATCATCACCGCAGAGCGAGGGGTCCAACGAGACCGTCTTTTTTTTTTCTTTTTTGTTTTTTTTAAAGATTTTATTTATTTATCCATGACAGATACAGAGAGATGCAGAGAGAGAGGCAGAGACCCAGGCAGAGGAGAAGCAGGCTCCGTGCAGGGAGCCTGACGTGGGACTCGATCCCGGGACCCCAGGATCACACCCTGGGCTGAAGGCGGCGCTAAGCCACCAGCGGCTGCCCCAATGAGCAATGAGACCGTCTTTCCGAGGGAGATTCTAGTAAAGGAAGAGGAGCCTCCTGTACAAGGGGGGTGCGGGGGGGTTACGAGGCCGGTGAGCGAGGCGGGCGTCAAGAAGAGACTTCGCGGGGCACCTGGGGGCTCAGCTGATTAAGGGGTCGGGTCACAATCCCAGGGTCCGGCCGGAGCCCGTGTCAGCTCCCAGGTCACTGGGGCGTCTGTGCCTCCCTCTCCCTCTGCCTGTGCTCTCTCCCTCTCCATCAAATAAACAAAATCTTAAAAAAAAAAAAAAAAAAAAAAAGAGAGCATTTTAAGCAGAAGGGGCAGCACCTGCAAGGGCTCTGTGGCAGAAGGCAGCACGGAACATTCTGGAAACTGGAAAGACGCCAAGGTGGCCGGACAGGAGACCGTGGAGGGCACACAGGAAGCGGGGGTGGGGGAGCTGGGGCTTGTGGGAAGACTTCTGATCTTTATCTCAAGAGCCAACCACTGCCCCCCCAGTCTTGACAGGAAACCCTGCCCACAGGGGAGCCTGCCTCAAGGCCACAGCACGTGACCGGCCGCAGTGGTTCTGGCGTCCGCCTTTCCCACTAAGGCGGACCCAGGGAAGGAAGCACAGGGCAGGGGCTCCTATCACCACCTTCCACCTAAGACTCAACACCTGAGCCTCCCCCCTTGTTGGCCTTTATTCCAGAACCGTCTCCATCTCCAGGCGCTCTGGTTCCCACCTCCAGACCGCGCACACGGCGGGGCTCCAGCACGGGGCGCTTCTGGGCCCCGCGGCGCCTGCGTGACGAAGGGAGGGTGAAGGGCTGAGACCCGGGGGCAATCGCGGTGTCACCTGCGAGACAAAGACTTTGCCAAGAGCTAGAAAGACCTGGAATACGCAGTGGGCCCCTGCCCGAAGCCCAAACCTCTGCCGTCTGTCTTGGGAAGAGAGCGACCCGGAACTGGGCCGCGGGGTGCCCTCCACGTGACATCACTTTCATTTTATAGTTAAGAAACTTGGCAGCTTTGGATCGTGTCTCAGCCCTCGGGAGGAGAAAGCCCCAGAACGCTACGTCTCCTCTCCCCAGGTGTCCCCATCTTTGTAGAGGAGGGAGGGCACAGCCACGCAGGCCTGCAGAGGCCCGACGTCTGGGAGAGCTCCCAGCAGAAACCGAGCCACGTGGGTCGGCCCCTCCCGACCCACGAGGGCCCCCCGACTTGTCTCAGCACAAAGAGCCGCGTGCTGGCTGCTCTAGAGGTTTCTGGTAACCGGGGGGGGGGACACCAGGGATCCCCAGGTACCGCCTGAGACCGGGGGAGGGAGGCACTGGGCTCTGACAACGCGCCTGGGCAAGAGCAGAGCCGGGGGCTCAGGACTCTTCACACAGTGCTCGGCCTGGGGGCTGCCCGGCTGTTCCCCAGGAGACTGGGGGCGGGGGGAGCCAGGGCAGCCGGGGTCGTGGGGTGCTGCCCTGGACGCCTGGGGTCCGGTCCGGGGCCGCAGCCCTGGGTGTCTGTGCACTGGGTTCGTTCTCTGTGCAACAGAGGCCACCCTGTCCTCCCCATGTCCCAGTGCGGTGCCTCCTGTGCACAGACACGGTCCCGCAGGCACTGCGTGTCCACGCACTGACCATGGGTCCCCACGTGGCTCAGGCTTCCTGCACCACCCTAACGACACAGCTCCCGCCCCCGACCAGGACCGCTGCCTCTGCACTGCCCCGACCGAACATGCATGTGTGTGCGTGCATGTGCGTGTGTGTGTGTGTGCGCGCGCACCGACGCTCTTAACCCCGAGGCGGCGGGACATCCCGCGGCCCACACGGCGACACTCAGATACACGGCGCTCGGTGCAGGCGTCTGAACGGCTCTCGGGTCTAATAAAACGCAACGCCACCCCCCTCGTGGACCGCGGATTGTCCTCTTGTCACCCCAGGACGGAGCGTTTATTCTGACCCTCTTCTTACGGGGAGGAAATGGACACTCCGGAGGGTAAGAGGCCCCGCGAGTCACACAGCTAGGGAGCCGCAGGCGTGCGCTGCGCCGCAGGGCCTGGAAGAGCAAGGGAAGGGCGGCGCAAGCAGGAGGCTGAGCCAGAAGGGCAGGCCAAGGGCAGGCCAAGGGCAGGCCGGGGCCCGAGGGCAGGACCCAGCCCCGCGCTTGCCACACAGGGCCCAGGGCTGAACGGCGCGGGACGGGCCCACCTCCTAGGCAATCCGTTTGCATTAGTCCTGCGTAAAGGTCCAGCGGCCCGCGGACGGGGTGGCAGCCCCCAGGGTGGCCGGGCTGAGAGGCCCACGGCAGCACCCTCCCGCGGCGGCAGAGTCAGGCGGGGCTTCCCAGCCTGGCTCCGGGGGGCAGGAGCCGGCACCCCGGGCAACTCGCCGGGCCCTCGAACTGCTGTTTGCTCTTCCATAAAGTAGGGCCCATCGTGCCCGTGTCGTGGGGTTGTTCTGTGGAGCCTGGGGCCCAGGGCGGTGGAGGGGGGCGTCAAACACAGGACACAGAGGGCACCTGGGGGGCTCAGCGGTGCAGCGTCTGCCTTCGGGCCCAGGGCGTGACCCTGGAGTCCCAGGATCGAGTCCCACATCGGGCTCCCTGCAGGTGGTCTGCTTCTCCCTCTGCCTCCTCTGCCTCTGCCTCTCTCTCTCTGTGTCTCTCATAAACAAATAGATAAAATCTTTAAAAAAACAAAAAACAAAAAACCACACAATAATAGCCTGCCAGGTGGTCAGCCCCGTGCATGGCCCTGCTCGCTACTACCATCAGGAAGTCGGCTCCCGAAGTCCTTAAGCGCGCACACTACCCTCCTGGACCCTCCTCCCACCCGCCTTTTCTGGAAAGATCTCCCAGACCGAAGCCTATTCCTTTCTAAGCCTGTTACAATGTCACGTCTCCGGCTCAGGACCTGCCTCACGGATGGGACTCGGTTAGGGACGGCCCTTTGTGTGAAGGGCCTGGGGCAGCTGTTGCTTTCGCCGGCACCACACCGGCCACTCTGGCTGGGCTGGGCACGACAGGCATTCAACCAGTTGCCGGAGAACGTAAGAAAGGAGGGGGTGCAGGCCCACAGGGGCGCATTTCCCCAGCCCCCGAGGGGACCTGACTTCAGAACATCCCACTGAAGTGCCTACAGAAAGGAGTCATCAGCCACCCCCCGCCCCCCCAGGATGCCCAGATTTAACGACACAAATACAGGACACTCAGTTTCGAATGTTGGTTAATAAACCCTCTGTTAGGGTGTCCCAGACCCTGCCTCGGATACACTTATGGCCAGGAAAGGACATGGCCTTGAAGTCTGACCCCAGTGGGCTCGAAGCCTGACTCTGCCACTTAATCCCTGTGAGACCCTGGCAGGTTACTCATCTGACCCGAGCTGAAGTTTGCTCACCTGTCAGGAAGGTGACAGTGTCAGCTTTCTCGGGAGGCGGCTGTGACCAAGTGAACAACCTGGCGAGCCACAGACGCTCCAGGAACGAGTTTCTGCAACTCTGTGCCTCAGCGGGTGCTCCCCTGGCAACGGCTTTAGGCGAATCTCACATCGGAGAAAAGGTAGCAGCGGGCGCGGACTCCTCACTGCCTGACGCCCGCTGCCCCCACGGAGGTGAATATTGATTCCCCCGCCCCTCGGTTGCCCTCGGGGAACCTCACCGGCTGGAGGCTTCTGATTAGAGAAAAATCTGCCCCTGGGGAGTCGTAACACAGATGCCCCCCCAGTAACCCAAGCACGGATCTCGTGTCCTTTCCTGGTCCCCCATATCTCCCTTTCCATGCTGGACACCACGGGGGCTAAATGCTTTGTCACTGGTGAGTAAGAGGGCGTCCCTGGGTACAGCGTCAGAGGGGGCGGCCCGACACCCCGAATGGCAGGTCTGGGCCAAGCTCCCCACCTTCCTGGGTGGCCAATGCTGCCCGGGAGCTGCCCGGGAGCGGAGCCCATGGGGCCAGGGCGGCGACAGAAAGAAGAAGCCGCTGGCATCTGGAGGGGCGGAGGACAGGCCACAGGAAATGAAGACACCCCAGGAAGCCTCGCAGCGTCTTCCTAGTGGCCCAGAGTTGAGGTTTTCTGCTTTTAAGTAACTTCTATCCGTTGTTCCGGTTCTTAGGAAATAAGGGCGCTGGAGCTACAGGCTTGGAAACGACGTGTCGGGAACTGCGGGTTTTGTTAACCCGCTGACGCCCACAGGGACGAGGCGGGGCGGCTCCGGGCCTGCGGGCCGCGGGCGGGGTCGGGCGGGGTCCCCGAGCGCAGGTGTCCGCCCGGCCCGCGGGGGCTCTCGGCGCCCCTCCCGGCCTCCTGCAGGGGGCTCGGGGCGTGCAGGCCCAGGCGGGGTCGGCGGGGTCACCGGGGAAGGGCAACGCGCCGCCCGCCCGCCCCCCGCGGGCCCCTCCCCGGAGCCCTCGGCCGCGGCGGCCGCCTCCCCCTCGCAGCCGGGCCCTACCCCGCTCGCCGTCCCCCGCCCAGCAGCCCTCGTGCCACCGCTCTGGGCCCGCAGCCTCACCCGCCGGGGACAGCGGCGCCCGCCCCGACCCCGCGCCACGCGGCCCCGCCCGCCGCCACCTTGAGGTTCACCGACGGCAGCTCCATCCCGACGCGGCCCAGGGCACCTGCGCGGCCGCCGCGGCCGCTCCGGGGCTCCGACTCCCGCGACTAACTTGGCGGCCCCGCCCCTACGCCCGGCTCACCCCTCCCGCCCCTCCTGCCCCGCTCACCCCTCCCGCCCCTCCTGCCCCGCTCGCCCCGCCCCTACGCCCCGCTCGCCCGGCCCCTCCGCCGTCCGCCCCGCCCCTCCTGCCCCGCTCGCCCCTCCCCCCCGCCCCGCTCACCCCACCCGCCCCTCCTGCCCCGCTCGCCCCGCCCCTCCGCCCCGCCCGCCCCGCCCCTCCTGCCCGCGGAGCCCATGGGGCCAGGGGCGGCGACAGAAAGAAGAAGCCGCTGGCATCTGGAGGGGCGGAGGACAGGCCACAGGAATGAAGACACCCCAGGAAGCCTCGCAGCGTCTTCCTAGTGGCCCAGAGTTGAGGTTTTCTGCTTTTAAGTAACTTCGATCCGTTGTTCCGGTTCTTAGGAAATAAGGGCGCTGGAGCTACAGGCTTGGAAACGACGTGTCGGGAACTGCGGGTTTTGTTAACCCGCTGACGCCGACAGGGACGAGGCGGGGCGGCTCCGGGCCTGCGGGCCGCGGGCGGGGTCGGGCGGGGTCAGCCGGGGTCCCCGAGCGCAGGTGTCCGCCCGGCCCGCGGGGGCTCTCGGCGCCCCTCCCGGCCTCCTGCAGGGGGCTCGGGGCGTGCAGGCCCAGGCGGGGTCGGCGGGGTCACCGGGGAAGGGCAACGCGCCGCCCGCCCGCCCCCCGCGGGCCCCTCCCCGGAGCCCTCGGCCGCGGCGGCCGCCTCCCCCTCGCAGCCGGGCCCTGCCCCGCTCGCCGTCCCCCGCCCAGCAGCCCTCGTGCCACCGCTCTGGGCCCGCAGCCTCACCCGCCGGGGACAGCGGCGCCCGCCCCGACCCCGCGCCACGCGGCCCCGCCCGCCGCCACCTTGAGGTTCACCGACGGCAGCTCCATCCCGACGCGGCCCAGGGCACCTGCGCGGCCGCCGCGGCCGCTCCCGGGCTCCGACTCCCGCGACTAACTTGGCGGCCCCGCCCCTCCTGCCCCGCTCGCCCGGCCCCTCCGCCGTCCGCCCGGCCCCTCCTGCCCCGCTCGCCCCGCCCCTACACCCCGCTCGCCCCTCCCCCCCGCGCCGCTCACCCCTCCCGTCCCTCCTGCCCCGCTCGCCCCGCCCCTACGCCCCGCTCGCCCGGCCCCTCCGCCGTCCGCCCCGCCCCTCCAGCCCGCGCCGCTCACCCCTCCCTCCTGCCCCGCTCGCTACGCCCCTCCGCCCCGCTCGCCCGGCCCCTCCTGCCCCGCTCACCCCTCCCGCCCCTCCTACCCCGCTCACCCCGCCCCTCCGCCCTCCGCCCCGCCCCTCCTGCCTCGCTCGCCCCTCCCGCCCTCCTGCCCCGCCCGCCCCGCCCCTCCTGCCTCGCTCACCCCTCCCGCCCTCCTGCCCCGCTCGCCCCGCCCCTCCTGCCCCGCTCACCCCGCCCCTCCGCCCTCCGCCCCGCCTCTCCTGCCTCGCTCGCCCCTCCCGCCCTCCTGCCCCGCTCGCCCCGCCCCTCCGCCCCGCCCCTCCGCCCCGCCCCCACCACGTGAGGTGCGTCACGTGGCCCAGCCCCCGGTCGCTAGGCGACGGCGTCGCGCCCTCCGGGTTCCCGCTCCGCCGCCTCCCGCGCAGGCCCGCAGAGGGCGCGTGGTCTTGCCCGGGGCGCGCCCCAGCAGGTGCACGGACGGCCGCCCTGCAGCCCAGACCGGGGGACCGTCCAGGGGCGGCGCTGATGCCTCCTCCCGAGGGCGCCCCCGCCTCCCCGCCCTCTCACCCCTCCCCATCCCAGCCTCACCCGTAACCTGCCCCTCCGAGCCGTGCGGGGTTAGACGGACTCCTCCGTTGGTGACGACGGAAGCCTCTGGCCTGGCTGGACCTGGTTCAAGACGGTTGGCGCAGGGGCATCGCCGTTAGGGGGACAGGGAGGGAGCCCGCCCCCCGGGGCTCCAGGCCGCCTTGGGAACTACCAAGAGCAGCGGTCAAGGGCGGGGAGAGTCTCCCTACACCGAGCAACAGGATTCCAGCACCGAGACACCAAAGACGGGGGTGGGGACGGTGCCCCGGGGGCAAAGCCGGGGATCCCCACTCAACTGAGTGCGATTCTTGCTAAAGCTGGATCCTGCGGCGCCCGCAAGGACAGGGGGACACAGGCCAGGCCTGGTCGGGAGGAGGGCTCGGAGGAGCCTAGCTAGAATAAGGTCGAGGAGAGCGTCTTTGCCGCGCACAAGGTCATTACCATACACTGGGGGGAGTCCCCTCAAGTCTCCTACCAAAAGCTGCAGGAAAACGTAGCTGGAAAACAGCAGAACATCTGTAGGACGCACCTGTCTCCAGAAGGGGGAGAGAACAGAAAGATTTTACCTAAACGCTGTCTGCCCCTTGTAAGTGGGAAGAATTGCGGAAAGGAAGGGCGGGAACCGGCACCTCTCTTAGCGATTACCCTCTCCCCACCCCAAATAGGAGCATTGATTCCCACTCCCTCCCCTCACCCCTCCCCAGCCCACCCTTCACCGTAACCGGAGAACATTTTCATTTGGAGAACACCCGCTTTCCTGAGCATCACTTGGGGTAGGGGTCCCCCCTCAGGGTGGGTCTGAGTGCTTGCTCCTGTTTCTAGGAGGGAGAAACCAGGTGGGAGGCTGCGAAACAGCCTGGGACTGGCCGTGGGGAGTGGGAGGGTCCGGAGAGCCTATCAAGACACACAGACTCTCTCCGGACACAAAGAAAGGGGGACTTTTTGCAGGGCCTCAGGGCTCACGGGCCTGCTTCGATGCTCCAGCCCAGGGGACAGAGCACCGCAGCACCTGCCACTGTGATCGAGAGCTGGGAAATGGCCACACACCGAGTTTGGTTTTTCCAGAGTCAGCACACAGGGGAACAGGTGTCTGTGTCCTGGCTTTGCCACTTACTGCTTGAACTTGGGCAAGTTGCTTTGCCTCCCTGTGCTTTCGTTTTTTCACAGTAAGATGAGGATAATAATGGTCACCTCCCTCACAGGGCTGTTAGGATTTGCTGATACAGAAAAAGCATTTAGAACAGCGCCTCGCAGGTAGTAAGCACTAAATGGTGGTGGTGTGCTTTTTTTTTTATGATTTTACTTATTCATCAGAAACAGAGAGAGAGAGAGGCAGAGACACAGGCAGAGGGAGAAGCAGGATCCATGCAGGGAGCCCGACGTGGGACTCGATCCTGAGTCTCCAGGATCACGCCCTGGGCTGCAGGCGGTGCTAAACCGCTGAGCCATGGGGCCGCCTGCAGAAGGTGTTGTTAATGATTGGTTATGTGGTATCTTAGAAGAGAGTAATTCCCAAATAAATGGTGGATATTATAACATTATATTATTTATTATTCTCTTTGTTAAAAAAGTTTTTATTATTTTTAGAAGGATTTTATTTATTTGACAGAACAAGTACAAGCAGGGGGGGCAGCAGAAGGAGAGGGAGAAGCAGGCTCCCCACTGAGCCGAGATCCCCTCCGCCCCCGACATGGGGCTCCATCCCGGGACCCTGGCATCATGACCTGAGCCGAAGGCAGATGCTTCGCCCACTGAGCCACCAAGGTGTCCCTATCAGTCCTCTTCTAGGAGCTAGTCCCCTTGCACCGCAGGTCCTCGCCGCGTTTCCTCCAAGCCTCTGGATGTGTAACGAGACCGCCGTCGCCTCAGAAGGAGCACAGTGCACCCCGAACAAGTCCCGGGAGTACGGGCGACATTAAGTACTTCATCGGTGGGAGGCAGTGTGAGACCCGCTCCGTCACAGTGACCCCGCGGTGTAGGTGTCATCCCCGCCCTTCGGTCCAGCAGGGCCACTGAGGTGAGGACGCGACAGGGTTTCCCGAGGCCCCGGTTGGTGGGCGCCTGGCCTGGGTCCCGGAGCGCTGGCTCCTGCCCTACGTTCGGCCCCTCAGGCTAGAGCCTCTGTGTCCCGGAGACAGCGCCCAGGCTGGGCTGCAAAGGCTGGGGCGAGCGGGCAGCGGAGGGCACCAGGCGGGGGCCATGCAGTGTCCCCGCGGCTCCTGCGGTCACCCTGTGTCCATCCTGGGCTGGCGGCCTGGGCGAGGGCCCGGCCTGGTGGCTGGACTTAGCGGGTCGCTCTGGGGCAACAGAGGAACGTGCCGGCTCTCCCAGGAGCCCGAGTTTCCGCCCCCAGCCGCTCCTGATCCCCCGCAGAGCGGATCCCCGAGGCTTTGGGGTCGTGGCCTTGGCGAGCAGGCCGGGGGAACCGGGGCTCGTTTCCGCGCCCGCACCGGTCCTGTGTGCCGCGGCCAGGCCTTGCCTCTGCGCCTTCGACCCAGAAAGACGTGCAGGATGGATGCTTTCATCCGCTCACCCGCCCGGGCCGGTCACCCAACACCTATTTGGGAAAATATCCAGGAGTAGAAGGACCGGGTCACGTGGCCGGTGTCGAGTCACCTTTTTAAGAAATTGCCAGACCGCTGTCCCAGACGCCGGGGCACCCTATCCTATTTTCTTTGTAGCACTTATCGACGTCTGAAGGTGTGGGCCTCTCGGGCTACCTGCGGGCTGTTTCTTATCTGCCGCCCCCCCCCCCCGTGTGCCACAGGGGGTCTCGCTCGGGGTGCTCGGCCACCACCTGGCGCGCAGCAGGCCCTAGGGGTGAACCGACCCACACACCAGCCGACACGTGCGTGTGCACCGCTTCCTCCCATCACAGGACCTGGACGACCTGCCACCCACCCCTCGGCCTGTGCTCAGGGTCCCGCTGGGAGTCAGGCTCTGCTGGGGGCGGCGGGGGGGGGTGGGCGGCTGGGGCGGTGGCCCTGCCTTTAGAAAGGCTCTCGGCTCTCTTTTCACATCTCACGTGGCGGGGCGGCCACTCCTGCTGTGTCACCGGAGAGGCTGTTGCCACTCGGATGACTTGGCCAAGGTCCCAGAGGGCAAAGCCTGCCGGGGGCCAGGTAAGGAAAACGTGCCTTTGCCCTGTCTGCCCACGGACGCCGGGCACTTGGTGTCAGGCCCAAGCCCTTCCGCGGTCCCGGAGGTGAAGGGGGCGTGTGGAGCCGAGAACTCCCGCCGCAGCGACAAGTGCGTCCCGGAGAGCCACGGCGGCCGGTGGTAACGACTGGCTCTTAGCTTCCCTGCAGTTCTCTTGCGACGCGGGTACCCCAGGAGGTCACTCCCCGTGATGCAGGAAACAAAGACCGGAAAAATTAAATTTCGTTCCTACCTACAGCCCACGGACAAGTCCCGGACACGGGCAGACTGACCTTCCTCCGGGGACTCAGCTGCCTCACTGTCAACACTTTGCTGAGGGCACCGGGTGAGCTTAGCCCGACCCCCAGGAGCCTGAGAGTCTAACATGTAGAGACTCCTTTGGAGGGGCCGCCGGGGGGCTCAGCGGGTGAGCATCTGCCTTCAGCTCGGGGCGTGGGACCCCGGGGTCCCGGGATCGAGTCCCGCATGGGGCTCCCTGCATGGAGCCTGCTTCTCCCTCTGCCTGTGTCTCTGCCTCTGTCTTTTTCATGAATAAATAAAATCCTTAAAAAAATTCCTTTGGTAATTTTTTAATTAAATCCTGCTGAATTTAATCCTGCTGATTAATAAATCAGCTGATTTATTAATAAATCCTGCTGAATGGAGGCACAGGGGCGACCCCTCTGATGGACAGAAGACCCCATCCTCCTTTTCCTATTAGAGACCTCTGCATTCTGGCCCACCCCCACCCCCCGCTGCCACTTTGCATCTGTCACTTAATCTCTCACCTAATCCCTCCAAATTTTTCTCTGCATCCTGACAATGAGGACAGTGATAATCAGTCCCGGGCACCGAATATGAAAAGGTTTCTGAAGCTCCTTCCCACTAAGGTCCTTTGGTTCTCAAGGCGCGGGAGGCCCACAGCTGTGATGCCGCCCAGCCACTCCCTTTCCGGAGCCGGCAAATCAAACTGGGAAGGAAAAGAGCCAAGAGCGTCACTGAAACACCGTCGTCGGAGTCACACGTGCCTGTCAGAAAGCAGGACCCTCCGCAAGATCCGAGAAGGGCCTGGACGCAGAGCCGTGGGCCCTGGTGGCACAGGGGCTGTTTCTGGGGTCTGACCTGAGACCTGTCCTCCAGGGTCTGTGTCAGCTAGTGTCCATCATGCAGGCTCTGTGTTTCTCGGCCTAAGGTCCGGGGTTAGGGAAGGCCTGGGGTCTGTGGGTCAGTGTTGGCCTTGGGATCTGCACCTATGCTCTTCCTTTTTTTTCTAACATTTTATTTATTTATTCCTTAGAGACACAAAGAGGGGCAGAGACACAGGCAGAGGGAGAAGCAGGCTCCATGCAGGGAGCCCGACGCAGGACTCGATCCCAGGACCCCCGGGGTCACGCCCTGGGGGAAGGCAGATGCTCCACCCCTAAGCCCCCCAGACGCCCCCGTGGCTGTGCTCTTCTTTCTCCTCCCGAGGGCCAGCTGCCGTGAGCAGACGGCCGGGCACGGGCAGGGGCTAAGGCCCCGAGTGGAGCCCGGTAGGACTGGGGTCGGGTGGCTCTCTTGGGCTCCCAGCTTTCACTCGCTGTCCTTCAGCCCAGAGCCTGGTTGATGCCAAGACACCGGAAGCATCAAACACCACTGTGACTCGTCAGGACAGTCACCACGTCGCAGCACCGCTCACTCGGAGCCAGGAAGGGGACAGGATCCTGGGGCAGCACGGGCCCAGAGGGAGTCGGGTTCTGCTACTTCTCCTTTCCCGGGTTTTCCGGAGGCGCCCGGACAAGGCTGGGAGGTGCGAGAGGCCTCCTCTCTAGAGGACGCTTTTGTTTTTATGATTGGTCAAAGCCAGGGGGGCCACTTCCAAAATATGTGTCCGAGTGACTCAGAATCCGGGCGTGTGGCAGCATCACGGCCGTCGTCCGTGGGTCCCAGTCAGGTTCCTCGAAACCAGCCTTGAGCTTATTTTATTTTATTTTATTTTATTTTATTTTTATTTTATTTTATTTTATTTTATTTTATTTTATTTTATTTTAATTTTATTTATTTTATTTATTTTATTATTTATTTATTTTTCAGCCTTGAGCTTTAAAATGCAGCCCGTGATTCCCGGTGTCCCTGAGGCTTTGCCGCCTCGTCGGGGTGCCGTGATCCTCGCTGGCGGGAGCCCCATCCTGGCAAGGCCTCACCAGACCTGCCCCGTCCCTCCAGAGCCCACGCTCACGTCAGGACCAGAGAACGCGTCAGAATGGCCCACGGGGCTCTCGGGTCCAGGTCTGCGGGCTCCGTGAGGTCTCACCTTCCTCTGCTGGGGGCGGGCAGCAGGGAGCCTGCGCCCGTGTGGGGGAGACAGAAGAATGGGGACGTGGGCGCTGGGGTCAGGCAGCCGGGCCCCTGAGAGGGACCTCGACCTGAGGGGCCTTCTGGGAGGCGGCCCAGGGGAGCCATGCCCTTCGGTTCTGGCCGCCCAAGGCTGGGGCCTGCCCAGCAGACCTCCTGTCCCCTACTGGCCCTGAGCAGCCTCGGTGGCCCTGGATGCACCGGGCAGCCCCCGTGACCTGGGGTGTGGGCGGGGTGGAGGGGGCGAGCGGGACAGGTGTCCGACTCCTAGTAGGTGCTCAGCAAACTCGTGGCACTTGAGAGGCAACGTGAGACGGGGGCACATAATCGGGTCCCGGAGTCAGAGAGGCCCGGCTGGGGCCCCTGGTACCTGCTACTAAGCAGCTGCACCGCTATGGACAAGTGGCCTTTATCTCTCGGTGTGGTGTGTGCCCCGCTCTGGGAGGGCGGCTCTACCCATTTGCAGCTGCACAAGGGGAGGGTGCCCCCCCCCCCGTGGGTGCAGCCCGGCAGATGAGCTCGTGTCCCGCTCTGCGCACGCCCTGAGGTGAGGTCAAGGCCCGGCGTGGACAGACACCAGGACCGCGGTGCGCGGGGCTGGCCAGCCTGGCCCTCTGGACGGTCACCTGCGGGAAGGGCCCGGACGTCCTGCGTGGTCCCCTGGGCACAAAGACAGGTGTCAGGGTCCGCCATCACCGAGGAGCAGGAGGAGGGGCAAGGTCCACGATCCCACCTTCCCGCACCCCCTGCCCTGCAGGGTTTCCCATCCCGACGTGAGGTGAGGACGTGCGTGTCCCCTCACATGACAGATGGTGGTCACTGCTGCCACCTGACGCGTAAGCTGACGAAGGACCGAGATAGCCCAGAACTTCAGGACGCACCAAACACAACTCCGCCGCGTGCCCGGGCGCTGTGATCCAGAGCTGGGCGCCGAGCTCCAGGAGCCCCCCCGTGACGAGTGGTGTTCGGTCTCGTGGCGGCCCAGCTGTAGCAGGTGAGGATTTAATCACAGGCTGACCTAGGCGCAGCCGAGACGGCGTCATCATCTACAAGCAATCGGCTTCAGGTAACCCACCCTGTGGGTGGGCCTCATCTCATCAGGTGAAGGCCCGAAATGCCAGAAACTGAGATCTCCGAGAAGAGAGGTGGTCTCGAGACTCGAATCAACGCCTGCGGGAGGTTCAGGCCCGCCCTGCGGATTGCCGGCCCTGCGCGAGTGTGAGCCGGTGCCGCAGAGTAGAGTGGCATAAATACAGTATAAATACACAGACGTGTAAAGATACGTAAATACAAATTCTAAAAAAAAAAAAAAAAAAAAAAATACAAATTCTATTGGTTCTGCTTCTCTGGAGAACCCTGGCTGACACCCCAGGGCAGCTACCTGAGCCCCAAGGGCAGCACCCAGGCTGCCAGCAGGGAGCCGAGACCCCCATGGCCGTGGGTTCACTTCAGTAACGCTCTGACCCTTATGAGCACAAACGGATCTGAGGGGTGTCTGGGGGGCTCAGCGGTGGAGCGTCTGCCTCCGGCTCAGGGCGTGACCCCGGGGTCCCAGGATCGAGTCCGGCATCGGGCTCCCTGCATGGAGCCTGCGTCTCCCTCTGCCTGTGTCTCTGCCTCTCTCTCTCTCTCTGTGTCTCTCATGAATAAATAAATAAAATCTTTAAAAAATAAGGAAATGGATTTGAGTTGATGTCCCAGGACAGAGGGGTTTTAAAAGCTTAGCGGAGGGTTCTGCGAGCACGCGCCCCGGAGTCAGCCGTACAGGCCTGGGGCTCAGCAAACTGCAGACCCCGGGCAGAGCCAGCGCGCTGCCCCTCCGTGTGAAACGAGGATCACGGCTCACTCGTTGGCGCGTA
The DNA here is from genome assembly GCF_053574225.1 of Canis aureus. Classification (NCBI taxonomy): domain Eukaryota; kingdom Metazoa; phylum Chordata; class Mammalia; order Carnivora; family Canidae; genus Canis; species Canis aureus. The sequence continues at coordinate 85,330,267 of NC_135615.1, forward strand.
TCGCCTGCCTTCGGCCTAGGGCGCGATCCTGGAGACCCGGGATCAAGTCCCACGTCGGGCTCCCAGTGCATGGACCCGCCTTCAGCCTTGTCTGCGATGCTGAGCAGCAGGGCCACGGTGACGAGGACCCTGGAGCTCATATGAAGGGGGAGCTTCGGGCTCGACGCCCCAGCACCATCCCCAGCGCGAGGCTCACCAGGCGCCTGGGGCCTGTGGGGGAGGAGACTGAGCTCTCAGGACGGTCTCAAACCCAGGCAGGGGGCTCGTCAAACACGCAGATGGCCAAGCCCCCTCCCTAGAGACGCTGAGCCACAGGCTCCAGTGGGGCTCACAAACTGGTTTTCTCCCCTTAGAGGACCTTTTTTTTTTAAGATTTTATTGGGATGCCTGGGTGGCTCAGCAGTTTACTGCCTGCCTTCAGCCCAGGGCATGATCCTGGAGACTTGGAATCGAGTCCTGCATCGGGCTCCCTGCATGGAGACTTTTTCTCCCTCTGCCTGTGTCTCTGCCTCTCTCTCTCTCTCTCTCTGTGTGACTATCATAAATAAATAAAAATTTAAAAAAAAAACTTAAAAAAAAAGATTTTATTTACTGGAATGCCTGGGTGGCTCAGCAGTTTACCACCTGCCTTCAGCCCAGGCTGTGATCCTGGAGAACCGGGATTGAGTCCCACGTCGGGCTCCCTGCATGGAGCCTGCTTCTCCCTCTGCCTGGGTCTCTGACTCTCATTCTCCCTGTGTCTCTCATGAATAAATAAATTTTAAAAAAGATGTTATTTACTTATTTGGTAGAGAGTGAGCTCGCATCCCAAGCAGGTAGGGTGGGGAGGGTGGCAGGCAGAGGAGAGGGAGAAGCAGGCTCAGGGAGCCTGACGTGGGGCTCAATCCAAGTCCTGGGATCCCGACCTGAGCCGAAGGCAGATGCTTCACCGCTTCACCACCACCTGGGCGCCCCCCCTCCCTGCCCAGCCCGGAGGGTCCTGATGCTGGGAGTCCCAGGCCCACGTTTTGGGAAACCCGGGATTAGGGGGTTCCCCGTCCCGCCTCCATCCAGGCTACAGTCCCTCGGTGGTGCTTGGGCAGGGAGAGTCCCAGAGGGACAGCAGGCCTTTGGGGGCCTCCCTCCTCTGTGGTACCCCAGCCCTCAGGAGAGCCTGGACCCCCCTGGCTTCAGGACGCGGAGGCACCGAGAGCGGCGATGCAGCCTCGCTTTGTGTTGCCCTCAGCCAGGCCTGGCAGGGAGCTCAGCGGAGCCGGGTGGCGCTGGCTGGAGCTGCCACCGAGATAAGCGACGGCCCTCCTGGTGCCAAGCCAGGCCACCCCCTGGCCAGTTCATGCCCTCTCCCAGGATGCCATCTGAGCCTGCCCAGGCCCCGCGTCAGGTGGCGGCGCTTTATCCTTCCCATTCCGGGGGGAGTCGGCGTCTGCTTTTCACTGCACGTGGCCACCCAGGCCCCGACTGAGGCCGGCCTGCTGCGACCTCGGCTGCCCCAGCCCTAAAATGGAGAGGGAGGTGCAGATACCAAATTCCCACCCAGAGGTCTGACGGAAGGAGCACGAAGAGGTCCAGCTGAGGACAGAGACGGTCTTGTTTCCCGCTGAGCTCAGCGCAAATGCTCGAAGACGTGGTGGAGGAAATACTCGGGGCCCCGCAGGGAACGTGCTCCCCGCCTGCCCCGGATGGTCTCGGGGAGAGGCAGAGAGAGACACTGAGGCAGCTCGACAACCATCGGCTCTTTATTTACAGCTCAAGAGAACACATGCAACACGTCATCACAGGACTACGGGGCACGGCACCCCGCCGCCCCACACGTTCAGGAGGAGGCACAGGACCCCAGGGAAGCTCGGAGAGTCGGAAAACCCAAAGCCTGAGGCCCCCGCCCGGGAGGCAGGGCCCCGGGTCCCGGAAGTTGGTCCCCGCTGGTCGCTAAGTCGGCAAACCAGACCTCGGACTTGCGGCTCCCGGCTGAACGCAGACGCCCTGAATCGCCAGCCGTCCCCGACCATCCACCTCTTCTGTGTCCCTTTATGTGTCCGAGACCTGGGTCTCTCACGCTTCATTGTGCCCAAGAGCGGCCCGGGAACTTGTTAAAACCCTGATGTCCGTCCCCCCTGCCCGGGCCAGCACCACCAGCGGCTCGGGGTCAGCGGGGCTGGGCTGGGGCCCGGGACCCCGCACTCCCGCCGAGCCCCGGCCCACCCCGAGCCTCCTGCGCCCAGAGGAGGCTGAGGATCCGACTTCAGACCCGCCCGGACTCGGTTCAGAACACACTCCCTGCAGCGGAGGTCTCCGGTTCTCACTCTGCCGCCCCCTCCCTGAGACACACACACACACACACACACACAGATGCACACACAGATGCACACACAGATGCACACGCGCATGCTCGCTGCCGCCCACGGGAGGCCAGGTCATCAAGGCGGTGACGGGCCGCCCCGCGAAATCCTAACGGCTTTGCTTCCCTGGCTCCCCTTGGGTTCCCCCAAGCACCCACTCTCCTTGCTGTTCTGCTGTCCTATAAACTCGTTCCGGGCAGGGTTCTGGGTGCTCCCTGCCCCCCCAACCCTGCAAAGCGGATCCCGTTGCGGGGGCCGCGCACCCGACACCCCGGCACTAGCTTGTCGCCAGCGGCAGGCACTCGCGGGGTCGAGGGGCCCGGAGCTCAGGCCCCGCCTGGGGGGCCTCGCACACACGAAGCCCAGACACAACCCAGACCAGTGGAACCGGCATCTGTGCAGGGGCCTGGCACCCGCTCCTTCGAGGGCTCCCCAAAGTATTCTAACGTGAGCCGCACCGGACACAGCCGACCAGAGCAGGGACCTGCAAACGACGGCCCCGTGGGCCACATCCAACCCACCGCCGGCTTTGCGGCTGCAAGTCAGGAGGGGCTTTCTACATTTCTAAGTGGGCTTTGGAAAATCAAACGAAGGGTAGTATCCGGAACATGTGACAAGCATATGAAATTCCAATCTCAGCGTCCGTGAACCGTTTTATTGGACCACACCTAAAATATTTACCTGCCCTTTATGGTCAAAACTTGCTGAAACCCCGGATTAAGGGGAAGTGACCTCTGCACTTGCCAAACAAATTTAAGAGAGACCTAAGGAAGAACTGGGGGGCTCTGGGGTCTCTAACCCTGGTGTTAGGAGGTTTGCACCCACCCTCTTCGCAGAGAGCTAGACGCCGGCCGTCTGGCCGTGGAGCTGCCCTGGTGCATGAGCACAGCTCCCCGGGGCCCTCGCTGTCCTGCCCTTCGTGCTTTCCGCTGTTGATGTCCCGGGGCCACCCTGTTATCCCACCCCCCACCCCCGACACATGCAAGGCCACGCGTAAACCCTGCCGCGTGTCCTGCCTGCGGCCTGCCCCCTCGGGGCTGCGTCACAGTCTCCAGTCAGCCGCCCCCCAAGACACGCAGAGCACGGGCGCTGCCTGGGTGCCCTCTGGCAAAGCCGCCGCGGATTCGGTTTCCCGGTAGCCGGCTTTCATCTCGCCTCGTTCGCCCCCACCCCGAGGACTCCTTGCCCGTGGAACGTGGACAGGGAGCAATGAGCAAGGATATTTGGTTTCTCCTAGATGTCTCTGCTCTGCTGGTGCCAGGCCCCTGACCCCGGCTGGTTTTCCCAGGGGAGCAAACAGCCCAGGCCCGCGGGTGTGGGCCCTCGGCAGGCGTCCAGGCCGGCCGGGAATGTGGACGAGGAAGGCTTTTGTCCTTTGCAACCTGGTTGGCCCGGGACCAGAGGGCCGACCAGGAGTGGGGGGCACTTAAGCGGCCCTCCCGAAGTGACCCCCGGGGCCAGATGTGCTGGGGCAGCGGGGGTCCAGCTTGTGGGGGGCAGACACTTGCAGGCAGCACCCGGACTCCCAGGGGCCCCAGCTCCTCAGTAGGCTCTGCTGCAGAAGCGTGGGTGGGGGGTCTAGAGAGGGTCCGCGGGAGGCCGGGAGCCACGGAGGCAGTGTGCAAAGTGGCTGCACGTGCACAACGTGTGCATTTTTGCTTTTTTTTTTTTTTTTTTTTTTTGCGTCCATATCAGCACTGGATTCCCAAAGGGCATGGACTACAGAAGCCAAAGAGGCTGTCAGAGCAACGTCAGGGCGCCTGGCCTGGGACGGGCGAGCGAGCCGCAGGACGGGGAACGGCACTGCGGTCCTTCCCCCAAACACGTCGGATCCCAGGACAGCGCGTCCAGGGGCAGCGGCCAATCTGCCCGCGGCGTGCCTTACCGGGAGGGGGCCCAGCGGTGCTGAAGACGCCGCACGCTCTGTCCAGGAAGGAAGAGCACCTCCGGGCCCCGCGGACCTCGCGGCGGTGAGGGGGCCGCCGGGGAACGCTCGCGTCTCACTGAAGGCCGCGGGGGGGCCGGCTTGAGCCTCCGGTTGTGGGGAGGCAGGGATGCGGGCGGGGAGCCCCACACGCTTGGCCCGGGAGCAGATTCCAGCTCGGCACGGCTTTGCTCCCTAGGATCCGGGTGCTCTCAGCGGGGTCCTCCCCGCGGCCGCCCCCCCACCCCGGGAGCCTGTTAACGCAGACTCGACCCAACCGGAATCTGCGTGGTAGTCAGACCCCGGGGGCCCTTACAGGGTGAGGTGTGAGGAGCATCGATCTGGGACCCTGGACAAGTTCCAGCGGGCTCTGCCTCGGTCTCCCCGCCTGGAAGACGGCGGTCATGCCTCCTCTGGACGGTCGTTGTGGGAGCTCAGTGGGGAGACAACGCAGGGCCGTGCTGGGCCGCGCCTGCGACACGGAGCCTCTGGCCCCGGCTGCGGCTTCCGCGAGTCTCGGGCAGTTCCTCCCGTCGAGGAAAGCCTCTCCGTGGACTCGAGGCCGCTGCAGTGCCGAGGCCGGGCCGCGGGGGGCGCTCCCCACACCGCCGTGGCGGGAACTGGGGCGGGCGGGGGGCAGGGGTGGGGGGCGGCTGGCGTGGGGCTCCCCTCCGGGCCGAGGGTCCCGGGCTCCAGCCCGCAGCCCCGGTCTCTGGGCCCCATCGGGTCGCCCACTAGCTGTCAACAAAACGTCCGGCTTCTCCAAACCTGCGGGGTCCCCAGGCCGGTGGGGGGCGCCCCCCGCGGGGCTGCTACACGTTGATGAAGGACCCCTGGTCGCCGTCGGCCGTCTCGGGCTCCACGCAGCGGCCCTTCCTCCGGGTGACCCTGCGGTTCCGGTGGAACCTGGCGTAGCAGCGCAGCCCTGAGCGAGGGAGGCAGGGGTCAGGGGCGCCCCCAGCCCGCGCTCTCCTCTTCTGCCGCACAACCCGCCCGCCCCGTCCCCACTGGCAGCCCAGCCCAGCCGGCTTAAAAAAGCCTTTAAAAAGGCGAAAGGAAGGAGAGACAGATGGAGCTCGAGGCTATTTAGAGCCCGACGCTGTTCCAGCGGCGATGCCTCGAGGATGCAGGGTCTGTTAAAAAAAGTGACAAAGGAAGGCGGACTCCAACCTCCCCTATAAAACCCCCCACGACCCCCGCCCCCGTACTCAAAAGGAAATCCAAACTTCCCTCTCTGGCTTGCAAGACCCCCGGGACCTGGACCTGCCTCCTGTCTGCCCCTTCCCGTCCGCTCTCCTCTTCACGAGCTCCAGCCACACAATCTTCTTGCTTTTCCTCAACACCCAGCCATGTGCTGCCTCAGGCCCTTTGCACTTGCTGTTCTCGCAGCCAAACTCCCTGGCCCAAGCTTTGCATCACTGGCCTCTTTGGGGCCTTGAGGTCTCGGAGACCCTCCCCGACCACTCAAGCTGGCGTGGGCGTGGCCCTCCTGGCCACCGCGGGGAGGGGTCGGAGCCGAAGCTCTGTCTGTCGTGGCCACAGGCGTCCCCTGGGAGACACGGCTAAGCATATTTTTCATTCGAGGCTTCAGAAGGCCACCCCTGCTGGGTGGTGTGAGTGTGGCCCGAGCAATCCCTGCACTTCAGGTCAGGCGTGGCCCCGGGGGCAGAGGACGTGGCTACTCTAGGATCCACTCGTGTCGCTCCCGAGAGGATAAAGGAACTGCTGTGAAGCTTGTGCTTTCAGGGGCCTGGAGTTTACACCTGGGTCATGGGGCCACACGAGTGACACTTGGGAAGCGGCCGGGGACTCACGAGCAGGAGTGCTTGGCTCCCATGGAAGTCCTTCCAGAACCGTCCACGACCCAGGCTGGCCGAGGACCCTGGGCTGAGGAAGCCGGGAGTCCCTCCCGCGTGGCACCTTGGTGACAGCCTCCTCCTGGACCGGCTCTCATGAGCCTCCTGGGCGGTCACTTCCAGCTTCTTTTTTCTTTTCTGGAACCTAAGTCTCCAGGGAGGAAGCAAGAGCTTCCTTTCTGACCCAGAGGGATCAGAGGAAATGAGCTGCAGGGGCTTCGGGGGTGGCCTGGAGAGGGTCCAGGGCAGGAAAGAAGGAAGGAAGGCTCCCTGGCCAGAGGGGCCGCCCAGCCCGGACCAACCTGGCACGTGCAGCTCAGTAGGGCCGCATCCCCTCACCTGGGCGCCGGGGTGGACCTAGGGGCCCAGGAGCTGTGAGGGGACCTCAGTGCTGTCGGGACTCCCCGGGCTGCACTGCCCTCTTGCCCCCTGCACCCCTCAGTCTCCTGCTCTGTGAAATGGGGCCTCAGCCCTGCACACAGGTAACTGGAGGTCGTTTCCACATCTCCCGCCCCTCGCCACCCCTGCCTGCCTCCATCCCCTCACCTCCATGGGCCCTCCCGGCCTCCGCTCCTGCCCCCAGAGGCCCGCAGGCAGGCCAGGTCACTGCCCAGTGTACAGCCGGCCGACGCCCTACGTTATAAATCAAGCCAGGTCCTGCGTGATGGTCTCCGCCAGCGTCCCCCGCGCCCTGCCCCTCCAGCCACCTTCTCTGTGGGCCACCGTGGGCCGGGGCGCTCCAACACGCCAGCCTCACTCTGGCCTTTGCCCTGCTTCTTGCATGGGTGGGGCCCTCCCTTGCTCCCCGCACCCTCCATCCTCAGGTGGCCGGGTCCACACCTCCCTCCCGCCCGCTGTCCTTTCTAAAACAACTCTGACTCCTCATCGGACCACCCTGATTTTCTTTGGAGTCTTTATTTCTTTCTAAAGACATCTTGTCGCCTTATTTGCTTAATATCTGCGCATCTCGCTAGAATGGAATCCGTGGGAGCGGCTTGCCAGTTCTCTCTGCCCCGGCATCTCAAAGGTCCAGAACCTTCGAGAGCACTCGGTAGATATCTCTTCACTGACTAGACCCAAGTAGCTTTATTGCTGTCACAGCAGATAATTTTTGAGGCTAATCTGAGCAAAAACGGGGCTTGTGTCTCAGGATGGTTAATAGAAGGGCGGAGACCAAATTCTCCCACTCAGGGCATGTGAGCAACCGTTTAGCTACTGAACAATATTGAGTAATTATTGTTCACTTTTTTTTTTAAGAGAGAGAGAGAAAGCACGTGTGCCTGGGAGAGCAAGAGGGGGGGCAGAGAGACGGGGAGAGAGAGGATCCTAAGCAGGCTGCACTCGGTGTGGAGCCGACTCAGGGCTCAGTCCCACGACCCGGAGATCGTGACCTGAGACAAGAGCAACAGTTGGACACTCAACCGGCTGAGCCGCTCGGGCGCCCCGGTATTTTATTTTTTAAAGGAATCCTTATCTTTTTAGAGATATATCCTGAAATATTCGCAGGTGGAAGATGCACTCCCCAGAGTCGCTTTGAAATCAGACTGGAATCGGGGAGCTGAGTGGGGGGAAGACGGCCGGGACTGGTGGGAGCTGGTAAGTCCTAAGCCGAGTGACGGCAAGCGGGGGCTCCTTATTTCAAACACATATACTGGAAATGCTTCGGAGGACGAAATTAGAAGTATTCCCCGACTTTTCCAGCTGCGTGAATTTGGGCAGGTGGCTTAGCCTCTCCGTGCCTCAGTTGGCTCAGGCGTGAAATGGGCCAGTAACAGGTCCTAACTTGGGACGGTTGCGAGGATGATGAGAGATAACTGGAGTGACGTGCTGGGCACAGAGCCGGGCACACCTGGGCGGGAGCTCGGGAGCGTGAAGGACGCCGCCGGGCTGGTGGAAGGCCACCGCCACCGCCGCCCAGCCCTCGTTCTCACCCCGGGAATGCCGGCCCCGGGGTAGAATTCGGGGGTAAAGTGCCAGGCTTCTCAGATTCCGTCTTATTTGGAGACACGCGCTCCCTTCCTCCCTCTCCCACCTCCGATCTCGCCGGCGATCACGCCAGCTTGTGTTTCAAGAGGCGAGGAAAGCAAATCTGAGAAACGATGCCAGGAGTCGAGACTCCATGAGTTCACAGACTGGGGAGGCACCGAGTGGCGCTGCTCCCAAGGGATCCTGCCACCCTCTCCTTCCCCACGGCCCCGGCCCGCCCTCTGCCAGGACGTTTCCACCCCTATTCCGTGCAGAACCGGGGGACCCACCGCTCCACAGGCGCAGGCTCACCTTCCACACACATGCAGTCATCAAAGCATTTGTTGTTGAGGCCTCGGTTGTGCGGCGTGCAGAAGTGCTCCCGCAGGTCACAGCAGGTCCCTGCCCACACAGCAAGCTCGGTCGGCCCAGCCGCCTAGACCCTCCCCCGACACGCACGCAGTCCCGCCGGACAGGAGATCCGTGATCTCCGAGGCAGGGCCGCCTGCTGCACAAGGCCCCCTACCAGGACCACCGAGGATGTTCAGGGCCAGGGCCCCGCGGGGCCGGTGGCAGGGACCCCAGCTGGCCCACGCGGGCGGGGCAGGAGGGGCCAGAGCAGCTGGGGGGGCCCTGGGGACACCTGCTGCAACACCTTCTTCGACAATGGGGACACCGAGGCCCCCGGGGAGCCACCGGACGGCCCAGAAGGAGGTCCCGGGGAGGCCCGAGGCAGGGGCACCGCGGAAGCGGGCTTGGTCTCCCCTCTTGCTGTCGGGAGGTGAGGGGCAGTCAGCCGGCGGCCTGCAGCACCTTCAGGCACCCCCGGGCCGATGTCACCCGGGTTCCCCCGCAGCCCAGCCAGGGTCGGGCACAGCAGGGCGACCAGGCCTGGCCACTCCCGCCCACGTGGGCTCTGTGGGCTGCAGCCCTGCCCCGGCGCTCCCCGTGGGCTGGCAGAGACCGCCTCCCCGGTTTCTGGGTCCGGTCCGGCTCCCTCCCCCATAGGCCATTCACAGGCCTGCCCTCTTCCCCCAGAGTAAACCTGCTGCACTTGGAACCCCCCACCCCAGTGTCTGCTTCCCGGGGGGGTCCCCACGGACCCAACAAGGGCCAGGAGTTGAGGACACCAGCCAAAACGGGATGATGGGCGCAGCTGCTGCACAGGTGAGGCCGTCGGGACGGCACCTGCCCCTCAGGCCCGGCAGCGTCCTAAGGGGACGAGGGCAGAATCAAGCCCGAGCAGGTGTTAGGAGGAGGAAGTCGAGGGACAGCGTGGGGCGGTGGTTAAGGACCAGACAGGCCCCGGCCGGAGCCACCTCCTGGCTGTGTGACCTCAGCAGAGACACTCAGCCTCTCCGGGGTTCCACTTCCAGGCCGGGGAAAGTGGCCATGGGAGGGGCCCTCTCCGCGGGTTGCTATGGGGATTTCCCACATGGCTGTTAGCATCGGTCATCTGGGGGGGCACCCCCCCCCGGGACGTCCGACCCGCCCCTCACACCCCCCCCACCCCCCCACCCCCCACCCCCCCACCCCCCGGCTCCCAGCCTCCTGCCCTGCGTGTGGACGCTACTCAGGTACCTGGCAGGCAGTCCTGGTGGTGGTTGCACGGCGCCCCTGTAGCCGCGGATGTTTCGTTACCGTCGCTGGAGAGTCTCCCCCGGTGTTTCTCTGGGGACAAGAAGATGCGCCTTCAGAAGCGACGCCCGCAGGCCAGAGCGACCAAGCGCCGGCCCGTGCTGCCCCACTGCGCTGGGCCGCGTGGACAGGACTGTCCACCTCTCTGGCTCAGTCGTCTCCTCTTTAAAATGGGATCGATGGTAGGATAGACCCAGCAGGTTGTGGGTTTTTTGCAGGTAAAAGGAGTTGCCGGAGGAAAGCACGAGCACGCCATCGGGCCTGATAGCAACATGTGCACCCCGTTGTCAGCTCCCGTTTCCGCTCCTCGCCCCCCCCCCCGGGACATCTGTAGGTCAGGCTGGGCTCCCCGGGGCCCCCGCCCCGACACGGGGCTGGCAGGGTAGGCGGACATACCTTTCTTCTTCGCAGAGGGCCAGACTTCGGGTCTTAAGTCTTCGTAGTCAGTCCAGTCAAACAAGGCCATGTCCAGCGTGGGCATTACCTCCCCGTCAGGCCTGGGCGGAGCCTGCAGACAGCGCACGAGGGGGGGCCTGGAGCTCCCACAGCGGGAGCGGAAATGGGGGCCCCCAGAGCCCGAGGGCAAAGGAGGGATCCTCAGAGGCCAGCGTGGAAGCCCAGCCCGGGGTGGGGGGACACGGGGACAGCTGCCCAGGCCCCGCTCCAGCCGCACTCAGGCAGCTCCCAGGCCGCGCAGCCGCCACCCCGCGGGAGGGCCCGATGGTGCAGGGGTGGTGCAGCCGGTGATATCCCTCCGGGCCTGTGGGGGAGCGGCTGGGGCGGCAGGTGCACCTGCTGGCGGGTCTCTACACCTGTGCTGCGGGGGGCGGGGCTTGGATGAGGCCTTTGCTCACCCACTCACTTCCCCGCCCCTTCTCTCCCCCCAAAAAGCTCTTCTGTGGCGCCTGAGGCCACAGCTCCTTTGGGCTCACAGCCCTGGCCGGCAGTCCTGGGGGTCAGACATGGGCCCTAATGGCATCTTCGAGGGCTGGGCTCTCAACCGACGGGCCTCAGGAGGCCTTGGACAGCGTGGATCGCCGCCAGGTGGTCCTTGGAGAGGGTCCCTAGCTTTTGTCAGAATCTCAAGGGGAGGCGGTGCGCCTGCGGGCTCAGTCGGTGCAGAGTGCGACTGTGACCTCGGGGCTGTGAGTTGGAGCCCCGTGGTGCGCGTGGAGATGACTTAAAGAATAAATTTTTAAAAAATATCCTATTTATCTATTTGGGAGAGAGAGTGAGCGTGAGAGGGGGAAAGGAGCAGAGGGAGGAGAAGCAGAGTCCCCCCCCCCCCCCCGCCCAGCAGCAGGACCCCGGGGTCGTGACCTGGGCCCAAGGCAGACGCTTCACCGACAGAGCCACCCAGGCGCCCCTTAAAAATGAAACTTAAAAAAAAATCTCAAGGGCTGGGAGGAACAAGACCCAAAAGGGAGTAAGAATGACCTACTGCTTAAAAATTCTTATTTCTTCTATGCATATACTTTATTGATCACCTTAAATAATCATATTTGGGAAAAAATTCAAAGCCATGGAAGGGGTCCAAGAAGGGTGCGCCTCTTGTTAGTTCCGAGAATGATGCTAGTAGCTCCTCCGTGCCCGTCCGTCTACAATCACCGACGGCGCGCCCGTCTGCCACCTGGGCTTGCGTGCGCCATGTGGATTTTTGGAAGATCTGAAGCAGATAGCTCAAAGTGCTGACTTACGTTTATTAATTCTGTGTCATGGGGACATGGTTATTTTTTTTAAAAGATTTTTTATGTATTCCATTGAGAGAGAGAGAGTGTATGTGTGGGTGTGAGCAGGAACGGGGGGGTCAGAGGGAGAGAGAGAAGCAGACCCCCCCGCCCCCCACGCTGAGCAGGGCACCAGATGCAGGACTCGACCCCAGGGTCCTGGGATCATGACCTGAGCTGAAGGCAGATGCTTGACCGACTGAGCCACCCAGGCGCCCTGGGGACATGGCTTTTTAAATTATTACTATTATTATTCTCTGGACTTTTGGGCAAACGTAGGATTGCTCCTCCCCGAGGCCCCTGCTCTTTCCCACGCAGAGCCAGCGTGCTGAGCTGGCACCCGCTTCCTTGCCTGTCCCTGGACTGAGCCCCTGGGACCCCTTCCTCCCGGACGGTAGTAGCCCTCCCAGGACAGAGCGTGCACTGGGGTGCAGCTGGGCTGCACAGGCGCCCGCCCCCCTGGCTCGGAGGCCTCGGCCAGCTGCCTCCCACCCCCGGGCCTCCGTCTCCGGCTGGTCTGGGGCCCCTTACCTGGGGCCACAGGGACGTGACAGGCAGGATCAGGGACTCCTCCGTGGCAGGTGCCGCCTCAAAGGTGGTTAGGTAGAGAATGGTGGGGGCCAGGCTGGTGGAGGAGTCCTCCATGGTGGCCTCCAGGGCCTGGTCCTCGGAGGGCTCTGCTTTCTTCATCAGGGAGCTAGGGCCTCGGAGCACGGCGCGGCCTGAGACACGGGGCGGGCAACAGGGCCTTTATCCGAGTCAGCCCACGGCAAGGCCCGTCTTCAGCCCCAAGCAGGGCGGCGGCAGGGCCGGGGGACAGGCGTGGGCTCAGCCAGCGCTCCTGCTGCCCACCTTCCTGGAGGTGATGAGGGGCCGGCGGGGCGGGGAGAGAAGAGGGAGGGGACGTGGCGAATGAACTTGTGGTGTTGCTGGGGAGACGGTCGGCCCAAGGATGCTTTCTCTGAAGGAACATTCCAGCACGTTCAAGGCCGGGTTGGGTGCAAGTGCGACAAATGGGAACTAAGTGGGATTGACCACGGGAGGCTTCCTGGAAGAGGTGCGGTTTGAGTGGGGGGATAACGTGATGAGCGGCATCGCGGGGGAGAGGACCTGGACAAGTAGGAGCCGCAGCTTATCCTCTATGAACAGGTGCTTCCTACGCGGTGACGATCGTCACCCTGCTGTGTGCCGGGCCCCGTCGTGGGCCGGATCCTTCCTTAGGGGCGTTACTCTATCTAACCCCTCTCCTGGGGTTCGCCTAGGACCTGGGTGCTCCTTCAGGTTCACGTATGGGGGGACTGACGCGCAGAGAGGTCAGCCGGCAGCCAGCAGCAGCAGAGCCTGGATTCAAACCCAGATCCCTCTGAGCACGAAGCCAATGCCTTTTAACCACTGATGCCACCTCCCAAGACTCAGGGCCGTTGCGGGAGGTTGAGTGCGGAGGGGACAGCGTGCAGGGTGCGGCAGGGTGGGGGGTCAAGAACAAAGGGACTTTGAGAGAAGCCGGGGCGCCTGGGCTCATCCTTGCCTCCTTCTCAGGCAAGCTCCGAGTGTACGTTTGGTTGGGCCAGTTGAGGCCACCCCAAGCCCCAAAAACAAGTCCCAAAGAGTCAAAAGGGGACTCGGGGACCAGTAAATCCACCCCATTCATTTTATAGACGGGGCAACGGGGACCCAGTCACCGGAGCTGTACGGCACGTGAGCAGGGCTGGACCTGGCCTGGAGACCTCCACGGCCTCCTCCCCCACTTAGGGGTCCCCTTGGCCCCATGCAGCTGGGGCCCGGCGCTGAGCCGGGATGAGCTGACGGCCCCAGCGTCCTCGAGGATGCCGGTGTCCCCTCCGCAGCCTGACCCGCGGCTCCGGCGGTGGGGGCCGAGTCAGCTGGGCCCTCCTGAGTGTGCCGCCCACGGGGGTGGGCAGGCCTGGCGGGGAAGCAAGCCCGGCTGTTGCAGGCCGGGGGCGGGGGGCGAGCCTCTGTCTCTCCTCCTGCGCAACAACACCCATCTCACATCTGTGGGACCTGGTCCGCCAAGGGACTCGGGAGCCCAGGTTGCCAGGTGGCCTCGGGGCCAGCTGCCCCCGGAGGAGCCGCCCGGGGCAGGGCGTGGGGGGGGGGCACCTGCCGGGACGTGTTTGTTTGGGAGCTGAGCGGGCACAGGGCGGGGGCGGCCGGCCAGGGGGCAGCTAGGCCCTCACGGGCATTCGGGGATGTGGGGGAGAGTCGGAGCCGGGGAGCACCCCAGGGGACACACGGGGCGGGGGGGGGTACGACAGCACATCTCTCCCCAGCTCATCTGGGTCCGGCCTGGAGAACGGGGATCCCAGCCTGAGAACAAGTCCAGGGTTGGCCTGTGACGCCCGACCTGCCGGCTGCCCTCCCAAGCGTCTGAGTCATCTAGGACTCCACACTAGGGTCCGCGGGGCCATCGTCCTCATGCAGACGGGGAAACTGAGGCACGGGAGGCTGACCTGCCCCGGGGCACAGCTGGTAAGGGGCAGGGCCACAACCCCGGCCTGGGCACACCTGGCTTCAGCGTCTGGGCGCCCGGTCTGAGCCCTGGACTCGGGTCAGTGATGCGCACGGGGGCCCCCGAGCTAGTGCATCTCTGTCCGGGGCTCACAGTGCGGTGGATTTAGGTCAGACACAAGGGGGAACTTCCTGACTGAGGAGGATCCTTCACTGTTCGGGCTGAGCTTCAACGGCTATGCCTCCCTCCTCCCCCAAGCTCCACCACCCGGCCTCGCCCGGCGCCCCCATCGCATCACTCTGACCTCAGAGAGACCGCCCCCCCCGGGGGCTCAGTGCCTGCCCTCTCCGGGGCTCCCGACGTCCTCCCAGGGTCCTCGCTTCCCTCACGGCCCCCTCCCCCGTGCCCCCCCTTCCAGGGCAGACCTCCGGCTACCTCTGTGCAGTTTCAACCTCTCCCTGCGCCTCTTGTGCTCCCTGCCGCGTTTCTTGACCCTCTCTGACCCACGAGGCCGGTTGTCCTTCTCAGGGTAGGGCAGCGCCAGCCCCAGGAGCGGGTCCTCGTCCTGCAGCAGGCCCGCAGGCCTCTGCCCGGGCAGCCTGGAGGCCTGCCTGGTGGTGGAGGCCACAGTCCCGTCCTGGGCCCGCTCCTTCTTGGCCGGGCCCCGGCGGCGGTGGTGGCTGGCCTGCGGCACCCACAGCGCCGGGCTCTGGAGGTCGATGTGGTTCTCGGGGAGGTTCCGCGCGGGGGCGCCGGGGCCCAGGGAGCCTGCCGGGCGCAGCTCCAGGAGCAGCAGGAGGGCGGCGAACAGCACGGGGACAGCGTGGGTGCCGGGCCCGGCCATGGGCTCTGGTCTGGAAGAGGAGCAGCCCGTGAGGCCCGGTGCAGCCAGCCCCTGTCGCCTGCTTCCCCGCCTCTGCGCCCGTTAGGGCCCGCGGCTCAGCAGGGGCGGAGGGGGCTCTGTCCGGGGGACATTCGGCAGCTTGTGGAGACGCCCCCGGGGCCGCAGGGCTGCAGAATCCGGCGGCCGGGGTCGGGGCGCCCTGGAGGCCGGCGGGGAGACCAGGGTGCCCCGGCTGGAAGGCCTGGTTTAGAGTCCAAGCTCCAGGCAGGTTCCAGATTAGTCTAGAACGTTCCCTTCTCCGCGCATACCTGGCCCCTTCGCCAAGCCCCCGGAAGGGCCGAGTCCTTCTGAGCCCAGAGGCGGGCCTGTCCCCGGGGCTGGACTCAGCGTCAGGCTCAGCGCTCACGGGAGTTTCTATCACTCGCTCCTTCCCCGCGGCTCTCGAGGGGCTCCCAGCGTTTTCCGGAGCCGAGACTAAGCGCCGCACGTGTCGTTGCCGTGTCTGGGCCCGGGCGCTCACCCGTGGCTGCCCCGAGACAGCCCAGTCCTGTCTCTCCCCTTCGCTTTCCTCCCGGGGCCGGCGGCTGCGACCCCCGCCGACCCTGCTGGGGCCGAGCACCTTGGAGCTGGGCTCCGACGGCGGCCGTGGGGGGTGAGCCCACCCGACCACCACCCCACCACCGTCGGGGTAAGCCTCCGTTCTCCGCCACACGCGGGGCCCCGGGGGGAGCACCCCTGACGTCCCCTGGCTGGGGGAGGGTGGGGTGTCTGCCGAAGCCCGGGGCCCATCCCCCGTGGCCCTGGCCGCGGCCCCCACCCCCGTACCAGGCTCTCGCGCCCCGACAGGTCCGGCAACAGGCTGGCCAGGCTGACTGAAGCTCCACGGCCTCCCGGGCCTCCCGCGTACCCCATTAGGCCGGCCAAGGCGCTTAGCGACCGTTCCCTTGGATTTGTGGCCATGTGATGGCCCAGGGCCGAGGAGAGGCTGGTGGGGCTGTGGTCACTCCCGGGTCTCTCCCCGGCCTCCTCGGTTCTGGAGCTGCCCCGTCACCACCTCCCCCGCACCCCCTGCTCCCCCACCAGCCTCATGGTCAGCCAGCTCCCAGTGAGGCCCTTGGAGCGGGCGGGGAGGCTGGAGCCCCCCGGGCCAGGCCGACCAGGCTGGTGGGGGGGGCAGGGGGCAGCAGGTCCTCGCACCTTGCCTGGCCCCCACCGTCCTTTATCCTGCTCTCCCTTCGTCCCCCTGGGGTGGCCTGGTCCCCCGTGAGTCCCAGTCCCCAGCACCACCCTCTGCTCTGCTCCCCTGGGACCACAGACACGGAGACAGAGGCCGTCCGGTCACCTCCCAGCTCCGAGCTGCCTGCACACCCTTGGGAGCCATGTGGGACCCTGGGGTGCCCTGGCATGACCCCTCCGCCGCGGAGAAGGTAAAGCACGCAGCCCGCCGGCTGTCCCGGGCGCCCCTGCCTCACCCCCAGGAGGGTGCCCCCGCCAGCCTCCCCTGCAGCCCTTCCGGAAGGGGCTGCGGAGGCCCAGGGGGGCAGCCGGGCGGCTCTAGAGCTCCCGAAGCGGCTGGGCGGGAGGAGGGCCCTCCCACGGCCTGCCAGTGCAGGACTGCTCTGCGCGGGGACCCCTGGAACCCCTTTCCGGGTGAGGCAGGTGCAGGCCGCTCTCCAGCCTCCGGAGCCTCCAGGCCTGGCCAGCCTCCGCACTCCCGCGACGAGAAAGGCTCTGGGGCCGAGTGGGATGCTGTCCCCACCAGGCCCGGCCTGTGTCTCGGGGGACAATGGCCTGGGAGAAGGCCGGGGGCGCCCCCGTGATGTCACGGGATGGCAGTTTGGGAACCCCCCTCCCGTGGGGGTAGAGGGCGGGAGGCAGGTCACGGCAGAAGGGCCGGAGCAGAGAGGCTCTCGGGAGGAGGGGTGGGCAGAGCCAGGCCCGCACCCCGAGGGGCCTCTGGGAGACAGGGCCGGGCAGCCCGGGGGACGGGGGACAGGCAGAGTCCTGGAGGCGGCGCCAGGAAGGAGGCCCCCCACACTCCGGGGCATCACGTCCGCGGCCGTCAGTCTGGCCCCCTGAAGTCCTCCTGCCACGACTCTTCCAACGGCTGCAGATCTCAACGCACCCCAGCGACTCCAGGGCCGCCTGTCCCCTCCCGCCCACTGCCCCCCACAAATCAGGCACACGCCAGCCTGGGGCAAGCCCGGGGGGTTTCAGCGTGCGGGAGCCATGCCTCTGCCCAGACCCTATCAGCCCCGTCCTGCCCTAGCCTGGCCCCACTGCTGACCGTTCCTCTGACCGGGACCCTCATGCGCTTAAACGGTCCTTGGCTCCCTAAGGCCTTCCCCTTTAACCGTGGACTCCTTACCTTGGCGCTCAAGACCTTGGAGGATGTGATCCCGACCTGGCTTTGCAGCCTTGACTTCTACTGTCCCCCCAACCTCACAGCCAACAGGGGCTCTTCCCTGGGCCCCAAACACACCCCACCTTCCCTGTGTCTTTCCCGCTTGGGCCGTTCCCTCTGCCTGAAACCACCTCTTCCCTCCACCCCCATCTCTCTGTCCAAATCCTGCCCGTCCTCTGCGGTCCGTCCCAAATGTCCTCTCCTCCAGGAAGGAAGCTTGTCAGTGTCCCAGCGACAAGGGCTCCCTGTCGTGCTCCCACACCGCTCTGTCCAGCTCTTGAAGGACCCCGCGTGCCGTCTTGTGCTGCAGCAACCTGCCTTTTCACAAGACTCTGATCCTAGGGGGCTCCGTCCCACTCTTCCCTCTGTTCCTATCACATCTATAGAACCCTGCAAATAGGGACACCCGGGTGGCTCAGTGGGTGAGCACCTGCCTCTGGCTCAGGGCGTGACTCCGGGGTCCTGGGATCGAGTCCCACGTCGGGCTCCCTGCATGGATCCTGCTTCTCCCTCTGCCTGTGTCTCTGCCTCTCTCTCTCTCTCTCTCTGTGTGTCTCTCATGAATAAATAAAATATTTTTTAAAAAATCTTAAAAAAAAGACCCTGCAAATAATGGGCACTAACTAATAGATCAGAATGGAAGTGGACTGAGAACAAACTGACCACCGAGCAGAGGATCATAAATACATTCTCAGGGTGTGGTCGTGCGTGTGCTTGCGAGCGAGCGAGCGAGCGAGGGCTGGAGTGAGGGCGGGGGATCCTGGCAGCGCTCTGCCCGCGTGGCTGATGGGGCCCTCTCCCCCAGCCCACAGGATTTGTACGCGGATCTTGGCACAGCCCCGCGGCCACGATGCCAGCCTGGCAAAGCGCCGCCCAGGACACGTGGGATGTGCTACAGAAGTGGTGCCAGGGATCCGCGGAGACGAGGGGCGCCAACGGTTTCTGCCACTCTGAGCCAGTTGGAGGCCGCATCACGAGGCGCCGAGCATCCAGGCAGAAAGGGGCGGCAGGTGCTCGGCAGGTGCTCGGCTCACCAAGTCTGCTCTCCTGGGCCTGGTCTGAGCCCCTCCCCAGCAGCCTGGATGAGGCCGTCCAGGGACCCCGGGGCCATCCACAGCCCAGGGACAGCCCCCCGTAAGTGAGATCTCAGTGACTCATTAAAAGCAAAACAGAACAAAAGCAAACGCGATCATAGGAGCCGCGGCTCCCGGGGCCTGCGGGGCCCGGGCCCTTAGATTTCGCCCACTTCTCCCCGCGTCCTCCCAACTGCCCTGTGCAGCGGGTCATTTTCCACGTTTATACAACGAGGAAGCTGAGAGCCTGCGGGGGGTCGGGGGGGGGGTAAGCCGTACACGACGCTTGCCCAGCACACACGGGACAGTCCTTCACGCCACTGTCGGTGCACTGAGCTTCACCGGGGTCCCCCCCTGCCTCCCCCACATGGTCTGTGATTGCTGTGAGTGCAGTCAGGGCCCAAGAGGGGACTGGGCACCGGCAGCTGGGGACGGGAGGGGAAAGATCGCCGTGTCCTTCCACTGTCCCTACTCGGTGGGGACGGTTGGCCTGTGACCTGTCTCCATCCAGAGGCTGCATGTGCAAGCGAAGCCAACGACTTGAGCCTGGAGCCTGCTTCGGTTCCGGAGCCCCGCCCCCCCCCCCCCCCCCCCCCCCCCCGCACCGACAGCCTGGCATTTGGGGCCCGGGAGACTAGGGGGGCTCGAGGCCCACCCGCCCGATGGACATCTGTGGAGCTGGGCTGCCCTGGGCACCCCGGGGCCGCTGCAGGGCTCGCATTCCTGCCTGGCGAGTGGCTTGCCCGCCGCGTGCTGCGCCGGGGGCCCGGGGCCGGGGAGCGGGTGGCGGTGGGAGCAGAGCCGGCCGAGGGGCGTCCGGTGGGGATCGGGGCCCCGAATACGAGCTGCGCTCCGACGGAGCCGAGGATCGTGGAGCTCGGCCGCAGCCCGTAGCCGGCGCCGGAGACCCTGGCCGCGCAGCCCCTCCTCCCCCCAGCCCCCGCCGGGCCCTGGCTCTCCTCCTCGCGTGGGAAAGCGGCCCATCGCTGCTGCGGGATTTGGTAGAGACGGGCCAGGGGTGCTTGGATCACCTGGTTCTGACGTCACTTCTTAAAAATATATTTTAAACGACCCTGAAAGCTGTAGCGGGAACGGCAGGCGCTCTCAGATGCGTCCTCTGCCCCACTCCTGACACGAGCACAGCTCGGGCTTCCCCGCGGCCCCGCAGGGCACCCAGGGATGCAAGGTGAGCCGTTTCAAAGAACGACTGTGCCCATTTGCGGCTACTTGTGTGCCCACTCCAGGGTCTCCCGGGTGTGACCGCCGCCGCCGGGTGGACGCCCTGCCTCCCCGGGGCAGGTGCCGCCCACGGCCACGGGTGCCTTCGCACCACTGGGGAGCAGCTCTCTTTCCGCGCGGACCCGCTTCAAGGCCGCACCGTAGACCGGGCGCCTAGCGGTGGTCACCCGCATGTCCGCGCACCAGGCTGACGCCGGCCTGGCCGCCGGGGCCCTGACGCTGTGTCCGTATAAGACGGGGCGCACGGGGCTTCCGGGGAGAGGCTGCGGGTGGGGGCCGTGGGGGGCTCCGGTTGCACAACACGGCCTGTCGGCTTCCCGTGCTCGGGTTATGAAGACTCCACGGGGAGGATTTGCTCTGCTCAAAACGTCGGGGTGAGGGGACTCAGGGAGGAAGAGCCCCGGGTCAGCAGGTTGGGAGGCCTCGGGGCCTGGTCTGCCCAGGAGCCCGGGGATTCCCCACCCGGGGCGACAAGCCTCCATGTCTGTCTAAGCGACGGGTCCCCGTGGGGAGGGGCGACAGGTACCAGCCTCCAGGATCCAGAGTTAGCCGGCAGGGGCGAGGGGCCCGTGGTGAGGTGGCGAGGGCTCAGAGGACACACTGTCCCCAGAGGGGCTGGGCCGTGCGCCCGGACGCCAGCACGGGCCTCCCTGGGACACTGGCGCATTTCCATCTCTCAAGACCTCTTCAGGGAAGGCGGCGCGGGGCTGGCCGCGGAGGGCTCCCAATTCCTGCCTCTCCGGGGGCCACACCCCATGCCTCGAAATGGCCCTCTCCATGGGTCACCCGAAACGCCTCCCTTGGAATACCTCCCAGCTCGTGAGGAACTGGACGGCACTACCCAGCCCTAAACCTGCGCAGGAAGGGCCTTCTGACCCCCGAGAGGCCACGAAACATCCCCGGGATCTTGCTCCCTTGAGAGCCCAGCTGGGAAGGCCACGCTGACCCACCCCGAGCAGGCTGCCCGGCCCCCGCGTGGCTCTCTCGGCCAGGTGAGCCCGTGGGCTCAGGGGCGGACGGCCCCCCGTGTGGCCAGGCAGCGCAGCCCACAGCCCCCACCCGGGATCCTGAGCACCGAGGGCCCAATTCTGTTCTTGTTTGTTTTTTTTTTAAGACTTTGTTTATCCATGAGAGACAGAGAGAGACGGAGGCAGAGGGAGAGGCTCCCACAAAGCAGGGAGCCCGATGCGGGACTTGATCCCAGGACGCTGGCATCACGATCGGGGCCAAAGGCAGACAGACGCTCACCCCCCCGAGCCCCCCAGGCGCCCCTGAATTGTTTTTTAGAGCAGCAGCCGCAGGCGGGCCCGGCCTCCATGCAGGTGTCCCCCCACCATAAAACCCTGGCCTCCTTCCCTGCCGTGTTTCCCGTGTGACCAGAACAGCCCCCTCACTCCCCGCCGCTCTCCCGCTTTTCACCAAAACATTCCTCCCACATTGCTGCCACCGGCTCCGCAGACAAGAGATGATTCCTGAACATATAAAGAGCTCTGGCCCCCCAGCCCCGACCCCCAGCCTGGGAGCCCGGGAGCAGGAGCGCTTGGGATGGACTCTGCTGCAGGGATCGTACGGGCTTTACGTTCCCATACGTCCATGAAGACTAGGAACGTCCCAGCTTGGAAGCCATCTGCCGGACCCCTCCCTCGGGCGCCCCCTTCTCAGCAGGTTGGCCGCCTCCTAGAAGGGCTAGTGGAGAATGGGGGTGGCCATCCCAGGCCCTCCTGCTCTGAGAACAGTGGGGCTGCCCCGGCCGCAGCTCAGGTTGGGGCGCGTGGGTGCCACAGAGCCAGGGCTCCTGGGAGCAGATCCCGGACTCCTTTGGAGGGAGGGAAAATGGGTAATTTTGCTTGTTCAATCAAAACTGTTATATCCTAGGAGCCCCTGGGTGGTTCAGGCATTGAGTGTCCGCCTTCAGCCCAGGGCGTGACCCCGGGGTCCTGGGATCGAGTCCCGCATCGAGCTCCCTGCAGGGAGCCTGCTTCTCCCTCTGCCTGTGTCTCTGTCTCTTTCTCTGTGTCTCTCATGAATAAAGAAAAAGAAAACTAAGCCTCCCCCTACCGCAAAAAGACCCTGTTACATATCCTAGATGAGGGTGGAAGAGGGGCAGGTGGCTCCTAAATTCAAGGGCTGGGCTCTTCCCAAGGCATTTTGGGACTAGACTTTGTCCCTCTAGCTCCTCCCACCATGAGACCTTCTCATGAGTCATAGCATCCCTGTCTGTGAAATGGGATCAGCAGACTGCCAGGAGGTGGGATTATTTGGGAGATCAGTACTCCTGCCTGTGTGTATGGGGGCGGGGGGAGTGGGTATGCATGGGGCCCAGGTAGGTCTAGGAGGTGCTCCAGCAAGGAGATGAGTGGCGGGGCGCTGCCCTGGGGGCTGGCAGTCCCGACTAGTCCCTACCGCTCTCCCTCCGTGGCCAGTAGGAAGGGGCCTCAGAGCAGCCGGAGCTCGAAGCTCGGCCTACCCTCCCCTAGGCCTTGAGCCAACCTGGCCTCGGGCAGAGGCCTGTGCATCTTGACCCCTGGAGAATGGGGGTGGCCATCCCAGGGGTCAAGGGGAGGGGAGAATGACCACAGACTGCAGGGGAGAGTGACACCAGGCGGTCACCCCTTGTGAGCCCCTCCGGGGGCAGGACCTGGAGGTCATGTAAAGAGCCTGCTCCAGTCTGAGGCGGAGACCTGGTCTCTGCTCTGGAAATTGCCAGTCCCAGCGCAGGGACACTAGCCCTGGCCCGAGGGAGCCCCGAGGGCGGTAGGGGAGGTGCAGGTCTTGCCTTGGCCTGGGATCTGCGTAGGACTCCCCGAGGCCAAGAGAGACACGGCTCCTGCCCACGGAGCTCTCGGCCCGTCCCCCAAGGAGGCCTGCGGTCCACAGCCGTCCATCCAGTTGCTGCCCCCAGCCTGCTAGAACAGACGCAGGCCCAGCCTTGGAAGTTCCCAGAACATGGAAAAACACATCCTTTACTGGAGAGGTTCTAATCTGTGGGCAAAGACGAAGTCCCCTGCCCTCCCTCCAGATTCAAATGCAGATGTCGGGGGGGGGGGGGGGCACCTGCGGCTCAGGCTCCACGCATCTGTGTTATTGGGTCAAGACCTCAGGGTCCTGGGACCAAGCCCTGCATCCGGCTCCCTGCTCAGACGTGGCCCAAATCCCTTAAGCTGAGCCCCACGGAGTGGAGCGTGAAGGGCTGTGTGACCCGGGGCGAGTCATTGAACCCGTCTGAGCCTCAGTTTCTGCTCCTATAAAATGCCAGGAGGAGAGGCAACGGCATAAGAAATGAGCAGTCCCCAGAAGGGGCCAATAAGCAGTAGCCCCAGTTATGGGGAGGAGAGGGAGAGCGCGGGCTGCGAGTGGGGGGCCGGGGGGGCCTGGAAGTGTGTGTGCATCTGTGCCTGGGGGGCAAGCGCAGGTGGCCCTGTCCTCCGCCCTCGTGGGGTGATGGATGGCTTCCGAGGGGGTGGGGCCCCACAGGCCCAGGCCTGCCTGGAGAGGACCATTGTCTCCGCAAATGAGGTTTGGCTTCCCCACGGGGCGGGGCGGCCCCATCTGCTTACATTGTTTCCAACAGTAGCTTTGGGAATTTGCAACCCCCCAAGGCCTCACACCTCAAAAAACCTACACAGCGCTGCGGAGTTGGGGGGCGGCCAGAGCCCTGCCGCCCACCCAGGGGTCCCACCAGGTCCCGCCAGAGTCCTGCCTCCTGCCACCCCTCCTCCCCGCCAACCAATCCTCCGGCTCCCTCTTCCCCAAACTTCATTATCTTGGTATCCAGACAATGAAACACCACTTGCTGTTTGGTGGGACCCGTCCCTTAATCATCAAGTGACAAAATGCTTGCTGCTGGCTCGGGGCAGAGGCCAGCGTGGAGCGGAGACACCTGGTGCCGGGCAAGCCTGGGGAGGAATCCCGCTCCAGCAGCTAACAGCCGCGCGACCCTGGGCAAGTCGATTAACCTCCCTGGGCTCCAGGCCCACGTCTGCAAGAGGAATGTGGTGACAGTATCGCTTATCGGCCATTTCGCAAGCTGGGCCCAGAGCTCCACGTTGCATCCTCTGATCCAGCCCTTTGAAGTGGACAAAAGTGACTCAACCGTGGGACAAAGCTTTGAGGGACTTGCCCAGGGTTCCACGGTAGAGGACGTGGCGAGCTGGGACTTGAACTCACAGTTTTCTGACTCCAAAGGCAGCGTCGTGACCACGCTTCATGCTACACGTGGTGACCCACACCAGGGCGCGTGCTGTGACTCGAGGATGGCACACGCTGGGGGCTTTAACCGGGGCCCGGCGCAGAGAGCGTCAACTCGTAGTCTCGAGAGGTGAGACTTCATCTCACCCGCTCTGGATTCTAGCAGGGACTCAGGCCTTGCGCCCCCACGCCCAGCCACTGCCGGGTACCAGATGGCCAATGCCACTCCCTGGTGCTGTGCTACGGACAGTTGCCCACGCTGGGACCCGGTGGTGGCGAGGGGCGGGCCCTCTAGCCCCAAGGGTTCAGCCGTCCTCCCACAGCCTTCCTGGGGGGCCTGTGTCCTTCCTGGGGGGGGCCTGTGCCCTTCCTGGGGAGGCCTGTATCCTTCCTGGGGAGGCCTGTGCCCTTCCTGGGGGGTCCCGTGTCCTTCCGGGGGGGGCCTGTGTCCTTCCTGGGGGGCCTGTGTCCTTCCTGGGGAGGCCTGTGCCCTTCCTGGGGGGTCCCGTGTCCTTCCGGGGGGGGCCTGTGCCCTTCCTGGAGGCCCTGTGCCCTTTCTGGGGGGCCTGTGTCCTTCCTGGGGGGGCTGTGTCCTTCCTGGGGGAGGGCCTGTGCTCTGTGGGCCAAACAGCCCCCCCAGAGGAGGGGCTGGTGGGAGACAGGTAGAGGGGCTGCGGCAGCAAGAGAGGCAGGTGTCACCTGAAAGGGCCAGAACAGGGCTGCTCGTATGACACCTCCCCTCGGGAACACCTCCCCGCAGGACCCTTCTCTGGAGGGAGCACCTGCTCTCCCCAGGCTGCAGAATCAGGGAGGCCCGGGTGCAAGTCCCCACTCCACCACACTCCTGGCTGAGACCAGTGAGTCACAGAGCCGGTAAACCATCAGTGGGATTTGCTCACGCCCACCCTGCAGGACTTGGGCAGCAGCTTCCCCGTCTCTAGTCAGGCACAGAAATCATCCTCATCCTCCAGAAGGATGAAGAGCCCCGAGGACCTCGGCGACTTTCCAGGTGCCTTGCTCCTGCTTCAACCTTCCCAGCCACGGCCCTCTGCTCCAAGGCCACCCCTGCCCCTGTCTGGCCAGCAGGGCCCAGCGAGGATCCAGGGACAACCCGTGGCTTGCAATTTTCAGGTCACACCTAACCCGTGACCAAGGGTTCCGTTCCTTAGACCACGTGTGCACGGAGCACCCCCTGTGCGTTCTGGGACCACAAGGGGAACGAGGCTCAGCCCCGCCCAGCGAAGCACAGACCACGAGGAGGAAGGGGGCTCCGGGGGCTCCCTGCAAGAGGGGACAGCTGGCCTTGGGCTGCCGGGGGCGGCTCTGCCGAGCGCAGGGCAGGGCAACATGTGAGGTGGAGGGAAGAGCCCGCCGTGGAGGCGCTCAGCCCCCCTCCCGCTGCCAGCGGAGATGCAGAGCAGAGTATTGTGGGAGGCAAGTAGAGTTGTTAACTGAGTGGCAACAGGGAGCCGTTTGAAGGATTTAGGGCTGGGGGAGGGGGTGGACTGAATGGTGAGGAGGAAGGAGGCTCTGAGCACATTTGTGAGGGGCTGCAGGGCTGCAGGGCTGCTGGGCTCTGGGCGCTCCGGAGGAAGTTTGTGGCCGGAGGGGGGCAGAGAGGGCAGGAGGGCCCTGGCTGCCGACGCTGGGCCTGTCTGCCAGGATGGCGAGCAGGAGGCTGGACGGGTGCGCCTGTGTCCCTAGTCCTGTTCTCGCCCCTCTAAGAGAAAGGCTCGGGTGGCCAGCCCTGGCTGGGGCTGAAAACAAGAACTTAGCCAGGGGAGCCTAGAACTTGCCGCTGGGAGAAGGCTTCCCTCTGGGGAAGTGGCCCTCAATGAGCCACTTGGCCCCTATCCCTGCTGGCTCCAGGGGTGGCGTGTCACCTGTTATGAGGACAGAGGCAACATGATGGTCGGCGGCTCTGGGCCATCACACAGCGGGTCCGGGATCCAGCAAGACGAGGCCCCCCGAGGAAAGGGAACGGCTTGTGAGCTAGCGGGTTTAAAAAAGGCATCAGGGCGCGACAGAGGTTCGGAGTCGGGAATGAGCCACGTGGATGCCTCATGACGAACAGCCAGCGGTGGCAACGTTGACATAGTGACACTCATCCCATTTTGGAAGCGGAGACCCCTTTTCGCCCTGATTTTTAAGCTGCTCTTAGGACAGGCGGAGAGGAGAGCGGGAAGAGAGGACGGGGCCTGTGAGAGCCGATCCCTGCTGTGGGCGGGGGGCTGTGGGGGAGGGAGGGGGGCATCGGCCTGTTTCTCCGCAGCAGCGTCTCTAAGCCTTGGATTGGTGATGCGTCCCCCCACGCTGGGGCGCCCCGATCCCACCGCAGCCGGGGCCTGGAGCCCCCCATGGCCAGCAGGTGTGTACTGTGCTGGCATCCACCGCGCTCTTGGCACCGTCGGGACACACATCCCCGTGGGCAGGTGCTACCATCCCCGCCTTATGAGGGGGACACTGAGGCTCAGAGAGATGCGTTCCTTTGTCCGAGCCGGCTCCGGGGCCCCTGTCCGCCTGAGCCCGGGGCAGGGTGCTGAACCCGCGGGGCCCCGGGAGCCCGGGCGGGGCGGGGGGCAGCGGCGGGCGGGCCCAGAGGGAGGCGCAGGCGGGCCGGGGCGCAGGGGCAGGGGGACTTGGCGGGAAGCCCGCGGCCAGCCTCCGGCCGCAGCACAGGCCCGGGCGCGGGTGGAGGGAAGCGGGCGGAGGGGCCTGCGCGGCCGTCGGGGCGCACCCGGCCTCCTCCCCGACGCGCGGCAGCCCCGGGAGCCGGGAGGGGCGGGGGCCGCCGGCCGGGGCCCGGGGCTCGGGGGTCTCCCGAGCGTCTCGGAGCGGCGCCCCCCCCACCCCGGCCGGCGCGACAGAGACTCAGAGACAGAGAGACAAAGAGAGACGCGGTCCCGGGGGGCGCGCAGGGGAGCGGCAGGTGCGCGGGCGGGGCCGGGAGGCGGCGGACGCTCCCACCGACGGCGCCCGGGCCGCGGCCCCCCGCCCCCCGCCCCGAGCGCGCCGCGGAGCCCACCTTTGTCCGGGCCCGCGGCCAGGTGAGGCGGGGGGCGGGGCCGGGGGCGGGCCGAGGCCGAGGCTTACCTGTGGGCCGGGGGCCGAGCGCCTGCGGGAGCCGAGCGCCGCGGGACGGCGTGGAGAGGTGCGCGGGCGGCGGGAGGATGCGCCGGAGCCGAGCGGGGCTGGAGCGCGGGGCGGGGCGGGCGGGGCGGGCGGGGAGGGGAGGGGAGGGGCGCGCGGGCGGGCGGGGCGCGGCGGACCGGCGAGGGGCAGCCCCGGGCCAGGAGGACCCCGCGCGCTCCCGGCCTGCGCGCCCCCGCAGCTGCGCCCCGCGGTGGGGGCCGCTCCCCAGAGGCCCGGGCGCCGGCGCGGCGAGGGCGCGGGGCAGACAAAGGAGCCAGACAAAGGCGGGCGCAGCCGGGCGGCCCGCTCCTCCCGGTGCGTACGGGCCGGCCCGGAGCTGCCCCGAGCGCGGGGGCGGGGGCCGGGGCGCCTGTGCAGACGCACGGAAGGAAGGCGCGGGCCCGGGCCCGGGGCGAGGGGCGAGGGGCGAGGGGCGAGGGGCGAGGGGCGCCCGGGCCTCTGCGAGCTCCAGCAGTGCGCGGGCGGGGCGGCTCCCGCGGGGGTCGCCCTGCGGGGGGGCACGGGGCCTTCAGACCGTTACCGGGTGCGGGTCCCGGGCCCCCGAGGGAGGCAGCGCTGCCGGCCCCCGCCCGCGCGCACAGGCAGGCGCCCCCCGCCCCGCCCCGCCACGGTGCGCCCGAGGCTCCCCAGCGCGGCCCCGGGGCGGCTCATCCATCACCGCGCGGGGCGCGCGTCCCGACGACCCCGGGAGCCCGGGGATGCGCTGTGCTGAGCCCCGCGGCCCCCGTAACTCACGGCGGGGTCAGCGGCCGACCTCAAAGGAGCCGCGGCCTCGCCCGGAGCCCCCCAGCACCTTCCGAGTCTTCCTCCAGAGTGTGGCCCGGGTTTAGGAGCTTCCTCCAGCGCCCAGGGCTCCTTGGGCAGGGCGCCTGACCTGGCCCTCAGCTCAGGGCTGCGCTCACCACCGCCCCGAGCTCGCCAGGGCTCAGCATTAGCGCCCGGCCTTTGTGAGGAGATGATGTTCCCAAGATCCTGGCCTCATGGGAAATGCTCTAGAGAAACGAAGTGCTATTGTTATCGTGCTGTTAGCCTGGTGGGCACCGGGCCGGCCTGGGTTCCAAGCAGAGCAGAGGCATGACCGGACTTTGGCTCTAATTCACTCCAATTCCTACAGTTGGGAATAGGCTGTAGCAGGGCAAGGACAAAAGTGGGGAGACAGAAACTGGCTGGGAAGAGGTGACAGTCGCTTGGATGCCAGGGGGTGTGGGGCACGATTCACTGCAGACTCAGGTTCAAATGCTGCTGCTCTGGCCTCTCTGTGACCTCTGGGTTGTCCCAGAGTGAGGCAGCGGGGAAAGAACAGATGTTAGGAGAGGCCTGGACGCCTGTCCCGCCCTGGTTTTGGTGACTTTGGGCCTCAGTTTCTCCAGAGTTCTATGGCCAACGTGGAAACCACTGAAATATCCATCGACTGATGGGAGGATAAAGAAAACATGCTGGATTCATAGCGTGGAATAGTGTTTGGCCATAAGGAGGATTGGAGTACCTATACATGCTACAGTGTGGATGAATCTAGAAAACACTATACTGGGGGCACCTGGGGGTGTCAGTGGTTGAGCATCTGCCTTTGGGGTCCCGGGATGGAGTCCCACATCAGGCTCCTCGCATGGACCCTGTTTCTCCCTCTGCCTGTGTCTCTGCCTCTCTGTGTCTCTCATGAATTAATAATAATTAATAATAATAATAATAATAGAAAACATTATGCTGAGTGAAATAGGCCAGACATAAAAGGCCACATGTATGATTTATATGAAGTGTTCAAGATAGACAAGCCCGTAGAGACAGTAAGTAGCCCAGTGGTTGCCTGGGGCTGGGGGAAGGGGAGATGGGGGAGTGACCACGACTGCATGTGGGGTTTTTCTTTTTGAACTGATGAAAATGTTCTGGAATTACTGCTGACTGCTGCACAGCTCACTAAAACCCACCAAATTGCATACTTTAAAGGGTGAACTTAATGCTTTGTGAAATATATCTCAATAAAGCAGTTATTTAAAAAAAAAAAGTGGCAGTCGAGCTGGATCAAGGGTTCTTACCCTGTGGTCTGGCATGACTTCGGAGGATCCAGGAACCCCTGAAATTGGGGAAGACCTTTCGTGTCTCTGGGTGGAGGCTTTGAGTTTAAGAAGAGAGGATTTATAGGGTCCTCCTGACCGACAAGGGGTCGATGATGCTGGGGAGTCAGCAAGATACTGAGGAGGGAATGGGATGTGTGGGCTCTGCCTAAGGTCAGGGCCCTGGCTTGGGTCTGAGGTCAGCAGAGGATCTGGGGAGCTGTGTAGGTCAGGCCCCATCTCAGGAGCCCAGATGAAGGAGGGGAGGAGACGAGTGTGGCCCGCAGTCCCTTGTCTTTAGGCAACTTGGGCCATGGGGATGCATGTCCTCCCTTAGGGCACCTCGGGCAGGGGCTGCCTTGGGAAATGGAAATGGGGAACGGGGTGCAGCCCAGGATGTCTTAGATGGGGTTTTGAAAAGCATGGTGGCTGGTTACAGGGTCTGCTCTAGGGGCTTAGAGAGTGCGTGTAGATCTCAATCTCATTAAGTGCTGTCATTGTCATAACAGCACCAACAGAGGGCCAGGCATTGTGGATTTTATATATATATTTTAAAGATTTTATTTATTTATTCATGAGAGACACACACACAGAGAGGCAGAGACATAGGCAGAGGGAGAAAAAAAAAGAAGCAGAGGGAGAAGCAGGCTCCATGCAGGGAGCCTGATGTGGGACTCGATCCTGGGTCTCCAGGATCACGCCCTGAGCTGAAGGTGGCGCTAAACCACTGAGCCACCCGGGCTGCCCTGATTTTATATTTTTATGAGCATCTCACTTGTCCCCCCTCACCCCACAGCCCTGTGGCATCAGTGCTACCATTACCCCTTTTCACGGCTGAGGACCCCGAGATTAGAGAGGGAAGGGCCTCACAGCTGGCCGAGGAGCAGTGGTGGGAGAGGAGCAGGGTGTTAGGCACAGGAGCAGCCCGGTGGGTGCAGAGCGGGAAGTGGGGGGCATGTAGTGAGCATTCCCCAGCTCCTGCTTCATTTTTTGAAAGCCGTTCTCTGCACATCGCCACCTGTAGCTCAGGCACTGGGATCCGAGGTCTTTGTTCTCATGCAGGATAAGTTAGGATTCGAACGGGGTGAGTGGCAAAGTGTCACTGCGCACCATTACTTCCTCTCTCTGTTCTTTCATTAACTCATTCGCATGAATGAGAACCTGGGCCTGGCCAGGCACTGGGGGAGGGGCTGGACCAGAAGAATGAACAAGGCCCTGGGTCTCTGCTCAGGGGGTATTCTAACTGGCCGGTCCCCGAGCAGCGGGGCACCAGTGGGATTGTCACCAGGCTATGTGGCTGGCTCTCTGTAGCTCTCCCACTCCAGCCCCCTCCTGCGTGTGGTGTCTTAGGAATTTTACACAGGGGTGGGACGAATGTTGTGTCTTGTGATCACCCTGGTGGGTATAGGAGGACTTTGGAAGTATCTTAGGACTCTGGATACTTCATTGCCTGTTTTTTTTTTTTTTCTTTAAAAAAAATGTTTATTTATTTGACAGAGAGAGAAAGAGAGCGTGCAAGCAGGGGGACCAGCAGAGGGAGAGGGAGGAGCAGGCTCCCGCCGAGCAGGGAGCCCAATGTGGAGCTCCATCCCAGGACCCCGGGTGTATGACCTGCGCTGAAGGCTTAACACCCAGGCGCCCCCATAGCGTGTTGTTTTACCCAGCTCACTCACTGCATGTTTGTTCAGTGAACCCCAGGAATCCCCCTTGGTCCATGCAGGCCTTGGTCTTTGTAAGACTTTCTTACATCTTGCCTTCTCTTAGTTTCAATTTAAATGTCTCTTGGGAGTGATTTTCTTTCTGTCCTCATTGCAGACCCTCGGGGACCTGCTTCAGTTGGCAAATAAGCTCTCTCTCCTCCTAAACATCCATCCTTTCCTCCCAGATGCCCTCCTACATATTGTCATTATGGTGAAAAATATGCAAATAACTTTGAAAAACAGTCTCCCAGCAAATGGGTATTCAAAAATGTAATAAATTAACCCCATAATGTAATCTGGGTCCCAAGACTATCCATCATGCTGATGTGCTTAAGATCTAGAAACCCAGATGCCGCAGAGCCCGGTGCATAGAAATGACAGATGAGTGTTCGCAGAGCTCCCTCATGGCCCCCTGCCCCCAGCTTCTTGGCCCCGTGGAACCCAAGGCTGTCAGAGGTTTAGGGAACATCTGTCCAGCCTGTTCATTCACAAACGAGGAGACAGAGGCCTTTCTGGGACTACGGGGGCAAACCGGTTTGAACCTGTCCTCCTGTCTCCCAGCCCACCTTGGCTTTGGATCCAAAGCTGCAGACGTAGGCATTTCATCCATGGGTTTCTAGTTGACAAGGCAGGTGCCCCAGCGTCAAACAAAGGTTGTTGGGACCCACTTTCTGCATCTGAACAATGTTGAGCATTGGGTTGTGTGTCCACCAAGGTTTCTTTGAAGTGCTTTAGCTCTGGGGTCAGGAAACCTACAGGTGGCTTGCGCTGTGTCTTCTTGGGGCAGCGGGCTAAGGCTGGGGGCCTGGCATGAGTCCCGATGTTGCTCACACCGTACCCTAGGGGCCACCAGCCGGACTCTGAGCTTCCCACCCCAGGATCCAATCCTAAGAAACCCTTTACAAGGAATTATTATCCCCCCTGCCCCCATGACTGCTACTTCCTGTTGACAGTGAAAAAAGTTGCTTGAACCGCCTCCAGAAGAGGGGCAGAGAGGACCCTTGCTT
The DNA here is from genome assembly GCF_053574225.1 of Canis aureus. Lineage (NCBI taxonomy): Eukaryota > Metazoa > Chordata > Mammalia > Carnivora > Canidae > Canis > Canis aureus. The sequence continues at coordinate 85,361,842 of NC_135615.1, forward strand.
TCTCCAGTGCCCAAGTATCCACAGTGATTAAATCTCAGGGAGCCAGGGGCACTGTTCACAAGCCAGTGAGCTGCTCAACTGGCTCTGTGTGGAAATGGTCTTCTCCTACATGGCATGGCATGGGCAGGGTCCCCAAGTCCTGAGAAGGGTTGTTGTGTCCAAAATGTGTTGCCAGGTGCATCAGTTCTTGAAATAAATCATCTATCCCTCTGGGGTAAGCATGGAACGGCCCGAACTGCTGGGGCAGTCCCCATATGTTTTTGGGCATCGGGGCCCCTCAGGAACTTGTTAGAGGACCAACACCCCACTTTGCACCCAGAGTGATCCAGTAAGTCAGAGAGGCCTGGGTTCCAGGTGTTTAATGAGTTCCCCGGGGATTCTCATGCAGATTTCTGAGGACTGCTCTTGAGAAGTGGTTTGCTGGTATTCCTGGCTTAACGGGCAGAGTCACTTACCCTCTCCCCTGCCTTTGCCCCATCAGAAGTTGGCAAATGCAAGTTTGAAGATGTCCCGGTGTAAAGGGGGTACAGTTCTCTAATCCTGAGCTATAACTAAGCAACATCCTGATGAGATCTGTGTGCCCACAGGTGGACGTGACTCCTAACAAGTTCTTTTTTTTAAGATTTATTTATTTATGAGAGAGAGAGAGAGAGAGAGAGGCAGAGACACAGGCAGAAGGAGAAGCAGGCCCCATGCAGGGAGCCCGATGCGGGACTCGACCCCGGATCCCAGGGTCACGACCTGAGCCGAAGGCAGGCGCTGAACCTCAGAGCTACCCCGGGGGCCCCTTAACAAGCTCTTATGTCCCTGGAGGTCAGGGTCAAGGTCCCCAGGCTTCTGGTCGTGATTTGTTGCCTGTAGCTCCACGGCAACCTCTCTGACTTCAGTTTTCCCACCTGTAGTGTAACGGGGGCGGCTGACAATGAGTTGAAGCCCTGGCGTCAGATTAGAAGTCAGGACTGGGTTGATATTCCAACCGTGTGGTTTTGGCGAATGAGCGGGATGTCTCCGAGCCTGTTTGCCATCTATAAAGTGGGTGTGGAAAATGGGTTAAGGAGGGAATTAAAGAAATCACTGCTGGGCAAATGTCCGATCTATGCCAGTGATGATGATTTTAATGCTATAGGGTTATTAAGTCCCAGGGGCCTCCCGGCCCTTGCAGAGCCCGTGTCCCCGAGGCCGACCCCGCGCACCGCCTCGGGCAGCCTGCTTGCCCCTTCGGGACGTCGTTCGCTCGCCTGTAAAGTGGGGACAAGCCTAGCAGTCGCCCCGCGGGACTGTGCTGAGGACGTGCTGGGGATCCGCCGGCCACCCAGCCCCGGCCTGGCGCACGCCTGGCGCCCTCGGAAGGGCGGTCACCCCCGGCGGCACCTAGTTCCCGGGCGGGGGCGGGGCGGGGCCGGCGGATTCGCTGTCGGTTGGGCAGCTGAGGCCGGGAGGGGGACCCCAGTGCAGGTCGCTGCGCTCACCCGGGGGCGCCCGCACCCGGGCCCCGCCAGCAGCGCCCGCCCGCCCGCCCCTCGCAGCGCGGAGACCGCCCCGGGGCACATGCGCAGCGCGGCCCGCGCAGGTGTCCTGCCTCGCGCGCCCGGGGCGGGGCCTGGGCGGGCGGCCGCGGCCTTCTCCCGCGCGGGGACCCTGCGCCCCGCCCCCCGCCCAGGCCCCGCCCCCACCGGGCCCCGCCCGGCCCCGCCCCCGCCGCCCGGCCGCCCCCGCGGTTGGCTGGCGGCGGAGTGGGCGTGGCCGAGGCCGAGGCGGGCTCTAGGACCCGCCGGAGCCCCGCGGACGTCACCGAGCGGCGTCCGGGCCGCGGGTTGAGCGGGAGGCGCGAGTGTCCGGCTGGGGGCTCCCCGCGGGGGCCGGGCCAGGCGTCCCCGGGGCCGCAGCCGGTACGCGGGCGGGGGGGCGGGCGGGCCGCCGCGCGGGGCCTTCCGGTCGGCGGGTCCGCCTCGCGCTCGTGGGCCTGCGCAGCCCGCCGGGCCCTCGGGGCCGAGCCCTCCCGCGAGCGCAGCTCCGGCCTTGCCCACCGGCGGGGGGCGCAGCCGCTGGCCTCGACCGGGACGCCGAGTGCCCGAGTGCCCCGGCGGAGGCGGCGGCCCCGCGGCTGCCCGGACCCTGGCACTAGCCCCGCTCCCGCCCACCCTAGGTGACGGCCAGGATGACCACGCTCACGCGCCAGGACCTCAACTTCGGTCAAGGTGGGGAGGCGGGGCCTGCGGGCGGGGGCGGGGCCTGCAGCGATGGGGGCGGGGCCTGAGGGGCGGGGCCCGCAGTGATTGGGCGGGGCCCGCAGTGATTGGGCGGGGCCTGCCGTGATGGGGCGGGGCCTGCAGCGATGGGGGCGGGGCCTGCGGGAGGGCCCGGGCCGGGCCGGGGGCCCCGAGCTCTCCCGCTTCTGTGCCCCCCAGTGGTGGCCGACGTGCTCTGCGAGTTCCTGGAGGTGGCCGTGCACCTCATCCTCTACGTGCGCGAGGTGTACCCCGTGGGCATCTTCCAGAAGCGTAAGAAGTACAACGTGCCGGTGCAGGTGAGTCTCCACGCCGCGGCCTGGGCCACCGGGTCGTCCCCGAACCCCAAAGTGGGTAGAGGGTGGATGGTGAACCCTCCTCCCACTCCCCAGCGGCCTGGCCTTGCCTTCCGGTCCCCAGCCCACCCGACGGCCTCCTGCCCCTCCTGCCTGGACTTTTCTTTCCATCCCCTCGGACCTGGGAGTTCCCCTTGCCCCAGTTAGGGACCAGGCCCTGGGGGTCAGACTTGCCCCTGGGGCATGGTCGAAGTTTGAAAGGGCTCCTGAGGTTGGTGAATGGTTCCTCTATAAACCGCAGGGACCTTCTCTCTACCATCGATGCTATGGGTGGTTTTAGGTTAAAAGGCAGACAAAGCAGTAACATGTGCTCCCCCCCCCCCCCCCCCCGCACCCGCCCACTCACTAGAAGTGCAGGCCCTTTAGGCTCTAAGTAAACATTAGAATAATTCAGTGGCCCCGATGCTGGGAGGTGGTGGGAGCTTGAAGGGTATTCAGGGAAAAGGAAAAAAGAATAGCATTTACCAAGCACCTTGTGTCCTGGGACCTTATCTCACTTTGTCTCAACAAGATCTTCCACAGATGAAGTAAAGCTCAGAGAGGTTAAGAGATTTGCCTGAGAACACATAGCTCTTAGTTTCAGCACGCAGTTTTTAAAAATTGATTTAATTTCTGGATCCCTTCCCTGGGAGAAACGCCTGCATGCCCAAATACACACAACTTAGGGACTTTGGCCCCTGGAGGAGCCCACGGAGCCCACATTAGAAACGCCCACCACTATATTAAGTGCTAATGTTGAACTAAATCCTCGTCTTCTAACTTCTCCCTCTCCCTGGATCATTTGCAGTTCTTAGCTCCATGATGGGAAGTCAGGGTCTTGGGCAGGGAGCCCCAGGGAGCTGCTGGCCTCTCCCCCTGGGCTCCCGGAGGGGTGGCAGGGGGCTTCCCCGTTGGTGCCTTGGGCCTCACCAGCCGTCTTGGGGTTGTGTGCAGATGTCCTGCCACCCGGAGCTGAACCAGTATATCCAGGACACCCTGCACTGTGTCAAGCCCCTCCTGGAGAAGGTGAGGGCACCAAGTCCCCCAGCCTCCCTGCCCCCAGTCTGCTCCTCCTGCACTGCAGGACGCGGTGATGCTGGGACCGTGCGGGGTCCCCATGCTCCGCACCCAAAAGCCTGTTTCCTGTACCCTGGAGACCAGCCTTGCCCAGGGACAGACCCCAGGGCAGGGGGGCCCTGGTTCCTGGAGTTGGCCAAGTGGCACTTGCCCCGGAGGGTTCTGGATTTTTCCCACATCTCTTTCTCTCCCTGCCCTCCAGTTCTGCTAGGCTTGTTCCCTCAGGGTTTCCTCCTTGTTTTGTCCTGCCCCTAAGAGGTACCCCCATGGGTCCCAGGCATCCCCTTCCCTCTTGGTCTGTACCCAGCAGGGGTGCCTACCTGAACTTCTCAGGGGCCCTCAGCCTGGAAGCCGAGCGGCGCTGTGAGTGTGCCCTCCCATCCTTCCTGGGCAGGGCGGTGGTGGCGGTGGGTGGGCTACCCCGTTCTGGAGTAGGGGGTTCCTGCCCTTGCAGAATGATGTGGAGAAAGTGGTGGTGGTAATTTTGGACAAAGAGCACCGCCCGGTGGAGAAATTCGTCTTTGAAATCACCCAGCCTCCACTGCTGTCCATCAGGTAAGCGGCCTCTCCCTGGGGTCCTGGCTGGCTGCTGGGAGGCCCTGAAACAGCCCTGGCGCTCACCCCGTTAGGGCGCTCACCCCGTGAGGGCGGCGTCCTCAGGTTCCTACTGGGCTGCCCCACGCCTCTTTTCCTTCCTGCCTCTTAGGGCCCCTGTGAAAGCCCACCTCCTCCGGGAAGCGGGTAAAGAGGAGAGTGACGAGGCAGGCCATCCTCACAGGGCCTGTTAGGGCCGAGCCACGGCCGGCCGCCAGGGGGTCTCCATGTAACCCGAGGTGTCCACACTGGAAATCCGTAGTATCGCTGACTGGCTGGTTCTGGCCAGGGTCCCCCAGCAGGTGGCACAGCCAGGACACAGACCCAGTTTCCTGACTTCCCAGTCACACATCCAGCCCACAGTCAACCAGAAGCTGACCCTGGGCCCTGTGTCGGCGGGTCAGCGGCCGGCTTCCCGGGGTGAGGTCAGGGCACCGGAATCGCCCGCTTGCTGTGTGGCCTCGGGCAAGCCCTTCCTCTCCTTGGCCCTTTCCAGGCTTCCTGGGGTGTGCGGAGGCTTGGGCTGCGGCCTGGTTGTCAGGCTGGGCTCCCTGTGGCCTGGTCTCCAGGTGATTTTACGTGTTGCAGACAAGGGAGGTAGCCGGGCCCCCAGGAGCGCACGCACTCAGACACAGAGGAGGCTCTGCCCCCAGGGCCGATTGCCTGCTGGTGAGGGGTGCCGCTGTGATGGGAGACCCTCCTTTTCCCCTCCAGCTCAGATTCCCTGCTGTCTCACGTGGAGCAGCTGCTCCGAGCCTTCATCCTGAAGATCAGCGTCTGTGATGCGGTCCTGGACCACAACCCCCCAGGTGTGCTCACCCCCCGCCCTCGTCCCGGGCGTTTCCGTGGCTTCTGTGGCTTGGTCTGCATTCAGGTCCCTGCTCAGCTGCAGCAAGCCGCCTCTCTTCCTTCCTGCCTTTTAGAACCTCTGGAAGCCCACCTCCTCCAGGAAGCTACCCTGACTCCTCCCTGGGTTGTCTCCCAGCTGACTGTGCTGCCTGGCCCTCGGCTCACAGTCTTCCCCTCTGGGCACTGCCAAGCCAGCTCGGGAGGGGGGAGCCCTGACCGGCAGCAGGCAGGAAGTGGCCCAGCCTTGACCAAACTCTTGCCTCTTCAGGCTGTACCTTCACAGTCTTAGTGCACACGAGAGAGGCTGCCACTCGCAACATGGAGAAGATTCAGGTCATCAAGGTGAGATGAGAGAGGTCTGGGAAGGTGGGCAGGAGACAGCTGGCGGGCTCTGGAAACCAGGGGCCCGAGCTCGGAGTGGGCGGGGATGTTGCCGCCGTTAGTGGCAACATTAGTGGCAACGGCCATTAGTTAGTGGCTCGTTAGTGGGCGGGGATGTTGCGCCTGGCATCCAGCGGGTTTAGCTGTGTGTTAACCGGGTGGCCACAGGCTCGCCGTGCCCCGCCTGGGCCCTCAGCAGAGGGGGTGGCACCGTGCCTGCGGCAGCCGGCCCAGCACAGCTCCCAAGAGGCGGGGGGCTCTGCCCACCAGTTTCGCAGCTGGTGCTGGGGGCTTGTTAAACCACTTGGGTTCCCAGCCCAGCTCGGACCCGAGACCCGGCCTCGCCGGTGGAGGACCCAGCAGTCTGCAGAGCTGGGACCTCCCCAGTGATTCTGCGGCTCCCTGCAGCCTGAGGACCCCAGCTCTGGGCGGGGGGCAGCAGCGTGAGCGCAGGCCGCTCCCGGCCTAGCCCCGTCCACCTCCCGACCTCGGTCCCCTCTCTAGGACTTTCCCTGGATCCTGGCAGATGAGCAGGACGTCCACATGCACGACCCCCGGCTGATACCACTGAAAACCATGACGTCCGACATTTTAAAGGTGAGCCGTACCGCAGGTGTGCTGAGGCCTTGCTGGAGGCCTGTGGCTCGAGGCTTGGAGATGACCAGGGAATGCCCGGGCTAAGGCCCAAACCCCGTTCTCTTACCGGGTGGCTGCGCCATACAGCCCCAGCCGCGGGCGGAGCTGCGTGCCAGGGGCCAGGGGGTGCCGTCCTCCACTGGCCATCCTCCTGACCCCGGCTCTTTACTCCTGTCCCCTAGATGCAGCTCTACGTGGAAGAGCGAGCTCATAAAAGCAGCTGAGGGTGTGAGTGGCCCCGGCAGGGATGCTGCAACGGCTGGACGTCGGCCGGAGCCCCAGCCTAGGGCAGTGCTGCGGGGCCACCCTGGTTTCAAGTGCTCTTACTGCCTCGGGGTATGGACCGGCCCCCCTCCAGCGCGGCGGGCTCAGGTCTGGCTGCCTTCGTGGACGGATTCGCCCCAGGAGGGCAGGGACGATGCTCGGACCTGGATTCCTTATCTTAGCTCCTGCGGTCTGGCCGGTCAACACGGTCTGTCTCAAATACTGTGCTGTGAGTGGTTTCAATAAAGGGCGCCAAGGGCCGAGCTGGGCTGTCCCCAACCGGAGCGGGGAGCGCAGGAGCAGCCGCTGGCCGGGGGGAGGGGCTGCTTCGCCGCCTCAGTGCCAGGGCCTCCCGCCACCAGACCCAACCCCACGCTGGTCTTACTGAAAACGTTTATTGTCACAAAATGTCAGAGTACGTGACGGAGTTACCGCCAACTGGTGGGTTTGCTCCAGGCTGGAAGTGGGGCAGCAGCTCCCCAGCAGGGCCTTGCGCCCAGCGCAGCCTCAGTGGAGGGCACTGCTGCGGGTGGTTTGGTCCAGACACAGGACGGAGGAGTGGCTAGCAGACACGGTCAGTGGAGATGAAGCGAGGAGGGCAAGCGGGCGGCCCTCTCCCGGCCCTGTGTGTGCTCGGGCTGAGCGGGGAACCGGGCCGGGTCCCCGGTCACCTTAGGGCCAATGACGATGCTGCTGTTGGTGACGCGGGGCCCGTACCAGCCCGCCCAGAACTGCGTGTCCTGGCCTCCGTGCTGGAAGAGGATGTGGCGGACGCCGGGGGGGTAATCGGAGAAAGTGTGCGAGACCTGGCAGGAGGGCAGGGGAAGAAGTGATCGTCAGGGCTGGGGAGGGCACAGGTGGGGCGGCAGCTCCACTGGGGAGGAGCAGGGAGGCCGGGAGGCGGGGGCTCCAGGCCTCGGTTTCCTGCCGTCCTGGCCCCGGAGAAGTGGGTGGTGAGGGGCAAGCAGGTGAGGCCTCACCTCCGTCCACTTGGCGCTGTTCCACTGATCGACGGTCACAGGCGGGGGCTCGAAGGAGGCCAGGACGATGTAGTCGGCGGAGGCCAGCTGCACTCGGATGTGGTAGGTACAGCCACAGTCGGCTCTGGCCGCAAACCTGAGGGAAGGGGGGGCTCAGGACTGCGCGCCCCAGACGGAAGGCGGCCCTGGAGGCAGGCCGCTCACCCACAAACTGGAGCCCTGAGGCGGACCGTCCTGCCCTGCCCGAGGCCCAGCTGACTTCCCAGCTCTCCGGGCCCTCCTGTGTCCCTGGGGTAAGCAGTGTGCGGGGCCGCGTCGGGGCCGAGTGGCAACTCCTTTGGGTGTCCAGTGAAGACGTCCCCTTAACAAAGCAAAAGGCTCTCCACAGAGATAAAGGCCTGGGCAGTGGGAGCTGTGTCCCTGGACCTTGTACTGGATCAGACTGGGGATTCCGTGGGAGATTCTAGGGGTGGCCTGTGTGATGGGGCTGGTACAGGGCCCACCTTGTGCTCAGCCCTGCTGTCCACACCCCTGTAGCTCTGCGCACTCCTCAAACCCCACCCCCTGCCTTAGAATGGTGGCCCTGGGGCCCCACGGGGATTGGGGTCCTGCTTCTGCTGTGGGCCACGCCAGAACCTTGTACAGCTCTGGCACAGAGCAGGAGCCTGGGAAGGAGCAGAGGGCTGCACAGAGAAGGGGCAGGGGAGGCAGGCGCAGAAGGCCTGTGAGCAAGGTCCAGGGCGGCTGGGTCCGGGTGTCTCTGGTGCTCTAGCATCAATTTGTGACAATTTATCTGTAGGCCTCAGTCTCCCCATCTATAAACTGGAATTAACACATGCTGATGCAGGAAGGCCAGGAGGTGTGAGCGGGCCGAGGGCTGGCTGGCGGCAGGGGCATGTGGGTGCGGGGCCAGGTGGGCCGGCCGCCGGGGCAGCCCCACCCTAGGACTTGGCTGGGCAGAGTGGGCGCAGCCTGTCGGTGCTCCCGGGAAGATGAGGGGACGATGCAGAGCGTGGCCGGCCCCACTCACCAGTCCTTAACCACGATTTCAGGCCGGACCGTGTCTAGCAGCTCCTCCCAGTAGCCCTCGGCCTTGAGGTCCACCAGCTGGGACTTGAGGCACATCCTGTGGAGCAAAAGGAAAGGCTTACGCTCCCAGGTGTGCTTGGCATGGCTGGCCCAGCACTGTCCCCTGACTGCAGGACTGCTGCCCCTGCTGGTGCTGGCCTATGGGAAACACGCACTTGTGTGGCGGCCTGTGGTCTAGTTCCATGAACTCGTGTTCCTAGAGGAGGAACCTGCAGACCCCCCGACTTGCCCTAATCACCCAGGGGCTCTCGGCCCTTATTCTTCACCCCCCACTGCTATGAATCTCGGCCACCGAGTTCTCCTGCTCTAAGAAGTGAGAGACTCTGAGCCTGTCCGGGAACCACCTTCCACCTTCCTCGAGCTGCACAGACAGGCCCTCGCTCTGGCCTGAGATTTGGCAAGAGTTGTCCCAACCCTCTTCCCCTCCACACTGCAGCCCGGTGGTTTATCTTACTCATAAGATGTGACAAAGTACTTCTTGACTTTGGAGTCAGGAAAATCTGTCCCGTGGTCTCCAGGGAGGCTCTCCACCTTCCATTCGTCTCCCCCATTGCAGTCAATTTGCCAGGACTTCATATCCTCTAGGGAGAAGCAGAAGCCGAGGTCAGAGCCCCGTGTAAAGATGCGGCCGGGTCCTCCCCGCCTGGGCTGGGCTTGCTCACGCTCACATCTCAAGGTGTGTACCCCAGCTGGGCCTCGGGGCGCCCGACAGAGTGCCCTTCCTCCCAACACGTTTCCACCTGTGCCGCCGTCACGTGTGGTCTGGGGCTTCCTCCCTCCCACCCTGTCCCTGACTGGCCTGACTCCTAGCATGAGGCTGGTGGGGGGGGGCGGCGGGGGAGCATTACCAAAAGGCTAAACTAGCATTTCCTTCCTTTTACGTTGCTGAGGGGCTCTGGGAAACACCGAAGTTTCAGTTCTCAAAACGCAGTTATGAGGGGCCGGTGATGACGCTTCTGTCCTTAATGACAAGTCTGTTTGTCCCAGTGCAAACCACTCACTTGACTGCCATCTCCCCTGACACCCTAACTCTAGCTGAGATCTGAAGGGCCCCAAAGACTGATTCACCGGCTTGCCGCTGGGTCACGGGGACCCCCTCTGCCCAGCGCGGGAGGGCTAACCGACAGTGGGCATCCTGGGCTGGCGGCACACAGTAACCCTGTATTCTCACTGGGCTGGCCTGGCAGGTCCCGTCTCCCCCTTCAGGCTGAGACAGGAGGACCTTAAAAAAGCCCAGCGGTGTCTCTACCCCGGCTTTCCAGAACAATAGCCGAGGGAGCTTTTCCCAATTGGTCCTGTGCTCTACTAGGAGCCGGCACCCACTCCCCAGGCCCCGCGGCCTGCTGCCAGTAGAGAACGAGAGGAGTGACCCAGAAATCCAGGAGTGGGGCTGTGCCGAGCAGAGGCGAAGGAGAGACCTAAGCTACACAGCTGCCAGCCCAAGCCCAGCATGATCAGGGCTGCAGGTGGGCTCTGGGGAGCTGTGAGCTGAGCTGGCGGCCCAGCGGGGCAGCTTCTGAGTGGGATCTGGGGCAGGCAGAGAGATGGAGCGTGTGAGCCACTATCTCTGGGGCCTCCGAGGGGCCCGAGCGCCTGCATCAGGACCAGGCCCTGGCAACTGGCCGGTTCTGGATCTTTGGGTGGGACGCTCATCCTGGGTCCCCATCTATAAAATGGAGCCAACCCTACTTATTTGGCCAACTCCTGGGGTCCTCGTGAGGATCAGGAGAGAAAATCGACAGGAGAGGGATTCTCAGTGTACACACTGTGCTTGCACTGATTGTTGCTGAAGCCCCAACGTGAAGTTTGGTGCCTGGTGTATAGTAGGTGCTCAATGAAAGGAGAAAAAAAAAACCCTGGCAAGTACAAGAGAACATTAAAAGCTAAACAGAGACTTCAAATGATGTGCATGCAGTCACATCTGGAATTCCTCATTTCCTTCCTCTGGGTCACGGGGACAGTGGGAGGGAATGACCTTTGTGAACCCCACAGCCAGTGAAGTCCAGGGCCTGGCACGGGGGAAGCCCTCTACGCACGTCAGGAAGCTTGGACCATGCTGGAGCAGGGGGGGGAGGTGAACGAGCAGTTGGTTCGTTCATTCCACAAACATTTTTCGAGCACGGGCTATGTGAAGGCGTCACTGGGGACATTGGGCAGAGTGGTGAGCAAGACCCATTAGGCCCCTGGACCTTGGAGCTTGTGGCAAAGAAACAGCCCCGCCGCCCCGAGTGAGAGCAGAGGCTCGCAGGTTCTGACAGTGCCGTAGAGGTACTGAGCAGGGCGGACGGGACAGAGGTGCGGGCGCATGGTGCTGAGGCGGGGGACCGGGGCGGGCGTCCGGCAGGTGCTAGGGGTGTGCGAGAACACCCCAGATAGTGTGGGAACCCCAGGGGCGGAGGCCCTGAGCTTCAGGAAAGGGAGGGAAGCAGCCCTGGGCGGCCCCCAGCCCACCTTCAGCACACGGGTTGCGCAGGAGGTTCCGGCGGAGACTGCACAGAAAGAAGAAGATCTTCCAGTCGGCCACAGGCTGGTCCCAGTCCTCGGTGATGAAGCCCTCCCGCAGGCACTTGCGCTTCCAGAGGGTCACCAGGTCGATGAGGTCCCGCCAGAGGCTGCAGACCGGGCGGCAGCGCAGCAGCAGCTGGCGGGTGGGGATGTGCGTGAACACCTCCAGCAGGATGCTCTCGGGCAGCTCGTTGATGCTGACCAGGGCCATGGCGGGGGCGGGCGGGGCGCACACAGGCCTGTGGGGGCAACTGGTTATGACCCCGACCCGGGACCTGGGACGCAGGACCCAGGGGCTCCTCATCCTCTTTTGCTTTGTGAAACAAGAGGGGTTTGAGCACCTTTCCAGGACTTAGTAGGCTGCAAAAATGTGGAGTGGTCACCGTTACGTGCATTTGAAAACATGTGATAAACATTAAGAAGGATTTTAGGAGCTAATATCTAAAGAGGCCCTCTCCCAGTAAAAAAATGATTGCTAAATTTTAAGTTGTTGGGCCCAGTGAGCTGGCCCCTGTCTGCGGCCCCTGCAGGAGGTCGTGGTGACGTTCTTTTAGTGCTGGCAACTCGTACTAATGGCTTTAGGGTGTCGGTCACGGCTTCCCTAAGGGGTGGGGCTAGTGCTGGCGACCGCATTCCTCTCCCAGGTCGCGCACTTTGGCCTGGAAGCCCGATGTGATGAAACTCCCTCCTGGGGAGCACCTCCGCCTCCGTCCCGGCTCGGGCATCAGGCCAGGGCCCACTCCCAACTGCTCAGACACCGCACAACAGATTGAGGGACCCTGAGCAAGGCTGCCCGGGCTTGGACCCCCGGCCTGCGTGGCTAGCGGGGAGAGAGGCCAGGCCTCCCAGCCTCCGCAGGGCCCGGAGGACCGAGCCGGTGCAGGTAAAGCTCTCCGCCCAGGGCCGGCGGGGAGGTGCTGCGGAGCGTCAGGGCTTGGGCTTCCCTCCCAGCAGCTGTGGCCGCCGCCGCCGAGAACACCGGGTTTTGGAGATTCCCGCAGGGCCAGCAGCGGAGCCCTGCCCCGGGGAGCCCTGCCCCGCTAGCCGGGTCACTGAGGGCCCCGGTGGGGGTGGGGGGCAGCCCCGTCCCTCACGGGCCTCGTCGGCCCCGCACCGGCTCCAGGACACGTCTCGTGTCGCACGGAGCCTCGGCCAAGGCTCGCGGGGCTCGCGGGGCTCTGGAGGCCTCGGGCCGGGCGCGCCTCCCCGACACGGCCCCGGCGGCAGTGCTGATGCGAAGGGTCCGAGCGGCCCGGGCCCCCGCGTTCTCAGGAGGAACCGCGGCCGCCTCCAGGGTCCGGGCCGCCGGGTGAGCGGCGCGGCGCCTCCCGACACCCCCGGGGCCCCGTCGCTGGGCGGGGCAGAGGCGACCGGGAGGACCGGCCCCGCCCGCCCCGCCCCCCGCGCCCGGTCCCGCGCGCACCTGGTCACCCACATCCGCCCCCTGCTTTCCGCCGCTCGGGGGGCCGGGGCGAGGCGGGCGGGGCTGCCGTGTGCGGCCCGAGGCCCCGCGGGCACCGTCCCCGCGCCCACGTCTCAGTTCCGGGCTGAGCGCGCCCATTTCTCAAACGCGGAAGCTGAGGCCCGGGGAAGCGCGGTGCCGCCCAGGGCCCGCGGGCGTCGCTGCCCGGAGGTCCCGACCCGCCCGGCCGGCGCCCCCCCGCGAGGTGCGGCCCGCGTCGCTCCCCGGCCGCGCTCCCCCGAGTCGGGGCCAGAGCCCGGCCCCGCCCCGCCCCGGCCGCCGCCGCCGCCCCGGAGGCCCCGCCCCGCCCCGCCCCGCCGCCCCGGGGCCGCGCCGCGCCCGTCCCCCGGCTGGGCCGCCACCTGGACGCGGGCTCCGCGCCCCACGGGACCGGAGCTCGGGGTCCGCCTGGGGCCTGCGGCCTCCGCTGCGCTGCCGGCTGTCGGGCCCCGCCCCGCGTCACGCGCCGCGCTCCGGGCCCGCCCCCGGCCCCGCCTCCCCGGCCCCGCCCCCGGGTCCGCTCGCCCCGCCCCCGCCAACCCGGCACCGCCCCCGCCCCCGGGCCCTCTCGCCCCGCCCCCGCCTCCCCGGCCCCGCCCCCCGGGCCCGCTCGCCCGGCCCCCGCCTCCCGGCCCCGCCTTCGGGCCCGCTCGCCCCGCCCCCGCCAACCCGGCCCCGCCCCGCCCCCCGCCCCGCCCCGCCCCCGCCTCCCAGGCCCCGTCCCCGGGCCCGCTCGCCCCGCCCCCGCCTCCCCGGCCCCGCCCCCCGGGCCCGCTCGCCCCGCCCCCGCCTCCCCGGCCCCGCCCCCCGGCCCCGCTCGCCCCGCCCCCGCCCCCCGGGCCCGCTCGCCCCGCCCCGGAAGTCAGCGTCTCCCGCCGCCGCCGCGGGGACCCCGTAGCCTGAACCTGTCTCCCCTGCGGGGGCCCCGCCTCCCTCGGGGGATTCCCAGCCTTCTCCTCGCCGAGCCTCCACCTCTGCGCAGCCCACGCGGGACTCTTCACCAGTTCCTTCGCTGTGCGGAGGCGTGCGGGCCTCCCGTCCTACCCCCGCCCCCGCTCCCCTCCCGTGCTAAACCCCCGCAGCTCCCCTCCCCTCCCACCCCCTACCCCTCCCCTGCCCTCCCACCTACCTCTCCCCTCCCACCTCTCCCCTCCCCTCCCACCCCCTACCCCTCCCCTGCCCTCCCACCCACCTCTCCCCCCCCACCTCTCCCCTCCCCTCCCACCCCCTACCCCTCCCCTCCCTTCCCAGCCCCCCACCTCTCCAGGCCCTTCCTAACCCCCCATTACTCGCCACCGCCCCCCACCCCACCCCCACCCCACGGAGATTACTGAAACTCTGGGCTGGATCCTGGCTTTTACCTTCATGAGGGCATGACCTCAGGTAGGGCTCAGTTTACTCAAAGGTGAAAACTTCTCTGCGTTTTTTAATTTAATTTAATTTTTTAAAATTTTTATTTATCTACAATAGTCACACAGAGAGAGAGAGAGAGAGAGAGAGGGGCAGAGACACAGGCAGAGAGAGAAGCAGGCTCCATGCACCGGGAGCCCGACGTGGGACTCGATCCCGGGTCTCCAGGATCACACCCTGGGCCAAAGGCAGGCGCCAAACCCCTGCACCACCCAGGGATCCCTTCTCTGCGTTTTTGTCATTAATTCCTTTCTTCCCTCGACAAGTCATCAAGCACCTACGTGAGGCCACCACAAAGGGTCGTGCAGGCTGTGCACTGCGCAAGGGTGCCTGGCCCAGGCCACCTCGTTGACCCATCAGGGCTGCCCGTCCCCCAAGGGGGCCTTTTGCTAACTCGCCCTTAGGGCTAGGGAGTGGTGTCCCTGCCATGGCCGAGGCCCCCATCCAGGTACCATTGAGGTCATTGAGCACCTACTGTGTGCTACGAACCGTTCTCAATGCTTTGGCCTCAGCTAATGTCAGGGAAGCTCTTGGCAGAGTCAGACACCAGCGAGCAGTGCTGCGATGCACCGCACGTCAGCGTATTCGGGGGCCGCCTAGATACGCAGGCGCACCACCACCCCAGCCTTGCGGCCGGGCCTCCCGAGGGCTGCTGGGCGAGACGCTGGCTGCAGATTAAGGGGTCTGTACTAGGCCCTGGCCCTGCCGTAGTCTGGCTCCTGCGTGTCAGCCATTCCCCGTACCTTGGACAGAAGCCGCCCGGCTGTGCCTCCTGCAGGTGCAGGGCGCGACTTCCCACGAACCTCGCCTTTCCTCCCAGAAACCACAGGGCACAGGTTGGGCTGGGAACACCTTTTATTTAGCTGCATGCAGCAGGGGCAGAATCAGAGCACTGCTTCCTTCCAGCAGCAGGGAGAGGCAGGGGTGCCCTCAGGCAGGGAGGGGGGGCTCTGGGGGTGGCGGTTCCAGGGCTGGGGGAGAGCATCCCAAGCCGCAGGGGAGCTGGCCGAGGCGTGGGGCCGACGGGTGGTCCTTGAAGGCCAGCCACTCACCTCACCCAGGGCTTCCGTGCCCCACTCCACCCCACTAGAATCAGGGTCGAACCCTACCCCCCACACACCCTGGGTTACCATGCACAGGATTCCAGGGGTCTTTGGAGACCCAGCCCCCCCACGTGATGCCCATCTGACTTCTGGGACTTCCTGGACAGTGGGGTCAGTCCAGGCCTGAGCCTCATCCCCTGAGTCCCCTCTCTGAGCAGGCAGGCCGAGCAAGGAGCTTGGCGGTGACAGAATGGGACAGAAGACAGGCCGGCACAGCCCCCGTCTGCTCCCAGGTCCGTCGAGCCACACGGTCACCTCCCAGCGTCGGCGCCAGCCAGGGTGTCCTGACTGTCCCTGCTCTGAGGGTCCCCAGTGGAGACAGGGAGCGAGGGCCCCGGAGGGGAAGGCAGAGACACACGTCTGGGTCATCTAGGTGGGCACCTGAGCCTGAGGAGCACTCTGGGAGGAGCCCGCGAGAATACCTCGCACCTCCCCAACAACAAGGGCCCCGTTTCGTAGAGGGGCCCCCTGCCCTCATCCAGGTTGAGACCTTGGGCCTGGAGCACTGGCCCCCCGTGGCCTGTGAGGGCCACACAAACTGAGAGTCTCCATAAAATAGGCAACGGGGGGTCTAAGGTGAACTAGGAGGTCTGGGGGAGCCTGGTCCCCCTCCCCGTCCCTAACCCAGCCCTTCCCTGACAGCAGTCAGGGTGTGGGGGATCAGAGCTTGGGGGGCGTCAAGGCAGCGGGGGCCCGATGGTGATGCTGCTGTTGGTGACCCTCGGGCCGTACCAGCCGGCCCAGTAGTGAGTGTCCACGCCGCCGTGCTGAAACCAGATGTAGCGGACGCCGGGCGGGTAGTTGGAGAACGTGTGAGAGACCTGGGTGGGGACAGGGGGAGGGCGTGAGAGAGGTCAGGGGGCAAGGAAGGGGCCAAGGTCTCACTGCCAGACCAGGAATCGGCAGATCTGAGTTCTCGTCCGAACCCTGTGGTTTTGGGCAAGCTACTTCCCCTCTCTGCCTCAGTTTCCTCATCTGTAAAATGGAGCACAATCTTCCCAGGGGCACTCCACAGGATGGCCCAAGTGCAGCTCAAAGGCACTGAAGGGAACTCTGCAAGCTGCCAAAAGATGTCCGATTACGGTCATCGCTGGGCACGCGTGGCTATTTAAGTTGCAATTCATTAAAATCGGATAAAATTAAAAATTTAGTTCCTCAGTCACAGCAAACACTGGCTCGTATTCCAGTGTTCCATGGTCGCACGGGGCCGTCGACTACCGTACTGCACAGATGCAGACACAGACCGTTTCTAGCACTGGTCAGATCCGCAAACTATGGCCTAGGGGCCCACTGCCTGTTTTTGTAAATAAAGTTTTATTGGAACACAGCCGGGTCCATAAAACTGCGTTCGCTGCACAACGGCAGCGTCGAAGAGGAGTCGCGGTGACAGAGACAGCTCGGCTGGCAAGGCCTAAAATACTAGCTTCCGGCCCGTTAAGAAAACGTTTGCCGCCCCCCGGTCTAGAGAGTAGTCAGAGCCGACGTTCGTGACCAGGAACGGTCAACCGTCTCGGACGTGGCTTTACCAGCGTCTTTTCCCGGGTGAGAAGCAGCAGAGCTGGGATGTGAACCCAGGCCTGTGACTGCAGTCTCGGCCATGGGCGATATGCCACCTGCCCTCTCCCTGGCCCACACACCTCCCTCCACTTGGCATCGCTCTTCTGCTGGATGGTTGCCGGGTCTGGCTGGAAGGTCCCCAGGGGTGCGTGTGCTGACGACAGGAGCTGAACGCACAGCTGGTACTTGGACCCGCAGTCCGGCCTGGCTGCGAACCTGCGGGCAGAGGGAGGGCCCATCAGGGCCTGGGAGATGGGGGACGGGGTGGGGCGCCTGAGTGGCAGGCCCCCTCCCCCAGACCCTCGCCCCAGGCACTCACCAGTCCTTGACCTCGATGTCCGGCCGTGTGGTGTCCATCAGCTCCTCCCAATACCCTTCGGCCTTGAGGTCCACCACCTGGGACTTGAGGCAGGTGCTAGGGGCGGGCAGAGGAGTGGGAGGGGCTGGGGCTCAGCATTAGGGCACTGGGGCGGGGGTGGGGGGTGGGGGAGAGGGCTAGGACTGCCCTTCCCAGAGAGGAGACCCTGGGGTGAAGTGACTTGGGTTTCCCCCCCACCCCCAGACTTCCCCAGCCTTGGATCTTACTAATAAGAAGTCACGAAGTATTTCTTGACCTGGTCATTGGGGAATTCCTTCCTCTGGTCTCCAGAGAGATCCTCCACCTTCCACTCATCACCTCCATTCACGTCCAGGCTCCAGAATTCAAAGCCCTCTGGGCAGAAAGCAGAATTCACATCACAGGGACGCCCCCCCAGGGGTCTCTTTCTAGCCGGTGCCCCTTTCCCCCCTGGATCCTCTCCCTGTATCTCAGCAGCTGGCCTCAAGCCTCAAGCTGTGGGACACTGCAGGTCAGCGGGGGCTGCCTCCTATCAGGTGCTTCCTGTGTGCCCAGCACCACGCTAAGTGGTTTGCACTGGGAATCCCAAGACACGAGCCATGGGAACGACCAGACCCCTCTGTCAGAGAACGCTGTGACGCCAGCGAGCCAGATCTGGGGCTGGTGGCTCTACCAACACTGGGCCGCGTGACCTTAGATAAGGTGCTTTCCCTCTCTGAGCCTGGGTCGTGTCCTCTGTGACCTGGAGTTAAGAACAACAAGAGCTGGCAAGCTTTTTCTGTAAAGGACCAACATATTTTAGGTTTTGTGGGCTACCTACTATCTCTTTTGCAGTCTTTTTTTTTATTTTTTATTTTTTTTTAAATAACCATTTAAAACTCCCAAAACTACTTTTAGTTCCTGGGCCAGATTTGGCTCATAGACCATCGTGTGCCAACTGCTGGTCAAGAACATGGCTGTTGGGGAGTCAAGTGAGGCAGGCATCTGAAAGCTCTGGACAGCTTGGAGTCATTTCATTACCACTGGCTCCAGGATTGGGCACACAATGGGGAATGAGGCTCCCAAACCATCCCAATGTTGAGCCGAGGAGTTACAACACGGTAAGGGAAAAAGGGGGGTCTAGACGATGTAGAGGATTTACCTGTTGTTGTAATATGCTGGAAAGAAGACTGGATCCCTCATTCTTCCATAAGTAAAATCCCCTTTCCACTCTGGGGGAGTCCTAGTGAGCTTAGCCCTGGAGTCTGGGAAGCAGGCCAACAAAATATGGCTCTGACTTCCTGGTCTTGTGTCTTGGGCACACGTAGTCCCAACTGGACAACAGTCCCTCTCCCACAAAAGGTCACTGGGGAAATAATCTTAAGGATGGATTACAAAAATGCCACTCTTGGCTTCAGTTTGCCCATCTGAAAAACGGGAACGCTAGCAGCACCTACCTCTTAGGATTACTGTGAGAGGATTAAAGGCGTTAAACCATCCCAAGTGCCTGGCTCATAGTGAATGCATAGTGAAAGTCAGCTGCTATGGTGACAGTGTATGCGCCGGGGGCATACGCCAGACCCACTGCGCACCCCACCTTCAGCACACGGGTTGTGCAGCAGGTTCCTGTGGAGGCTGCGTAGGAAGTAGAAGATCTTCCAGTCGGCCACAGGCTGGTCCCAGTCCTCGGTGATGAAGCCCTCCCGCAGGCACTTGCGCTTCCAGAGGGTCACCAGGTCGATGAGGTCCCGCCAGAGGCTGCAGACCGGGCGGCAGCGCAGCAGCAGCTGGCGGGCAGGGATGTGCGTGAACAGCTCCAGCAGGATGCTCTCGGGCAGCTCGTTGATGTTCCCCACGGCCATGGCGCGTGGCTTCTGGACGCCCCCCTGTGGTTATTGGAAAGCTCCACTAGACACGGGCCGCCTCCCCAGAGCTGAGCGTGTGCAGCCGCCCAGGGTGGAGGGTGGAGGCCGTCCCCATCCCCATCCCGGCGCTGCCTTTACTACCTCGGGGAAATTCACAGCGCCTCTGCGAGCCTCCGTTTCCTCCTCTGTAAAATGGGACCAAGAGGGGGTACTGAAACGGTTCAAATGATGTGACACAGCAGATGCTCGATAAAAGGTGATTGATTTGGGGGCATCTGCCTTGGGCTCAGATCATGATCCCAGGGACTTGGGATGGAGCCTCAAACCGTGCTCCCTGCTCAGCGGGGAGTCTGCTTCTCCCTCTGCCTCTGCTCCTGCTCTCTCTCTCTCTTGCTCACTCTCGCACAAATAAATAAAACTTTTTTTTTAAGGTGATTGATTTTACTGTCACCTCACAACAGCCCCTAAAGGATGCTAAGGAGGCCCAGAGGGGTGCGAATACCTGCCCAAGGTCACCCAGACGGGGGCAGAGGACGGAAAGACTCTTCTGTGACTCTAGGGCGAGCCGCTTCCGATAGGCCAGGCTTTAGAGCGTCAGTGACAATGCGCAGTCCCCGGAACCGTCCTGCAAGTCCTCAAACGGAGGAGGGAGAGGGGCTGAGGCTGGAGGCAGGGGGGCCACCGCCACCGGCTCTGACGCAGGTCCTAAGAGCTCAGCGACCTTCTCAAGGCCGCAGAGTAAACGACCCGCACAGCCGGGATGGGAGAGGGGTGGGCGATGGGGAAAGGCCCTTCCTGCGCTCCGACCTCCGTGCCGGGACCCCCGCGCACCTGCGGCCTCGCACCTCGCGTTGTGGCTTTAAATGCCCTCCCGCCCCCCCGCCCCCCGCCCCAGCCGGGGATCGGACCCCTGAGCATGCAGTAGCGACCCCAGCCCGGGCTCTCGGCCGCGCCGCGCTGCCCTCCGAGGCCTGGGCCTTGTCCGCGCCGGGCCTCCCTCCCGCAGCGCCCGGAAACCCCCGCGCCCCCCGCGCTCACTCCCCACCGTCACCTGCGCTCGGCCGCGGCTGCGCGGTCCGGCTCCGGCGTGGGGCTGAGCGGGCCTCGGCCTGCGGAGCTGGAGCGTGCGCCCAGCCCCCGCCCCCAGGCCCCGCCCCGACCCCGCCCCCGCCCGCCAGGCCCCGCCCCCGCCCCGCCCGCCAGACCCCGGCCCGCCCGCCAGGCCCCGCCCCGGCCCCGCCCCCGCCCGCCCGGCCCCGCCCCGGCCCCGCCCCCGCGCCGCGTCCCCCACCGGGACGTAGGAAAATTACCTGGGGGGGGCGCGTGGAGGAGCCTCGGTCGCGTCCCTCCCTCCTCCGGGCTGCGCGCCCCGCACCCCCCGCCCGACCCAGACTCGCGGCCCCTCGCCTCCCCCCGCGGCGCCCCTGGAGCGAGCTCCCAGATCGGACCCCCCGTCCCGTTAAAAGACCCGAGTCTCGACCTCTCCCGGCCTCCCGGGTCCGCCGAGGAGCCCGCGGGCTCGCTGGGGCCGCCGCTCCCGACTGCGGGGCGGCCCGGCGCGGGGCCAGAGGCGGGGCGGGGCGGGGGCGCGGGCGCGGGCCTTTAAGAGGCGCGGCCGGCGGGGCCCGACCGAGACGCGGGCAGCGCCTGGACTCGCCGCCGCCGCGGGACTCGGGCGGCCCCGCAGCCCGCAGCGCTCGGCCCCTCCTCTCCAGGCCGCCCTCCGCAGCGATGGACGGGGACGGTGAACCAGGTAGCGGCCGCCAGCCCGACGCGCTCGCCCCGCCCGGGAGGGGCCGCCCGCTGCGGAGACGGGGCACGGGGAGCCGGGGGGCCCGACGCGGGCGCCGCACACTGTCCCCCGCGCAGAGCACGGTCCCCCGTGCGGCCGGGCCTGCAGAGTGCCAGGCTCCCGGGTCCTGTTGGGGGGGGGCAGAGGAGTATCCGCGGTCTGGTGCCCGCCTCTCCGCTTCCTGGGGGGCCGCTGGGTCGCGGCTGGGGTGACCTGCGATGACCTGGGATGCAGAAGGCTCTAAGCCTCTTTCTTCCATCAACTTCTCTCATTTGCCAGCTGGGGCCCTTGAGTTGTCTGTATCCCCACGATTTCTTGGGGCTCCTGGCCTCTCCCCACCCCACCCCAGTCGTCCTCCTGGGCTCCCCTGTCTGCTAGGGCTGCTCTCCAGCTGGGTGGCCGTCTCGGAGAGTTGGGGCACGGCGGTCGCCTATGCTCAGGGCCCTCTGAGACTGCCCAGTCATCTCGTCTGGCACCCAAGACCCCCTGGCCCCAGCTCTTGAACTCCCTGCTGAGTCTGTAGGGTTGCCTGCTGAGTCAGGGTGGGAACAAGACCTGCCTGCACATTCCCTCACCCCTGCCCCAGCGGGCCCGGCCGAGACTGGGTGGTGAGAGTGGGCCCTGCTTGGAGGAGGCCTCAGGAAACCCTGAGGTACGCTCAGGTGGCCAAGCCTCTCACCTCCAGCCCTGAAACTCCCTGCTCCCAATCTGTGACCCCCTTGCCACACCCTCTACAGGGCCCCAGCGTGGGCTCCTGCGTTTTCCCAGGGCTCAGCTATTCCCTGGACTCCAGGGCCCAACGCAGGTGAGTGAGTCAGCCTGGGAGGCAGCTTCCAGGGCCCAGATAACTTTCCGACAGCAACAATGTGGGGAGTTGTGTGTGCTGGAAAGGGGTGGGGGGGCCTGTAATCAGATCTGGGGCCTGGAGTGCCAGGCCTGAGGCCAGGAGAGGGGACTGGGCAAGGTGCACCTTTCGGGGGAGCATCAGGTGTCCACCAGGGCCAGGGCAGGGCAGGGCAGGGGGAGGGGTGGCGAGGTGAGGATACTGGGCCCAGCTCCCCAGAGAGCTGCGGGCAGCAGGACAAGCAGGTGATGTGGCTTCGGGGCCTGGCGTTTCCCTCTGTGCACACCCATTGTGCTCCGGTGTGACTTGGGGGAAGCTAGTAGGCCTTTCTGGGCCTCAGTTTACTCTTTGCAAAAGAGAAAGGAAGGAAGAAAGCTAATAATGAAGGAAAGTGCGATGCTCGGTTAGATTCACTGAAAGTTTATGAGGACGGACTGCGCGCTCTGGGCTCCGAAGAAGAGGTAAACCCTGCTTCAGCTTGAGGGTCTCACCGTGGGAGGGGGAGAAAATGCTGCCTGTGGGGAGGGAGGTGAAGCGCTGCAGGCCCGGGGTCCTGGCAGCACCCAGACTTGGGTCTGGCCCTGGTCCGTTCCATCCCTTACTGCTCAGCCTGTTTTTACCGCCGCCTGGGCTTTCCAGGCTGCAGCCCGGACCCCTGCCCCCCATCCTAGGTCTGAGAGCCCTGGCCTTCCCCCTCACCCGGAGTGGCCCCATCTCCCCGCCACCGTGTCCTCCTCCTCCAGAGACACTGTGCACTCAGGATCCGCTTACTCAAGCTTCTGAGGGCCCGGCTGAGGCCGGCCAGGTTTCAGGACACAGTCCAGCCCACGGCTCCTGACATCCGTCCACCTCCTTGCAATTTAGCGTGCCCTGGCCCCTCCTCGGGGATCGGAGCCTCAGCGCTGTGGGAATGGCCTGGCACCCTGATCACTCCCCTTTCATCGAGAGGGCGAGGAAACCGAGGAAACGGAGGGCTGGGATGGGAAAAGAAGGGAGTGAGAGGATCTTCCTTCCTGCAGGACTCACTACGTCTCCCCGTTCCGTCTCCCAGCTCTTTCTACGAGCCCCCTCGTCACACGGCTGTGCTCCCTTCCTTTCAGGCCTCAGATCCCCACGGCCCTGCCCTCGTACTAGCAGTGTAACCTCGTCAAAATCAAAATCCTAGCGGAGCCGCCAAAGTCAGCACATTATTTCATTGAGGGCATGGTGGTTAATGGCGGCCCTGGAGCCGGACTGCCTGGGTTCAAGTCCAGGCCCCGACCACGCATTCGCTGTGTGATCCTGGGTTGGTATCACCTCCCTGTGCCTCGGCTGCCCCACCAACAGCCGCGCCTGGAACAACCTCGGGGAGATGCCATAAGGATTTGGAGTAAAGAAGCCGCTTAGAACAATGCCTAGCTCTTGCTTAATGCCCAGTAAACATTAGCTGCTGACAGCGTGCCAGGGAGGGTTCCAGATGCCAGGCACCGGGATGCAGCAGTGAGTGTCCTGGACCCAGTTCCGGTGCTCTTGCCCTCAGTCTAGTCCCCAGAGAGGTGTCTACAAGCCAACCCGCGCCCTAGGACAAGAGCTAGGAAGGACGGGAGCTCCACAGTGAGAAGCTGTGGTGGTAGGAAGCCCGGGAGCACTCCCCAGAGGAGGCAGGGGAGCGGGGGTGTCGGGCCCTGCAGGGATGTGTGATACAGGGATGGACGCGCTCACAGTCACACTGTCGGTTGCCGCTGTCCGCTCGGGTTTTGCGGGCCGCAGGGACCACCGAGGCCTCTGGGGCCACTGAGGGCCTGGCCTCCCCGGGCCTCTCCCACTGGGCCCCAGTCCCCCCTGGGCACCAGTCTCTGGACGCAGGAGCTGCGGGAGGGTGCGTGGGGGGCAGATACCCGACACATGGGGGTTCTCAGGCTTGGGGGGGACAGTCTGAGCCGAGCCACCCCCACCCCCGCCTGCAGAGAGCGTGAGCCAGCCGGAGGAGGAGGTGAGCCCGGAGGGGCAGCCGGAGGAGGCGGAGGCGGCGAGCGGCGGGGAGGAGCGGCCCGAGGCGGAGGCGGAGGCGGAGGCGGGGGCGGCCGCGCACCTGGACGAGCTGCCCGAGCCGCTGCTGCTGCGCGTCCTGGCGGAGCTGCCGGCCGCCCAGCTGGTGCAGGCCTGCCGCCTGGTGTGCCTGCGCTGGAAGGAGCTGGTGGACGGCGGCCCTCTCTGGCTGCTCAAGTGCCAGCAGGAGGGGCTGGTGCCCGAGGGCGGCGCGGAGGGCGAGCGCGACCACTGGCAGCAGTTCTACTTCCTGAGCAAGCGGCGGCGCAACCTGCTGCGCAATCCGTGCGGGGAAGGTGAGGGGCCGCCCGCTCCCGGGACCCTTGTGCACCGCGGCCCAGCAAGCCTGCCCCCCCCCCACGGCTAAACCAGGGGAGAGCGCGGCCCCACGCCCCGCGGAGCGCCCCCAGCAAACGCGTCCCCGCTGTTGCGCTCTGGCCGCCTGCGCCCTGGGGGCCCCCTTCCTGGGTCCTTCCACCCTGGGCGAGCTGGGGCGACAAAGGCCCTGTGGCCGACGCCCCCAGGAGGGAGAGAGACTCTGGGGGAAGGACAGGAGTGCCCCCAGCCTGCGCGCACCTGCGCGCACCTTGACCTGCGCGCCCCCACCTTGCGAGTACCGCCTCCCCCTGCCCCCCAGGTGTAGGAGCAAGAGCAGCCCCTCCGCAGCCCCCGCAGGGCGTGGGTGACCAGGGTGGGGCTGTCGTGTTCCCACAGAGGACCTGGAGGGCTGGTGCGACGTGGAGCACGGCGGGGACGGCTGGAGGGTGGAGGAGCTGCCCGGAGACTGTGGGGTGGAGTTCATCCACGATGAGAGCGTCAAGAAGTACTTCGCCTCCTCCTTTGAGTAAGCAGAGGGGGGATGGAGGGCCGAGGGGGGAGAAGGGCCTGCTCTCCCTCCTAACTCCAGTTCCCCAGGTGGTGTCGCAAAGCGCAGGTCATCGACCTGCAGGCCGAGGGCTACTGGGAGGAGCTGCTGGACACCACTCAGCCTGCGATCGTGGCGAAGGACTGGTGAGCGGCCGGGGATGGGGATGGGCCAGGGCCGTGGGGAAAGGGGGGACGGGAAGGAGGGGGCAACATGGAGCCGCCCCCTGCCCCAGGGGCCACGGCCTCCTGCCTGGAGCGGCTGTGGTCCCGGGATGCCCGGGTTTGCAAGAGAAGGTGGAAACGCACCTCCCCTCCGGACTCTTAGGTGCTGGCAATTAAAAAAAGCAGAACGTGTCACCGCGAACTGCCTTTTAGCCTCCAAAGTTGGGTCTGGCCCACCCGGGGTGTCGTCCTTGGGTTTGGGCCTGGGCGAGTCCTTGCTCTCTCTGGCCTCAGTTTCCTTATCTGTCAGCCGGGGATGTGGGCGGAACCCACGGGGCGGGGTGGGGCAGAGAGGAGAGCCGGGGCAGGCCGGGCCGCAGTGGCGGCCACTCGCTCCCTCCCTGGGGCAGGTACTCGGGCCGCAGCGACGCGGGCTGCCTGTACGAGCTCACGGTGAGGCTGCTGTCGGAGCACGAGGACGTGCTGGCCGAGTTCAGCAGCGGCCAGGTGGCTGTGCCCCCCGACGGCGACGACGGGGGCTGGGTGCAGGTGAGCCCGCGGCTGGGGGTGGGGCCTGGGGCGAGGGGCGGCACCCACCCAGGCTGAGATCCCGGCGGGCTAGTGCACCGGGGTGGGTGGCCCGGGGAGGCCCCAGGGCCCTAAGCTGACCCTCCTGCCTCGGCCTCAGATCTCCCACACCTTCACCGACTACGGGCCCGGCGTCCGCTTCGTCCGCTTCGAGCACGGGGGCCAGGACTCGGTCTACTGGAAGGGCTGGTTCGGGGCTCGGGTGACCAACAGCAGCGTGTGGGTGGAGCCCTGAGCCACCCTGTCTCCGACCTCGGCCGCCCCGGAGGGCCAGAGGCTGGGGTTACTTAGGCCTTAGCTGGTAGCATCCTCATCTGCCCCACCTGCACCCCCACCTGCACCCCCACCTACTCCTCTCCCGCCCTATCGTCCAGCCCCACACCCGGAAGGAGTGGTTGTGTTGGCATCTATCTGCATCTGGAAAATAAGATGGGGGAGGGTATGGGCCTGGGCTGGGCCCACCGCTGGATCCCCTGCACCTAGCACAGTGCCTGCCACAAAGTGGGCGCCTAATAAATATTATTTGTCCAAGGAAGGAACGAATGAACAAACGGATGAGCGAACCCCGCTCCCTTTGCATCCTTCTCTGTCTCCCGAGGGCCCCGGGCCCAGCCTGGAAAAATACTTGGTGGGGCTCCAACTGCTCTGGTTTCCAGGGGCCCTTGGGCCGGTGCAGAGCCAGCCAGGCCCGGGCGGGCCGGACAAAGGCTGGGATTGTGAGGGCGAGGAGTGGGGAGCTGGGCCTGGCGCCTGACTGACACCCAAGCTGCCCAGAGGCCAGAACAGGGTGTGTGTGTGGGGGTTGCCCTCCAGACCTCTCTTGATCCCCTCCAGTTCCTTTCTGAGGGCAGGATGGGGGGGCAGCACCTCACCGGGAATACAAATTCCCCCGGGGCCCAGGGATGGATGCCAGCGCCGGGGTGGGGATGGGGAGATGGGCAGGGCGGCTGGGGGAGCAACCTGGTGCCCTCTCAGTTCACGCGCACCTCATGCTGTCCTTGCGGGCCCGGTGTTGGACTGAACGGGAGTCATCAGCATCAGGTGTCTGATGGTTTCCAAGCCCTGCCCAGAGGCTGGCCCCTAGCACCGCTTGAGCAGAAGGGGCAAGGGTGGGGTGCCAGGGAGTTTTTTTGCCCCCCCCAGCAGCTCTCAAACCCAGTCCTTCCCCAGGACCCTCAGCTGCTGGTCCCCGGACGGTGGGAGTGAGGGGGACCTCCACACACTGTTGCTCTTCTCTCAGAAATGGTGAGGAATGACATTGCCGAGGCCCCCTGCAGCTCTCCTTTGGTTTGACCCTGCTGTCACCTGCTGGCCAGGGGGGATTGCAGGTGAAGCTGGGCCACCTGCGCGTGTTCCCGGTTCACTCATTCACTTCCCGAGTCCGGAAGCCCCAGCCCTGGGGCCAGGCTCTGTGCAGGGTCTTGAGGTTCCGAGGGTGAGGGAGACCCTTCTTGTCCCAGAAGGACGAGGCACCTGGGAAGAGATATCCAGTGTCCCGGGGTGGGGGGCTCTGGTTCCGGAAGGCATCCTCAGCCTGACAACCCTGATCTCAGAGAACTCCCAGTCTGAGGGTGGAGGCACAGCCCCTGCCCCATGGGCACCCCTCATCCCTCCTAGGGGACCTCACAGCCAGATGAGGGAAGGCACCGTTCACACCTATCCGAGTTGCCAATCAGGGGAATCGATGCCTTGATGAGTTTGATGAGTGCCGTGAAGGGAGAGGTCACCTCTATGAGCTTCAGGTTCACACGAAAGAGTAATAGGCAAGGTAGTGCTCTGGGCAAGGGACTAGGGGGGGCGGGTGGGGAGGCCCCTGGTGGGGAGAGAACTGGGACCCGCCTGGAGGCTACAGGAGGAGGCTGGCTGGAGACTCCGCATGAAAGACAGGGCTTGCATCCAGGTGCCTGTGGGGACCAGGTGTCCGGGCTGTGATGTGGGGGCTTGGAAGGTGCTGCGCGTGGAGGAGCTCCCCCCGGCGTGGGGCATTCAGAAGAGGGGGTACAGGGACGCCCGGGGGGCTCAGCGGTGGAGCGTCTGCCTTCGGCCCAGGGCGTGACCCCGGGGTCCTGGGATCGAGTTCCGTGTCGGGCTCCCTGCATGGAGCCTGCTTCTCCCTCTGCCTGTGTCTCTGCCTCTCTCTCTCTCTGGGTCTCTCATGAATAAATAAATAAAATCTTTAAAAAGAAGACAACGGCGAAGGAGAAGAGGGGCCCACGAGGGGGCTGGGGGTCTGGACTGGAGATACAGGATGTGCAGTGCATGTGGCCCAGGCCGCCGGTGAGGGCTGGGGACCAGTGTGCAGGGAGGTGAGCATGGACACAGAGAAGCTTCAGGCTCTGGGGCCACCACGGGGCAGACACAGCAGCCAGGGAGGCAGGGGTGGGGGGGAGGAGGACGCCAGCCCAGCGAGGCCACTGAAGCCAGTCGTCTGCTCTCAGAGGAGGGAGCCGGAAACCCAGAGACCAGATCCTCTGCCCGAGGGCCCCAGGGCACGGGACCCCCAGAGGAGACCTGAGGGGCTCCAGACCCACTGTCCCTGGGTACCTGGCACTAGAGGGCTGGTTGGACACACGGCTGGTATGTAGCTTGGGAGGACAAGACAGCCACCCACTCCGTCCATGGGCTGATGCTGCAGGGTTTGGGGTCAGAAGAGCTCACTGTGCACAGGACACCGCCCTGGCCCAGAAGGAGGCAGGGGGCACAGCACCGCTACCCCTACTGCACACGTGAGGGCACGGGGGAGCCGAGACTGGGCAGCCGACACGCAGGCCAACTGACTCCTGCCCCCCCCACCAGCTGTTTAGAAGACTGCAGGGGGCAGCTTCCTGAAAGCACCGCTGTCCATCAGGAGGCGGACGCTGTGCAGTGTGGGTAGCAGACCGTGAGCCCCAGGGACGAGGGCCCCTGCGCATCAGCTACGGAGGGGTGCGCGCTCCCGAGGGGCCGGGTGATCAACCAGGGTATCGCCGGGGACGGTAGAAGCAGACGAGGGTTGTGCCCCCGGAATACACGGGCTGGACGGAGACACTTAAATCCAGGCAGCTAAACACAGTGAGCACTGGGTGTTATACTGTACGTCGGCAAATTGAATTTAAATACAATTTAAAAAAATAAAAATATTAAATTTAAAGACGGTAAAAAAAAATGCATAAGGTGATTAGCATCAACACGGTGCAGCACTTACTGTACATACCAGGCAATACTCTGGGGGCTTTGCACATATTGATTCATTAAAATAACCTTATGGGGGGGGGGGCACTGCTATTGCTTCCATTTTTACAGGTGGGAAAACGGAAGCACAGAGAGGCTAAGCAAGTCGCCCGAGGCCACACAGCCTGTCCGGGGTGGAACAGGAACTGCGCTCGGCCGCTCAGGCGCTTGACCTCCACAGCCAAGTAAACAGACATGAGGGTGAGGGTGAGGGCGAGGCTGGTGGCTTGGGTCAGAGTGACCAGGGACGACACGTGGGCAGGGTCCTTGGAGGCGCAGTACGTGCAAGGGCCCCGAGGTGGGAGTAAATCCACTGAGAGCGAGAGCAGGACGTGGTGGGAGATACAGGCGGGTCACCCCGGGGGGTTCCTGCGCGCCCACTGTGTGCTCGGCCTCCCGGGGCATAAGCGCGTCAAGGAAGAACCTTTGCTCTACGCCCAGCAGGACCCGAGAAGGGCCAGTTAGACCCGCAGCTCACCGTCGAGGAGACCGACTTTGCCACGAGTACCGATGAGCGTGACGCTGGCAAGACGGTGACGGGGGTGAGCATCCGTGGGGGCCCGGTGGGCACCGCGGCTCCTTCCGTCCACTCGGGGCCTCTCCGCGCAGACATCCCGTCTTACAGGGGAAGGAGCCCGGGCTCCGGGGGCGGGGGGCAGGGGGGTCACTCGCCCAGGGACACACACACGCGGACACAGTTTCAAATCCAGGTGAGCTGCGTCTCCAGCTCAAGTCCTGCAGCCCCTGGACGGCGGTGCAGGGTCAGAGCTGGGCGCTAGCCGGGCAGGGGGCGGAGGGGGGACCCCCCGGGGCTCTGAGGCAGCAAACAGGGGACGCGGCGCTCCGGGCCTTCCAGGCTACCGCTGATTGACGGACGGGGCAGGACTGGGAGGCTGCGTGTTTCTGGGCCGCGTGGGGAAGGGGCTGGGAGGTAACGGGAAGTCCCTTTGAGCTTTCTGGTAGGTCCGTCCATTTAGCAACTTTGCAATACGGGGGTGGGAGGGGGGGGTATTTCTGTCTCCGATTTATTTTCTTTGTCCGCCCGGCTGTAGGAGGAGGGAAGGCCCAGGTCCCCGCGTCACCACTAGGTGTCGGCCTCGTCGCGGGAGTCCCCGGGCTGGGCTCCTGCCCCCTTCTCTGCGGAGGACGGAGGGAGGACGGCACCTGCAGGGCCGAGGCTGAGGCCAGGTCTGAGGGCTGCGCCTCCGTGTCCGCTCTGGGTCAGCTCCGAGGCCACAGCTCCCGGGAGACGCTGGGGACGCTGGGTGCTGTGAGGCTGGCGTCCTCGAAGCCCAGGAAGGGCTGTGGTCTCTGGGAATCCAGCCCCACGTAGGTGTGGGGGCCTAGAACCGTCCCCCGATCCCCCCAGTTCATCCCCCACTTGGCCGAGCCCCGGGCCCTCTCCTGGCCCCTCGCCAGCAGCGAGCACAGGGCACCCGGGCACGTCCCCCCCGATCTCCCCGTGAGGAATCACTTTGCTACTCTTTCCCCCGTAAATTAAACCTAATCTTGTGTTGACTCCGCTGAACAAGGAGAATAATGAAGAAGATTAAGATGAGATGGTGTTCATTCTCCTCCGAGGAAAGCCAATGAATTGTCACAGGGTCGCCACCCTGAGCCAGGAGCCACCAGGACCCGACAGGGCGGGCAGGGCGGGGGGTGCCTCCCGGGGCTCCAGCTGGGGTCGCAGCCGGAGAGATTCCCTCTGCACGTGAGGAGGAGCTGCCTGGGTGAGAGAAGGGGCTGACGCCGGGGAGGAGGAGGACGTGAAGCGTACGGATGGCCAGGTGAGGTCTGTGCGACCAGGAGGGAGGTCCCTGGGAGCATGGGGCACTCGCTGTACACACAAGGGGCTGGCTCCCCGAAGCCCCAACCCTCACCCAGCTCCACCCCAGGCCACCGGACGCCCTTCCCTGCCTTCCTGCCTCAGAGACTCGCTTCGTGACCTGTGTCAGCCTCGGGGGCTCCATCGGGGGTCGCCTTGGAGAAAGGACTGCGTGCAGGGGTGTCCAGCCTCCTCCTCTCCTGTCCCAGGAATGGGGGCAAGAGCCTGGATCTGGAGACGGAAGCACCTGGGTTTCACCTGGCTTTGCCCCTCGTCCTCGGCCGCAAAACCCCACCTGCCTCCCTGCTCTGAGGCTCCGGGGAGCTGAAGCTTCCAGGCCCGGTTCCTGGCACCTGCTGGGCCCGTTGTATGGGGGCCCGACTAGCCTGGCCCATCTCCTGCCCCGTGCACAGGATCCCACGGACTCCCCGTAGCCGCCCCTGGGGGAGGCTTCCGTGATCTCCCCAGCTTATGACAGGGAAGCGTGAGGTGCCGAGGGGTGGGTGCTGCGGTCCAGGTCACAGACGGGAGCCTGCAGAGCTCGCCGGGGTGCATGTGGGAGGCCCCGGGCTTGCGCCCCTTCCCGACTCCACGGTGCTCCAGTGCCTTCCTGGCGCGGCAGGTCCCCGTTTCAGACTCTCTCGTCTCGCGTCTTGGTCGCGCCCAGAAGTAAACGGATCGTGTGTGATTGCGAAATTCTTGGTAACTCTCGGCAACCCACCCATCTTACTCCCACTGTAAAATTCACCCTTCCGTCCCCATCTCAGGCCTTGCCTCCTGTACTGGGATCCATAAGGTCTCTGGGGTTGTCTGAGCTCCGCAAGAGCATCCCCGAAGTCTGCACTTCCTGGCTCAGGGTGTTGCACACCTGCTGCGTGCGCGCCGTGGGCTCGGCGTGGTGCATGGCTTCTGAGCCCTTCCAGCTCTGGCTCCAGGGGAGCACCGGGCAGGCGCAGTCTTGCTGGAACCCACGTCGCGGGGGGAGCCCCGGCCACACCACGGATTGCCAGTTCTGACCCACCCTGCGGGGTGACCTTGGCCAAACATTTAACCCGTCAGCACCTCAGTTTCCTGGTCCATAAACAGGGCCTCAGGGGGTTGGCACGAGGACCAAATGAATTAGTATTTGAAAGCCCAAAGCACTATTCGTGAAGATCAGGGCCGCACGTAGGGGGTGTTATGGGTGGGTTTGTTGGAAAGGTAAGATGGGCGAGTCTGGCAGCTTACGGTCCAGAAGTGAAAGGGCCAGGAGGACACGGCCCGCTGCGCTTGGGAACCCCGAGGAGGGGCATCTAGTCAGCGAGGGCTTCCTGGAGGAAGCAGGGGGTCGAGTCTTGATCTGAGGAGCAGCAGGAAGGTAAATCCCTTCCCTAAGCAGCTCTTAGCTTCCCATCCCCTCGGCTGGGGCCGTGATACTAACTGGTCGTTTCCTGAGGCTTATTGTTATAATTCATCAGCGTGCCAGGTGCCCTCACCTTAGCTGGATTTGAGCCGAAATCTGAGCCCTGGGGGACCCAGGACTGAGGGCACTGGGCCAAGAGGGTCCTGAACCTTCCCGGACGATTGAGACCCTGGACGGGGTGGGCAGGTGCACAGAAATCCCTGCTGGTGAAGCGAGGCCCTCATGGCCTGCATGGAGACAAAGATGTCTCTGGAAAAAATAAAAAGGCAGGGGGAAAAAAAAGGAAAAGAGAAGCAGGCAGGGAAATGATTTTCTCAGCTGGCGTTTCTCAGGGAATTAAATCTTGTTTTTCGTCACCACTGAGTGGAATAATCCGATATATTAAAGCAGAAGCCCCCCTCCTATTTATTGCTGTGACTTTGACCTAACAGGCTCGGGCTGCATTTGGAATCAGATGGTCCCGGGGACGAGGGAGAGGGGAGGAGGCGTCGGCCCCCTGGATCAATTACTCTGCTCTCCGACACCGGAAAAATGAATTATTCCCCCCAAAGTAGGCTCCTCATCCGATGAATTCTGCACTGCGGAGCTGGTGGTGATACCAAATTGAATTTGGGCTTCGAGCGACATTTAGAACCAGGTGCAGTGTGCGTGCTGGTGGGGAGTGGGGGGCGGCCGCGGGGCCTCTGCTGCCTGGCCGGGGCTGGTCGGGTGGGAGGCAGCCGTCCCCCGGACACCCTGCCCGAGGGGCCACCGGCATTCCCAGTGGGGAGACGTTTCCTTCGGGGTCTGAGGCTCAGAGAGGTGAGGTTGCTGGTCCAGGGCGCACAGGAGCTGGTAACCGCAGCAGCTTGTTACCCTTTGGTCCCTCCCTGGGCCTAGCCCAGGCCTCAGATCTGTCCCAGGGGGGCCCTCCCCGCCCCCGACCTCAGGCAGGACAGGTTAGAATTTCGAGGTTTTTTCCTCGGGGGCCACTGGCGCTGCCCGTTCACAGCGGTGGGACCAGGCCCGGCCACTGGTCTCCCCGGGGAACTGTCTCCTGATCCAAATGACGGGGTCCTCGCCCTGCTTGCCCCGGGTCAGCGGCAAGCGACTGCCACGCGGTTCAGGCGGTTCAGGTGGTTTAACGAAAAGACGAATTCGGGGCTCGCGGAGCAGAAAAGCCCAGCGTCGATTCCCCTCGGGCCCGGGCGGATCCAGAGGCTCCGACGGCGCGTTCGGGATTGGGGTTTTCTCTCTGGCTCTCAGCTCCGTGAGCCACTCGGTCCACCGCCACCCTGCGCCCAGCGACGGCCTCCACAGCACCGAGGGGGCTGCAGTGGGCGCCTGGGCAGGACCCGATGGGCGCTGCCCGCACCCCGTCTGCCCCGCCCGCGGCCTCCCGCCCCGTCGGCTCCCCCGGCCCACCCCCCAGGCCGGATCCCAGCCGTGGCCCTCTGCCTGGCCAGGGGTCCCCAGGGAGGGGGTGTCCCTCGCCCCACACAGCCCTGGAGCTGCCGAGACTGCACTTTCACTAATGATGTGGGGAAGACAGAAAAACCAGCCCGACACGGAGCAATTTTAACTGAAAAACCCTCCCCCTGGATTTGAGCAGGTTTTTCAGGGCTAATGAGCTGGGGCCGAGGGAGTCTCTGGGGCTGGAGGCCTGGCCAGGGAGAGAGGCGCAGGGGCCGCGGGGGCTCCGTGCCCGAGCCGAGGGCTGCTCACCCCACAGCCCTGTCCTCGGCCACTCCCCCCGCTCTGGTCCCCCTCATGCGGGAATGACCCCCAACGGCTTGAGTACGTCGATAGCCTGAATTGTGAAAACACTGAGGGTCTCTTTTATTTTCCCCAAATAGGAAGTCACGTTGTAATATCGCAGTTGCCTTTTTATGTTGCAAGCCCTGCCTCCCAGCCCGCACA
The DNA here is from genome assembly GCF_053574225.1 of Canis aureus. NCBI lineage: Eukaryota > Metazoa > Chordata > Mammalia > Carnivora > Canidae > Canis > Canis aureus. The sequence continues at coordinate 85,395,110 of NC_135615.1, forward strand.
GGGAGACTGATGAACTCTGCTGTGTCGATTAGACGCCTGCCCCAGGGATCAGGGGAGGAGGAGGGGGAGGAGGGAGAGGAGGAGGGGGGAGCGGATGGAGACGAAGAGCATCTTGTTTCCTACTCACCACGGAGCGGAGCGCCACACGTTCTGTCTCAGGGGTTCTCACTGAAGGTGCCCCCCGGCGTGTACCTTTCTGGGTGCAGATGAGGAAACGGAGGCCGAGTGGCAGGAGGGAATGAGCACGCCTGTCTTGAGAGTCAGCCCCCCGGGCTCCGGGATCCGGTGTGTGTGCAGAGGGAGGTTGCATCCCTCCTTTTCCTCTGGGTGGAGGAGGACCCAGGCTGGGGAGGGGCGTGAAGGCATCGGCGGGGATCCCCGGAGCCAGAAGGGAAATGATGCAGGAAGTGGGAACGGCTGGCAGAGACCCGGCTCCCGGGGGTGGGGGGTGCAGGTCTTCAGGTGCCCGATCTGAACCCCTGGCCCCTGCCCACTGGGGACGTGGGACCTCAGGAACCGGAGGAAGAGGTGGTGATGACAGAGCAGCGAACCCGGAGCTGGGTTCCGGGAGGCCACAGAGCGCCTCGGTCCCTGGCTCTGGCCTGGGTGCGGAGTGACCGGCTCCATCCCTTTGCTGACCGTGTGACTCTGAGCGACGCTCTGGACCTCTCTGAGCTAGTTTTCTACGTCGAATAGACAGAAAGATTGGGCCGACCTAGTGTGAGATGGTCGTGAGCATGGAGTTGGATGCTGTGGGTCAAGCACAGCGCAGCCCCCGGCACGGTCAGGGCTCAAAACAAATAGTAGACGTCACTTGTATCATCTTTACCTCTAAGACATGAAGACTACTGTGGGCCTGTGGAAGAGGGGCCGGGGGAGGGGCCCGACGGAGGCGGGGGGGCGTGCATCCAGGGCTGTTCCTGCGTCCTCAGGGGTTTGTGCAAGGGGCAATGGGGTGGTGGGCGAGATGGAAGCCTATGGAGCTGAGGAGGGCGTGGGGGCCGTGTCTGCGGGACTCCAGGAAGGCCTCCCAGGATCCCTCCAGTCTCCCCAGCCATCAGCCTGGAATCCGGGAGCGCGGTTGGGAAGAGCATGGGCAGCAGTTGGGTTTAAACGTGTCTCTACTCCCAGTGAGCAGGTGGGTGGCCTTGGGCAAGTTATTTAAGTCTCAGAATCTCAATAACATTTTTAAAAAAGATTTATTTATTTATTCATGAGACAGAGAGAGAGAGAGGCAGAGACACAGGCAGAGGGAGAAGTAGGCTCCATGCGGGGAGCCCAATGTGGGACTCGATCCCGGGATCCCGGGGTCACGCCCTGGGCCAAAGGCGGCACCAAACCGCTGAGCCACCAGGGGTCCCATCAATCACATTTTTTTTTTTTTAACGGACATCGCAATGTCTACTGCACAGAGTCATGTGTGTTCTGTGTCAAGCGCGGGGCACACTCCGGGTGCTCACCAGGGGCTGATACTGATCTGGTTTTGACGTGTGCAGGGAGGGGGCTCAGGTCCCCCACGAGGTCCAGCACGTAGTGAAGAGCCAGGGCCTCTGCACGGGGCCCCGTCGGTCACAACTGCCTCTCAACCGAGGCTGATGCTCGGAGGACAGAGCCCAGAGGCTTGGATGGGAAATTCTGGAAAGGACAGTGAGAGGCTGAAAGCAGAGGCAGTGCCCGGGAGGTGGTGCTCTCGCCGAGCCGAGCCAAGCCGAGCACGATCCAGGTGTGTGGGGTGTGGGGCGGGGGCGCGGCACGCACGCCCAGGGGCCTCGTGTCTGGACACAGTTCCTGTGGCTTCAGTTCTGGCCCCATGTTTTGCCCCGAGGGCACCAGGCCTGCTCATCTCTGGCCATGACTCTCCTTGGAACCTCTGCTTCCTTCCCTATAAAATAGGATAATAGCACTTAGCCTGGAACCGCTGCCGGAACCGACGAGCTGGGTGGTTGAGGAGGCGCCTCACGGACTGTTGACGCAGGCGAGGTTCGGCGGGAGGCACTGTCTCTCTTATAAAACCCTCCCTTGGAGACACGGTTCTAGCGAGATCCTGGGCTGTGGCCCCCGGGACCCCCGCTCCCTAATTTCTAGTGTCTTCAGGAGGATGTTCAGTCCGTGTCTTGGCCTCGGGGTAAACGGGACGCTGGTTCCAGAATCTCCGGGAGAGCGTGGCCAGTTAGGGACATTTCCACGGACAGCCTGTCCCCCTCGCTCCCACATCAACTTCCGATCGAGTGGAACCGGGGCCGGGGGAGGAGAGGGCCAAGGTTACTGCCCCCGCGCTAAAGTCCGCTAACGGGAGTCGGGAGGAAGCAGACCCGAGAGGAGAGCAGGACCAACCCGAACAACGCGGACCCGGGCGCAGGTGCGGGCCCAGCAGCTGGACTGTCGCGGGGCCGAGGCTGCGGATCTGCGTGGGGTCCGGGTGCTCTCGGCCCCGTAGGAGGACACGTGGGCCCCGTCGGCCAGCTCACCCGCAGCGCTGCCTTGGGTGCGGAGATGTTCAGAGCAAAGCCGCCGGGCTGGGCCGGGGTGGGGCGGGGGGCGGGCGGGGGGCGGGCGGGGGGCTAATCATCTGGAAGGAAGAGCCCAGCGCCGCGCACAGTGGGCGCACCCGGGAGCCCCGCTGCTCAGGTGGGGTGGCGGCCTGAGGCCCGGGCGGACGTGGGGCGTAGGTGAGCCAGCAGCACCCCCAGGCTCCGGGCCTTCCTGCCACGCTCCGGCAAGGCAGAGCCAGCTGTCACGCAGCTGGGGAGTCGCAGAGCTCGGGGCTCCGTCTGGGTTTGTCTGGCTCCAGAAGTCTCGCTGTCGCTCTGATCGGGCGGGGGAGGCGCCGCCTCGGCACGCGTGTGGCAAGAATGACCCCAGGGCCGTTGGGCTTACGGGGGACGGGCCGGGGCCGCGTTGGCGCGTGTGGCTCTGCGCGGGAGGGCAGGCGCGGTGGCGGTGCGACTGTTCCAGGGCCCATGTCAGCCCCGGGGGAGCCGGGGGAGAGTGGGTGTCGCATCCCGGGGACCCTCCCTCCTCCTGGAAGGAGACCTAGGATTCACCGCTGGCCCTTTTTTTTCTTTTTCCCCTAAAGCAGTTAAAGAACAGACCAGAACTGATAGCTAAATTAAACCTGCTGAGAGCGCCTGTTTAATTGAAAATGCCATCTGTAATTTAAATGTCAGAATCGGGATGGTTATTGCAGCCGCCTCAAGACTGGAGCTCATTTCACAGTTTCAAAACAGACCAAGGAAAGCAGCAAATGGACCATGGCCCGCGGCGTCGTGGAGCGATTAATAACTCCCCCGGGCCTGCTGAGCTCCGGCTCCCACCTCGGCCCCACGGAGGGAGCCTGGCTGGGGGCCGGGGGCTGGGGCTGGGAGGCTGGGGCCGGGGCGCCAGGGCCCGGCCTCCTGCCTCCCCAGCTCCGGGCTCTGCTGCAGACTCGGCGCCCGCGGGGCACCCTTGCCCATGTGTAGGTCTCATCGTCGCTCCTCAGGGTTTCCCGGCACGTCTAGGACAAAATCCCGGCGTTTTGGCCTGGCATTCAAGTCTCGCCGGAGGGCAGGCCCGGCCCACCTGTCCTGGGCTCCTGCCGTGGCGGCCAGAGGCCTCCCGGGGCCGAGGCCTGTGCGGGGCTGGCTCGTCTGCCTGCAAAGCCATCGCCTCGCTTGTCTACGGGGTGAGCACCGTTGATCGCGCATGACTCAGCCCTAGCGTTGCCACCACCGGGAAGCCTTCCCCGACTGCCGCAGGGCTCCCGGGGCCCTGAACCCGGCAAGGTGAAGGGCCTCCGTCGTGGCCTCCCACGGCCCCTTCCCACCCCCTTCACTGACCCCTCACGGCGCTGTCTTTCCCCCATTCCCCTCACACCACGAGCCCCTCAAGGACACAGTCGGCGCCTTGTTCGTCTTGAGGCTGGGGCCACACCCTCCAGGCGCGACGGCTGACGTTGATGCAGGCCTCCTGCTGGATGCCGAGCACTGCCGTCAGTCCCCTTTTCCAGATGGGAAGACTGAGGCCCGGAGGGTAGCTTGTTATAAGCCGGGCGGCCGCTCGTGGAGAGCTGGGATTGGACACGGTGCGCGTCCAGAGGCCGGGCTCTCGGCCACCAGGCTGCAGCCACCAGATGGGGGGCTGGCCTGCCGCGCTCCCGCCGCTGCCCGGGGAGGAGCAGAGCACCCGGGCGTGACCTCCAAAGGGACTTAAGGCAGCCGCTTCCTGCGATGACCTTCCTGCTCGTGGAGTCAGGCCTTGGGACTTCTTCCTTCGCCGTGGGGGGCAGCGGGAGGGGGTCCTGGTGCCCACAGGCCCCACAGCCTTAAGGGGGAGTCCGAGTGTCCTGTCGCAGCCCCGCAGAGGCAGCCCCTGGCCTGTCTGCCCTCGGCCTATGCCCCCGAGTGAGGCAGCGGGGACCTGGGCTGCTGTCCCCAGCCTTCTGCTTACAGCCACGACCAGGGCAGGAGGACCTCACCACCGTCAGCTTTTAAGTGGGGTCACGGCAAGAGGGTGACATGGACGCTCGGGGGCGCCGAGTGTAGCAGAGGACCAGGCGGGGGGCCGGAGGGTGATGGCTCCTTCCCTCATTCCTTCCCTCCCAGCCCACATCTGGGTGCCCAGCCGCGCCTGCTGTGTCCCCGGCCCCCGACCGGCCCCCGACCGTTCCCCTTGAGACACTTCAAGCCGCTGAGTGGAGGGAGGGTCCCCGGGATCACACGCGCGTCCCGTGTCAGCAGGGCGCCCATCTCGCTTCCCTCCTCCGACCCCTTCCACCCGCACCCCCGCGGCGGGTCCCGTCCCCCCTCTGCCCTGCTCCGTGCCCCAGCGCTCTCCCCCGTGGGGTCGTCACGCAGCCGACTGCTCCCTCGGCCAAGGGAACACGGAGAAGCCCACTCCTAATTAGATGGGTTTCCGTCTCTCCAGGTCTTCACTTCTTGCATGTTCTTGACTTGTTAGAGGAAATCGTGTATCGACATTGGTATTGATTTGCATAATTCAGATATAATTAGGAGAAAGATTTGCCGCGTGGCAGGCAGCGGGGCCGGTGCTGCCGGATCCTGCTGACCTTGGGGAAATCTCAGAGCTGGGCCTTTCACCCTCACCAGGGGCAAGCCTCCCATTCTCTGCAAAGCCCCGAAATTCCCTCTTCTGTGAGGCGTCAGGGCAGCAGGAGGGCCCTTGTGCCCCCAAACTCTTTCCCTGCCCGGCCCCGGGATCTGGAATTCTGACCCCAGGGCCGTCCCACGGGGACATGCGGGGAGTGACCAGGAGGACAGGCGCCCGTGTGGAGGGAGGGAGAGGCCCTCGGGGTGGGGCCGTCCTGACGGTGGGAGGACACGGAAGCAGATCCCAGCAGTGCTGGAAGCAAGAGACTAGAAATTAATGTGACCCAGTGAATGATGTCGCGGCCGTGATGATAAGTGGCAGCGCGTCCTTGCAAAGATTAGCAAGATAACGAGGCAGAGAAGCAAGCGAAAGTGCCCGGCCGTGCCCGTTCCGACCTGTCATCATTCCTTCGCGCCTTCGTTCATCCCTCCGTCCGTTCACAGGTGTTTATCGCGGGGCCATTACGTGCCAGGCAGATAGTCAAGAACCAGGTGTCGCTACTGGGAAACTTGGCTCCTACCCACCCCACCCAGGAGGAGGGATCGGGCTCTGGGACTCGGGGCCTGGGGGAGCTAGCGCCTGGGGGACCCTAGGATACCTCCCTTGAATTGTGCCTCCATTTCCCCGTGAGCTGGTTGTGTTCCGGGAAGGCGGGCGACAGCAGGGAGGCGGGGTGAGGGAGGACGGGGAGGCTGCACCAGAAGCAGGGAGTCCCTCCCCACACCCGACCTCCTGTCCCCGTGTGACCCCTCCTCCTCCCACACAGGCCTGCATGGGCGTCACCGGGAGCCACAGCCAATTTCCCGAGGGAGCGATCTCCAGGCCACTGATTTACTCGTCAGCTGTCGCCTGTCGCCTCGGGCCCTGCGTAGTAAGGCCTCTCCCCGAGGAGAGGAGACGAGAGCGGGGCTGGGACGGGAAGGCTGGGCCGTGAGCTATTTGTTTCCCTGGCATTTGCTGCTGTGAATCACTGGGCGGTCTCTAACCTGCTCTCACGGCACCGCACGCCCGTCCTTGGGTCCCAAGGTGCCGTCCCAGCGTCCCCGGGGTGGGGGCGCGGGGGTGCGCGTGCGAGGGCTGAGGGGGGAGGTACCTTCCTCTGCTGGAAGGGGTCTCTGTGATGCACTTGGCCAACGTCATTGAACACGGGCCGCCGCCTGCACCCCCCGCGGGGCCGCACCGGCCAAGCCCGGCCCGGGTCCCGGCCCATCTCGCTGCCCCCGCCCGGGAGGCGGGTGTGCGCCGCGTGCCCATGGGGCCGGGAGCCGATGACTCATGCATGGCCTGTCCTGCCTGCGCCCCTCAACCCCGCCCCACGCCCTCACCGCCCCGATGGCCGAATGAGATCTCAGATCCCCAGACCCCCTGCTGACACTTCCCAGCTTCGTGCCAGGGCTCCCAAGCTTTTCTGGAGCGAGAAAAGGGCGACTTGACCGGCACTGACCTTTGTCAGGATCTTCCTGGGGATGGATCGGCACTTTGGGGCCAGGGGCCTTGCAGGTGTGTGTGGGCCGCAGCCTCCCACCTGCCTGCGTCTCGTCCCCACCTGGTCTTCCGTGGGGTCGGGCTGGTTGTTCGGCGTTAGCCCCAGCGGGAGTATTTACACCACGGACGTTGGCAGGTGCTGCTCGTGGGGCTTCCCCGCCCTCTGGCCGTGACGCACTGACGGACACCGACGGTCCCTGTGGAAACGGCGACATGGCCCTCGGCCCGCGGGGGGCTGCTACGCCCCAGAACCGAGGAAGAGCAGAAGGGATTCCCACGGGGGAGTCAGGACTTTTCAGCTTCCGTTTGGCCACGTTTCGACCTCACGGGCCACTTGGGGACCCGCCGCCGTTCCCGCTGCCCCCCCTTCTCGGGCCCAGGCTGGTGATGCAGTGAGGACCTTGCGGCCTGATTCCTCTCGCCAAGGTTAACTGGCGCCTTCATTGGCGTGAGAGCTCCTGCTGTGCTCGGAGAGCACGCTGGGGGCTGGCCTGCGCCCTCCTTTGATCTCGGCTCAGCTGACCCTCCCAGCTGCGTGTGCTTCCCTGTTCCCACCAACTTCGCTTTCTACTTTATTTTCTGCTTACATATTTCTAGTTTCTTTTACTGGGATGCAAGCTCTGCGAAGATGGCAGAGGGGCGTAGCAGCATGGGGCACAGGTTCAGACGCATCTTCTTCGTCACCTCCTCGCTGTGGCCTCTGCTTCCTGGCTGGGGACGACCCCCCTCCCGGCTGCTTGCTCCGTGCTGGGTCCTGGGCTCCCAGTCAGAGCCCAGATTTTGCACCCTTGGTCGTGGTGCTCACCGGCTGTGGGGTCGTGGGGAGGGAACGGAAGGGGTAGCTTGGGACAGAAGCCGTGGGAGCAAAGCGAGCGCCCCCTCCAGTCCCTGGCCCAGCACCCTGTGGCTCCACACGCTCCGGGACAAGCTTCCTAGACACTCTGAGGCCTTTCCTGCCTTGCATTTTCTTAAATTTGATATTAGATATATATCCATATATAATTTTTTTCCCGAAAATCTATTTAAATCTGAATTAGTTAAGAAGCGTTGGAGTAGCTCAGTTCATTAAATGGTTTGCCTTCTGCTCGGGTCACGGTCCCAGGGTCCTGGGATGGAGCCCTGCATGGAGGGAGGTCCCTGCTCCTCCCTCCCCCTCTCTCTCCTTCTCCCTCTGCCCCTCCCCTCGGTTCATGTGTACAGGCACATTCTCTCTCAAATAAATAAAATCTTAAAAAAAAATTCTAATTAACATACAGCGCAAAATTGGTTTCAGGAGTAGAGGTCAGTGGTTCATCACTGACTGCAGCCCCCGGTGCTCGTCCTTCGTGCCCACCCACCTCCCTCCAGCCGCCCTCGGTTGGTTCTCTATCATTCAGAGTCTCTTCTGGTCTGTTTCCCTCTCTCTTTTTCTGCCCCTTTCCCATATATTCATCTGTTTTCTTTCTTGGATTCCACATAGGAGTGAGGTCACCTGGTATTTGTCTTGGACTCACTTACTTGGCGTGATCCACTCTAGCTCCAACCACATCATTGCAAATGGTAAGATTTCATTCTATGTGACGGCTGAGTAATATTACACACACACACACACACACACACACACACACACACACACGCGCGCGCCCGCCACACCACGTCTTCCTTACGTGTTTATCAAAGGACATTTGGGCTCTTTCCCTAGTTTGGCTATTGTCGATGCTGCTGCTATAAACCTAGGGGTGCATGTATCCCTCTGAATTAGTATTTTTGCCTCTTTTGGGTAAATACCCAGTAGTGCAGTCCCTGGATCGTGGGGTAGCTCTATTTGTAACTTCTTGAGGAACCTCCGTACTCTTTCCAGAGCGGCTGCACCAGCTTGCATTCCCAACAACGCAGGCGGGGGCCCCTCTCCCCACATCCTCACCAACACCTGTTGTTTCCTGTGCTGTTGATTTTAGCCATCCTGACAGGTGTGAGGTGATAGCTCATTGTGGTGCTGATTTGCATTTCCCTGATGATGAGGGATGTTGAGCATCTTTTCGTGTGTCTGTTGGCCACCTGGATGTCTTCTCTGGAGACATGTCTGTTCATGTCTTCTGCCCATTTCTTTTTTTCCTTTTTTAAGAGAGAGAGCAAGTGAGTGGTGTGGAAGGGCAGAAGGAGGGGAAGAGAAAAGATCTATTTTTTTTTTTAAAGATTTTATTTATTCATTCATGAGAGACACACAGAGAGAGGCAGAGACCCAGGCAGAGGGAGACGCAGACCCCATGCACGGGGCCCGATGTGGGATTCGATCCCGGGACCCCAGGATCACACCCTGAGCCAAAGGCAGGTGCTAAACCGCTGAGCCCCCCAGGGATCCCCGGAGAGAGAGGATCTTAAGCAGACTCTACACACAGCATGGAGCCCGACATGGGATTTGATCTCATGACCCTGAGATCACAACCTGAGCCAAAATCAAGTCAGACGCTTAACGGACTGACCCCCCCCCCCAGGTGCCCCTCTTCTGCCCATTTCTTAACCAGATTATTTATTTTTTGAGTGTTGAGTTTGATGAGTTCTTTATAGATCTTGGAGACTAACCCTTCACCCTATGTGTCCTCTGCAAATACCTGCTCCCACTCTGTAGGATGCCTTTTAGTGTTGTCGACGGTTTCCTCCGCTGTGCAGAAGCTTCTGCCTTGATGAAGGCCCAACACTTCACTCTTGCTTTTGTTTCCCTTGCCTCCGGGGACGTGTCTAGTGAAGTCGCTACGGCCGAGGTCGCAGAGGGGGCTGCCTGGGTTCTGCTCTAGGATTTTGATGGTTTCCTGTCTCACATTTAGGTTTTTTCTTGGCTATTTTGAATTTATTTTCGTGTATGGTGTAAGAACGTGGTCCAGTTTCATTCTTTTGCCGTTGCTGTCCGACACCATCTGTTGAAGAAACCGTCTTTTTCCCATTGGATAGTCTTTCCCGCTTTGTCAATGATTAGTTGACCATGGAGTTGTGGATCCATTCCTGGGTTCTCTGTTCTGTTCATTGATCTCTGTGCCTGTTCTTGTGCGAGGACCACACTGTGTTGGGGATCACAGCCTGACGTCCAGAGTGGCGATGGCCCCAGCTTTGCCTTTCTTCTTCATGGTTGCTTTGGCGATTTGGGGTCTTTTGCGGTTCCATCCACGAACTTTAGGATCATTTGTTCTCACTCTGTGAAAAATGCTGGTGGTATTTTGATGGGGTTGCATTAAATATGTAGACAGCTTTAGGTAGTGTAGACATTTTAACGATGTTTGTTCTTCCAATCCATGAGCATGGAACTTTTTCCCATTTCTCTGTGTCCTCTTCAATTTCTCTCATCAGTGTTCTACAGTTTTCAGAGTACAGATCCTTCACCTCTTTGGTCAGGTTTACTCCTAGACATCTTATGGGTTTCGGTGCAATTGTAAATAGGATCGATTCTTTGATTCCTTTTTCTGTGGCTTCATTACTGGTGTATAGAAACGCAACAGATTTCTGTACGTTGATTTTATATCCTGTGACTTTGCTGAATTCATGTATTAGTTCTAGCACATTTTTTATTTTTTTTAATTTTTTTTTAATTTTTATTTATTTATGATAGTCACAGACACAGAGAGAGAGAGGCAGAGACACAGGCAGAAGGAGAAGCAGGCTCCATGCACCGGGAGCCCGACGTGGGACTCGATCCTGGGTCTCCAGGATCGCGCCCTGGGCCAAAGGCAGGCGCCAAACCGCGGCGCCACCCAGGGATCCCCATTTTTGATATTTATAAAGATAATGCTTTCCATCGGAGAAAATTCGGAAAACACAGGATACCATTAAGATAAACATAAAAGTCATCTTTTCGATACGATCGCGCCGCCTTTACTTCCTTTCCTGAATTAGCCCCACCCACCTGAGCCCAAGGACCCACCTCCTCCAGCAATTATAAGTAACATTAAAACTGCCTCCTGGACCAAGTTATTACTTCCAAGAATAATAGTCTCTGTTACTACAAGAAACTAATTAACAGCATGCAATGAGGGGGAAAAATTCAATTAATTAGTAGCTTAATAAGCACTAGCAAAGACTCTGGGCTTGGCTTGGGAGTTGGGGTGGGGGGCAAGGGAGGCCCCCAGAGGGCGAGGGGCGGGGGCTCGAGAGGTGGGGGTAAGCACTGGCCTTGGGATCGTGGGGTGCTGAGGGAGCCTGAGCAGCTGCAAGAGCGTCGTCCCCAAGAAGAGAACCCATTTCTGTTTCTGGAGGTTTTCTGTGCCTCCGGGCTGAGGCGCTTGGTGCGCCTGCATGGCGGGACCCCCTAGGCTGATCCCAACGCCACACGGCTCGCTCGGTGGCTGCAGGGGAATCGAGGGAAAACCTTCCTTTGTCTGTCCTCTGGGTGGAAGGGGAGGTGGGCACCCAGGGTCTCCTCTTCTCCCTCTCGGCCCCTGCTCCTGGAGCCCTGCCCCCCCCAGCCCTCCCACCTCTCAGCCAGAACCTCACAGTCACCCCTGACATCGCGCCTTCCTCAATCCCACCTCCAATCTGTCCCACGTCTTGTGGTTCTCCCGCCTGGCGCTCGCGCTTCCTCTCAGCTCTCCAGCCTCCATCAGCTCTTCCCGGGAGCCCCGCAAAAACCTTCCCACATCCAGCCCTTCCTCTACTGTCGGCCGCCCGGCACCTGCTGGGACCTCACCTTGTCACCGTCCCATTCACCACTGGTGAGTCGATGGGTCCCAGGCACAGCCGTCCAGCCCGCCGCCGGCCCCATCACCCTTCCAGGCCCACTGTGCCCAGGCACTGCACCTGCTTTGAGTTACTTGAACGGGGCAAGTGTGGATTTGCCCCAGCTCGGCGCTCAAGGCTCAGGGCGCTTCTGTTACAGGGGCCCTTCCCTTAATATCGTGTCCACGAGGTCAGGTGTGTTTGCAAACTTGGCTCGTGGAAACGTGCCTGTTACGACGGTCGTCTCTGTCCACTCAGATGCTCTGCCTCCTGCGGCCTGCGGGCTGGGGGCTAGGCCATGGCGGCGTTAGAATCCATCTAAGGCAAAGTTAAAATCTTAAAAAAATCTTAAAAAAAAAAAAGGGGATCCCTGGGTGGCTCAGCAGTTTGGTGCCTGCCTTTGGCCCAAGGGGTGATCCTGGATTCCCAGGATTGATTCCCGCATCGGGCTCCCTGCATGGAGCCTGCTTCTCCCTCTGCCTGTGTCTCTGCCTCTCTGTATCTCTCATGAAAGAATAAATAAAATCTTTAAAAAAAATAAGGCAAAGTTGAGGGGACACTTGTTTAGTGTGGGTTCAGCGGGATCTACGTATCCCAGAGTCTCTGAGTCCAGTTAGGAAGCCCTGTTCTCACCCATTCATGACTCACCCAAGGTCGTGCCATGAAGACACGGGCCGGGTTGGCCTGACTTGGGAGGTGTGTGTGTCCTGAGGTCTCTCCTCAGCAGGCTTGGCGTGTGCTTTGGCATGTGTGGAGTGGGAAGCCAGTCGTTGGATGTGGGTGTGGAAATGGTGTTCTTTAAGTAGCCTCCACACTCAGCACGGAGCCCGGTGGGGGGCTTGAACTCACGACCCCGAGATCAAGACCTGAGCTGAGATCACGAGCCAGACGCTTAACTGACTGAGCCACGCAGGTGCCCCAGATGTGGACATTCTTAAGTGGAGGGTTTGGTTCTCACAGAGGCCTCGTCCAAACCAGTTCTCTCCAGTCAGGACCATCTTGAGAACATGAGATACCAGTTAAACACTCTGCGTGCGTGTGTGCGTGTGTGTGTGTGGTTCCTTACTCAATGTGATCATGTGAACTGGAATTCATTAGAATTCCTGTGTTTGTGGGTGCATTCCTCTTTTTTTTTTTTAAATGATTTTATTTATTCATGAGAGACAGAGAGAGAGGCAGAGACACAGGCAGAGGGCGAAGCAGGCTCCATGCAGGGAGCCCCATGTGGGACTCGATCCCGGGACCCTGGGGTCACGCCTGAGCTGAAGGCAGATGCTCCACCGCTGAGCCCCCCAGGGATCCCTTACATTCTTTTTTTTTTTTTTTAAAGCCTCATCTCCTACCCAGGTTGTATAAACTTCAGATCCCACAAAACTAGGATCTCTCACCCCAGGGCCTTTGCACACACACTGTTTCCGATGCTGAGAGATCTTTAGGCTCCTCCCAGCCTCTTGTCCTGTTTTTTTCCTTGTACCTCAGCTGGCGCTTTAGTTCTTTACGAAAATCTTTCCGACTGGGTTGGGTCTTCTGGGCTTCCCCTTTGTGGCCCCTCCGCCATGTAACCAATTCTTTTTGGTGACATTGCCAGCTGTGTCTGCTTCAACCCCACCATCTTAGGTGTCTTGCTCGCTGCCAGTCCCCCCCGTGGTTGGCAGGGTCTGGCACTCAGTCCAAACCCCATAACTATGTGCCCAGTGTGGGAATGAATGAAGGACGGGTGGACGGTGCTTTTAGGGTGGGAGGGAAGGTGGATGTTCCCGAAGGCAGACACGTGGCTATGGCCAGTCAGCTCACGTGGGCTGAGGCTGGGGTTCAAACCCAGAACTCTGCGTTGTCAAAATGCCCATCCCTGTCCTGCGGCAGAGGCCGCTTGAGGAGGCCCAGGGCGTGGGAGGCCGAGTCCTGTGTCCACCGTCCACTGCTCCTAAGGCAGGAAGCTGATGAGCGGAGAGACGGGACTAAACCCTGGGGCCAAGGGAGCCTCTGGTTCTGGAGCCTCATCCTTGAGGGAGGGGCTCCCTCCTGCCCCGGCCCCTCAGCTGGGCCGGCAGCCGAGCCCGAGTCCCCCCCACCGCTCCCGGAGCCCACCGGGGTCCCACAGCCCCTCCTATGCTGTCAGGGCCAGTGCGGGGCCAGCCGCCTCCACGGGGAGGCCGATAAGGCGTCTATTGAACGTATGATTTTAATTTATGACAATTCTAATCCCATTATGGGCTCCCTTTTGTCTGCCGCCGTGCAGTGGCGGAGTTAATTACAGCCAAGCAAGACTTCCCTGCTTGGGGGACCTTCCCTGTCAGGCCTGGAGGTCCTTCCCAGCTCCTTGAGGGAGTTTAATTGCTGGATGGGGAGGGAGGGGGACGGCGGAGGGCAGGGGAGGCTCCCCCAGCACTTCCTGCAGTGGCAGCCGCCGCATTGCATCCTGTAGGACGCATTGCGATGCCTAGCGAGTGACAATTAGGACTGCAGCATGTGGCGGTGCTGGGGGAGCAGTGCACAACCTGCACAGCTGTACGGACAGTCCTGGGGTATCCACCAGGGATCCAGAGTCCTGGGGAAGACCGGGGAGTGGGAGCTTGGGGATCTGCTGGGGCCTCTATGTCAAAGGCTCTGAGAAAATTACTTTTTTTTTTTGAGGGGGGGCAGAGTCCAAGTCTCCACTGTCCACTCCAGAAAACAGGGTGTCTTCCAAACGGTCGGGGTCCCCAGGGGGAGTCCAAGACAGGTCACAGTGACGTCACAGGGCCCCTTCCTGGCTTCCACGGGGTGCAGTAGGGGTGGGGGGAGTAGAGTCAAACAGGAGTCGGGGGTCCGGGGCCGGCGGGGCTTTGGGGGAAGCAGCTGTGACCTCGGCCCCGTTCAGCTTCTCTGAGATACTCCTTCGTCCACTGGGAAATTTGGGGCAGAGTCCAGCCTTGCTTCTGCCCAAGAGGAGAGCGTCACTGGGGGGGTGAACGAAGGGCCCCAATGTCGTGGGGCCAGGGGAGTCCGTGGGAGCCCTAGGCCCGGCCCCCCACCCCGAGGCTGTGATGGGGCCAGGGCAGGGGGCGGGGTGGGGCAGGCCCAGGCCTGGTCCCGGGGCTCTGAGTGTAACGAGGGTCAGGAGGGCAGAGAGGACAAGCAGCCTGGGCTCGGGGTCAGTAAAACCCCAGAAGTGAGGGCAGCCCGAGTGTGGCGGGGAGACCCGGCCTGTTGCCCAGTGGAGCGTGGACGGGTGCCCTGGGCTCCCCGCGGCCTAGGAAGGGGAGCAGGGACCTTGTGGGCGGGGAAGGGCTTCATGGGGGGGCAGCAGCAGCGTTGGTGGCTCCTGGGGCCCCAGGCTGTCGTCTGTGACCCTGTGACCCAAGGGTGAGGCCGGGATGGCTCCGACCTGGAGACGGGGAGGGTTACTCAGGGAAGCCTTCCCTGGGAGCTGGAGGGAAAGAAGGGGAGGGCGTCGCCTCCTTTCGGACCTGTAGGCCCCGATGTGTGGGGGGCAGGGGCGGAGGCAGCCCAGGAGGAGGCAATGTGCCCCAAGGGCTAAAGACTCAGACACTTGCAGGGGTGAAGCAAGAGGCCTGCGTGGGCCCCGCGGCCCGGGGGTAGAAGTATCGGGGCCCCGGGCAGGCTGAAGCGGCCCTGTGCTGCCCAAAGCCGCAGCCGTTCTCTGCCGCGGGCCCTCGCCACGCGAGACGCTCACCTCGGTCCGAGGGTCCAAGCATCGCGCTCCGTGGCCGCCCGCGGCCTCGCCTTGGCCTGAGTGGCCGCGGACAGGACGTGAGCAAGGGGCGGGGGCGGGGCCGGGAGCGCAGATGCTGGGGTCGGGGCTGCGCGGATCCCGACTTCCCTGGATCCCCTCATCGGGGTTGAACTTTCCCTGGGGGGCTGCCGAGCCCGAGACACGTGGGCAGGACGGATCTGTGCGGCTGAAGCCTTGGGGAGGGGCGTCACGTGGTGAGGCTCGGAAACAATGCCAGCTGGAGAGAGGGGCTAATTGTGAACCTAAAAGAGACTCAATTGTGTCCAAGGACGGAGCGAGAGCTGGGAGGGGAGTGGGAGCGGGAGCGGGAGCGGAGCGGCCGGGTAATTGTCTGGCCGGCTCTACACCGGCTCTCTACACCGCCTGCATCCCTAATCCTGCCGGGGCTGGCGGCGGAAGGAGGGTGTGAACGCGTGTGAGCGCACGTGCACGCGTGTCTGGCAACCGGCTGCTCCCCCCCCCGCCCCGCCTCCCCCGCCGCTCTCCTTGGTTAACCCCAGCCCGCCTGGATCCCTCCTTCGCCGCCTCTTGATTTCCCGTCCCGGATCTTTGGACATCGCGTGTGTCCTCGGGCAAGTCATTACCCCTCGTGCCTCATCTTACCCGTGTGGAAGGACAGAGGGCCTCGACGGCGGGGTCCTCGGAGGAGCGCCGGGGCCCCGGTGGCTTCAAGGCTTTTTACCCCGCGGCAGGTGGGGCGGGTGCAGCCCCGGCCCGAGACGGGAAGCGAGGTGCAGAAGGTATTGTGGGGTCTTAGCTGTGCTGAGAGCAGCGGGTCAGGGAGCAACCGCTGTTGAGGACACAGTTTGTGACTCGCAGGTCCCAAGAGGCACGGGCACAGCGGTCAGCGGGTAGGAGCTCGGGGCAGCCCGGTCCCGTCACCGCCGTCCCCCGCAGGTGTGTGGGAGACAGGGAGGGACGGGCAGGGAGGCCCCACAAAGCACCGTGGCCGAGCTCGTTCAGGGCCCCGTGGGACGGGGCGCACTGGGAGCCGGCCCCGGGGCCCCCAGGTCAGCGCTCTTCATTCCCATCCGACAGCCTCTGCGCCGAGCGGGGCCTGGGGGCCCGGGTTAGACGCTGCCCCGAGGCAGCTCCACGCAGGGGCCAGCGCCCAGGCAGGGAACGCGGGCTCTGCGGAACAGCACCATCACTGAACCAGGCCAAGTCCCCCGAGCCTCAGTTTCCCCATCTGTGCCAGGGTGGACCGGGCTACAGGGTCCTTAGATGGCACCAAGTGTGACCCTCTGCGAGTGACGGGCTCTGAGCAGGGTCCCCAAGCCTGCAGGCCAGACACAGGTTCCTGCGCCCCCAGACCTGCACGGTCACACTGTCTTGGGGGGAGGCCCAGGAGGGTGTATTTGGGAGGACGCTTTGGACGCAGTGGGCGAACCTGGGAGGCCTGGCTCCGTAACTGGGGCGCTGAGCACACTCCTGTTGGGGACACGGCCGCCTCCTGTGCCGGGGCACGTCCAGGGTGCGGCCTGCACCGGGGGAGGCAGCGGCTGCTGAGCCTCCGGGCGGCGACGTGGCCACGGGGGACCCAGGCCGGCCGGCTGGTGGAGCACCTGGGAGCCGAGGCTCTTCCTGGAGCCGCCCGGGGACGGGACGGGACGCGGGCAGGAGCCTGTGACCTTGGCCACGTCAGGGCATCTCCCTGCGGCCTCGGTGTCCCCGCCCGCAGGATGAGCAGGGCAGTGGAAGAGGCGACTCGCCGGGTGCTCAGAGCTCGGACGTCCGGAGTCTGGGTGCGACCGCCGCGGGCTCGGCGGGACTCTGGGTTTTGGCTCAACCATCGGCTTTCCTGACGTGCGTGCCGTGGTGTGAGACACACACGCGCTGGGCTTGGAGTCCAGGGCCTGGGTTCGAGTCCCAGCCCTGCCAGGACTTGCCCTCCGCCAGCCGGGGCCTCCGTGGTGACGACGACAGCGGCAGGACGCTGGGAGGTTTAACGGAAAGGGTCGCGCTGGGGTGCGGGGGCGGCTCTGTCGGTTAAGCATCCGACTCTTGGTTTTGGCTCAGGTCGTGATATCAGGGTCGGGAGATCGAGCCCTGCGTGCGGCTCTGCGCTGAGCAGCGGCCTGCTTGGGATTCTCTCTCTCCCTCTCCGTCTGCCTCCCTTCTCTCTCTCTCTCTCTCTCCCCCCCTCAAATAAATAAATAAATAAATAAATAAATAAATAAATAAATACTTTAAAAAAATAAAAGAGCAGAGCTGGCTGGTGGCTTTGGATGCCGGGCCAGGCGGGCCTGCAATTGAAGACTTGGGCTCTGCCTCCCAGCAGCGGGGTGACCCCGGGCAGGTCCCCCCCTCTCCGAGCATCATACAGAGATGCGGGCTGTCCTGTGAGGCCGGCAGGTGCCCGCGGGGCTGCCTGTGTGGTACGTGGGAACCCACGGTGGGGGCGAGGGCCTCGGGCCGGCCCTCGGTCAGGGGAGGCAGGACAGCTCGGGGACCCTCTCGTCCCCCTGCTGCAACCCCCCCTCCCGCCAGCTCTCGTCCCGTCTGAGCGGCTCCGCTTGCTGGCTCTCCTCTCCCCTTTCCGCGTCCCCTGGAGTTTAAGATGAGACTTCAGGGCTCGCGTCTTGACTACGTGACACGACGCGGGCGTCTGCAGGTCCCTCCCCGCCGGCCTCAGCCCCCCACGCGCCGCACAGGCCCGGGCCGGGTCCTGCTCCTCCGGCAGCGGCAGCGGCGCAGACCTGCAGCTACACGGGGCCCTTCCTCCGTCTGACGTGTGCCTCTGGCCTCCCCCGTGCCCTGTGCTACATGGGCCCCCCTCCCCTGTGATGCTCCAGATTCTAATTAAGTGGAAAAGGCTTTTACTCCTTACAATTCCCCGCTTATGAATAATGATACTGCCTCATAAATGAAAATTGGTTTTCTATTTAAATTCTGGTGTTATTATTATTATTATTATTTTTTGTTGTTTAAAAAAAGAAGGTAGGAAACCAGGGCTCTTGGGTCATTTGCAAGTTATTAATTTCAAGCGGCGCTCTCCGCTGGCTTATTAACGGTGAGGGGATTACAGCCGAGTTAATGGCGAGGATATTAATTACCTTGCAGGCTTTTCTGTGCGGGGTAACGGCTTAGTTCCGCGCTGGCGGGTGGTCTTGGTGGGAACCCGCGCCTGCCCTTCCGGGAGGCATGAGGGAAGTGGGTCCTGGGGGGATGCTTTGGTAGATAGTGCGCCTGAGCACCGGTGCGGGACTCTTCCCTGGGGTCTGCGGGGGGGTCTGGGGCGAGGTGGCTACGAATGCCGAGGCCACGTGTGCCAAAGCCGGGCGCGGGTGGGAGAGTGAGCGCCTCTTCCCGACACGTGGGACTGTGTCCCCTTGGCCCTCGCCTCGCCTGGGGACGGGCCAAGTGGACGTGGGTTGACGTGGTCGCAGGAGATATTTCGGTCAGCCCCGCGTTCCTAAAATCTGGCTTATTTCACGTCTGTTCTGGCCGTATCGACAGACTGCCTGTCCCATTATTTACGGACTATTTTTATTTCCATCGACTCACTTTTTAAAAACTTAAATTTGGTTTGAAGGGAAACTTTCTATCACCTCCATAAATGGGAAGCCAGCGTCCCTCGTCATAAATTCAAAGCAACATAAAAATGAATACGTGACCATGAAAATAAAAAGCGTCTATTTTGGTGCCACCTGAGGGAACTCCCACGTGGGCCGCGGTGCATTCGCCTCGTGGGACAAAAGGCCTCCGTCAGTGGAATCTGACCGCGTGGCCGCTGCAGCGGGGGGTGGGGAGGTGGGGTCAGGGGACGGGAACCAAGCCGCGAGGACCATCGCCTTCTGGGCCCTTCCCGAGGAACGCAGCTGAGGCTGGAGGCTCAGGGTAAGGGTTGACCCCAGGGATGTCGTTGTATTTTGAGCTTTGGGGAACAGCAGGTGAACGACACGCCGATTCCGGGCCGGCCGGCACTTCTGGAAGGGCTGCGGCTCCGGGGTGCGGGCTGGCAGCGAGGCGAGCCTCCCTGGCCCCTGCTCCCCCGTGGTCCCTGGGCTCCCAGGGGCCACGACGGGAGCGAGGGGGCCGTCCAGGGAGACCGGCCCGCGAGTCAGGACGCAGGCAGCCGGGCTCCGCGGTTACTGTGCTGTGACCGTGGGCGGGCCCGCGGGCCTCTCCGGACCTCGTCTCGGGTCCTGGAGCCGCCGAGTGCCGGTTCTTCAAGAGCCGGCTTGGGTGGAGCGTGGGGCGTGGGGCGTGGGGTGTGGGGAGTGGGCCGTGGGGTGGGCACATTCACCTTCGGCTGGGGCCCACCTCATCAGCACCTACTCAGCTCTTGCCTGGGCCGGGTGCGGCCACAGGTGCTTCTTGTCACCATCCCCACTTCACAGGTGAGGGACGGAAGCCCAGGGGTTGCAGCAACCTCCCCAGGGCCGTTCACCCGGCACCGGCAGAGCGGGGACCTCCGTCCTGGGCTCGCTGGGGCTGCTCCGCGCGCGCCTTTGCACCCGGAGCCCAGGTCACCGAAGCAGCCGCCAGCTGGCGTGCAGTGAGCCCCCGGGCACCGGGTTCGGAGCACTTCGCTGCAGCGGGCACCTCGTTGGCCCAAAACGGCTGCACGGCCCCGTCCTACACCTGAGGGCTCAGGAGACGAGCTGGGACGATGCGGGCAGTGCTAAGGATCACCCAGCACCTACGGAACATGCAGCAGGAGCCTGCTCCTCGCGGGACCCCGCGCTTCCTCATCTCTGTGGGTCGGGGTGTCCCCACCCGCCCCCGCCCCTTGTGTCCCCCCCACCCCCAGCCTCCGAGCCTGGGCCTGCTCAGGCCCCAGGACTGTTCTTCCCACCTCCCGCCTCCCTTCCTGTTGCTCACCCTCCAGAGCAGCCAAAAGGATCTTGTCTTTTATGGGTCTTCAGAAAACATCTAATTCATATAACATAAAAAGCACCATTTTAAAGTCGTATCATTCAGTGGTTTTCATGTAGTCATTATGCGGTGCAGCCGTCACAACTGGTTCTAGAACGTTCCAGCCCCCGGAAGGAAATCCTGGAACCCACAGGCAGGCGGGGGCTCCTGCTCGGGGTCACAGGGCAGCCCGTCCTCCGCCGGCCTCAGGGCGCTGCATGGTCACCCTCCTCCCTCCCCTTGCCCTGGCCACAGGTGCCCCGGCCCCAGGGCTGTCGTGATAACCTCTGCCTGCAAAGGTCTCACCTCACATCCCATTTTGTTTGCTTTTACTCCCCCCCCCTTTCAAACAGATACAATAGGAGAGAAAATAATGACGCTCCCCTCCATCCATCACCCAGATCCAGTGATTATTAATTCATGACCAATCAGCCTGGTTTTATTTATAGCCCTACCCGCTTCCCCCACTGGGTTTCTCTGAGGCCAAACGCAGGCACGTTGTCATTTAATCTGCGGATATTTTAGCTTTATCTCCAAAGGATAAAAAGGCTCTTTACCAGAACCTAACCCCAGCACTATCATCACACCCAAGAAAGAAACTCTTTCTCCTTAACATCATCTGACATCTAGGGCGCGTGTAAATCTCCCCTACAGGCCCACACATTCTTTTTCCCTTTTGGTGACGTTTTAATTTATTTTTGTTGCGTTTTGACTTGGGACACCATGGGTTCCTGCCTATATCCAGACTCAGCTGGTTTTTTTTTTTTTTTTTTTTTAAGATTTTTAAATTTATTTGAAGGAGAGAGAGCGTGGGAGGCAGGGGCAGTGGGAGGACGTCAAGCGGACTCCCGGCTGAGCGTGGAGCCCGATGCAGGACTGGATCGCACGACCCTGAGATGGTGACCTGAGCTGAAATCAAGAGTCAGACGCTTAGGGGCTGCTGTGAAGGCGAGAGGGCTGCGGGGCCGACTGAGGGAGAAATGAGAGAGGAAAGGGGGTCTCTGCAGCGTGGATAGGGGCTTGCCCGCCCAAGCCCACCCCTCGGTGGCCCTGCAGACTCATCCCCGGTCTGCTGCCCCGGCACCTCGTGCCCAGTGTGGGCAGGGCTGCCCCGTGTTGGGCAACAGTGGGGTGGGCGGCCGAGACGCCCCGCAGAGGTCGGGGCCTCCAGTTGCTCCTGGGAAAGTGGCCCGGGGCGCGGTGCCGGGCTGGGGGCAGGAGAGGGAGCCCGTGCGCATACGTGTGTGTGGACTCAGAGCCTCTGGTACCACCGGCCACGACGTGCTCAGGAGCCGATGGCCGCGTGCCGCGTGGCTGCACGAGCCTGCACTTGCTCTCCTCTTGCCCGGGCCACAGCCTAGTCTCTTACCTTTGGCCCCAAACCTACTTAACCAGGGAAGAGGGCGCTGGCCACCCGGCACCCCCAGCGGAAAAGACGCCTGGAGGTGGGGTTGGGGGCTCCCCTCCAGCTAGCGCCCCATGCCGAGATCTAACCCAGGTGCACGATGAAGCCTCCCCCCGTGAACCCGCCCTTCGCCAGGCTGCGCCCCGACCTGCTGCTGTCAGCGGCCCTGCTGTCTGGGCAAGTGTTCGGGCTTTCCCCCTTTTTTCTTTTTTCCCCCTTTCTCTCCATTGAATTGAAAAAGAGTGGTCATAAACGTGGCAGGTTCATTAACTAGAAAATACACTCCAAACCACACAAATGAAATTCAACCGACTGGCAAAATAACATTTTTTTATTGCTTTGCTCTTCATGGGTGAGAGGGAGGTCGCTGTGTCTGTCTTCGCGTGGTTCTGGGCGTCTTCATCGTGGGACCGACGGGCTGGCGCTTGGCCTGAGCAGCTGTGATTCTCAAATGTTGCCCCTGGGGTGGCTCAGCCCTGCGGGGCCCCGGGGAGCAAGACAGGGGTGGGGGTGAGTGGGGGAGCGGGCCGCTGAGGCCTCCGAGGCTCCTTTCCGTTTTCAAGGTCACACTAGCTCTTTGGGCCTATGAACTTTGAAGGATCTTGCAAAAGTAGCTGAGAACTTAAAATATTCATTGGCTACAAAAACGGGAAAAGAAAACCGTGAGATCGAAATGAATAAATGTTAAATGTCTACGAAATGTGACGTTAGGTCAACGGCATTAATTACCACATTAGGTATTCATAAAAGTGTCATTTCCCGCGAAGGCAGTTTGTCAGCCGCGTGTTCTCACTTGCAGCCGAGAAATCCCGGGTAAGCAGAGCCCGGAGGAGAGGGAAGGCGAATCCGACTGCCAGTCCCGTCAGCGCCTGGTAGGCAAACCATTCTGAGAACAGGATGATAAAAATCCCACAGAAAATCGTTGGCAAAAGTGTTATATTTAATATGAGCTGTTGGTGCACTTTGCTCTGATCGAGGCGAGGACCTCGAAAGTCCTCCCGTCTGGGGCCTGGCCGAGGCCCGAGGTCCCCCGGCATTCGTGGGGCTCCGGCCTGCGCCTTCCTCACGTCTTTGCTGCCGGGGATCCGTCGCCAGGGCTGGGGGAGGGCTGTTGGCAGAGACGGGAAGAGCCCCGCCTGCCCCAAATTCTTTTATATTTTGTTTTTAAGATTTTATTTATTTATTCACGAGAGACACCGAGAGAGGCAGAGACCCAGGCAGAGGGAGAGGCAGGCTCCATGTGGGGAGCCCGACGTGGGACTCGATCCCGGGACCCCGGGGTCACGCCCTGGGCCAGAGGCAGACGCTGCACCTGCTGAGCCCCCGGGGTTCCCAGGAAATCCGGGCTCCGGCCTCGGAGGAGGCGCTCAACCCGATTCTGAGTTTTTCATCTATAAGAAGAAGCAGAGACAGGCTCTGCTCACCCCGTGGGAACCAGCGGCCGTTCCCGGGTCCAGGCCTCCCCTGCAGGAGGCACCCCCTGCCCACCCGGGGGAGAGGTCCTCAAATCTATGATCCCAGTGCATCTGGAGAGGCAGCGAGAGCCGTGCCTGCGGAGCCCCTGGTGCCAGCAGCTACAGTCGCCACCCTGGGGACCCGGGAGACGGGCAGCGGCCCCGCTCTGACTCCCGCCTGCCCCACCCCCACCCCAGCGCCCCTCACCCCCATCAGAGAACCCGAGGGCCCAGAGTCTCTGGATGTGGCCAGGAACCCCCTGATTGGGTCTTTGCGGGACCGTGGTCCTGGCTCCCCGGGGTGGGGTGGCTGGGAGGTGGGCTCCTTGCCAGGGCATTACCGTTCCGGGGGGCGGGGGCCGCGCAGTGAGTAAGAACGTGTTTCCAGCCTTTGGCCAGCTGACCCTGGAGAATGTTCCGGATAACACTGAACGAAGGCTCCCGTGAGCCGAACAATCTGGGAGGAAAGAAAGTGGGGGATGGCATCCTGGGGAAGCCGTGGTCCTCTTTCCTCCATCTCTACTTTGTTCTAAAAAGGATGCAAAGATGGAATCATAACAAATGTTGCTATTTCTCAAGCACTTTTGTGCCATTTTGCACGGATTCTCTGACTTGATCCTGGCCACAGCCCTGTGGAGTGGGTGCCATGGGTTGTCCCCATCTTCTGGGTGGAGAGGCTGAGGCTCGGGTGACCGTCCCACGGCCGCGTGGCCAGGAAGTAGCAAGGCAGGGGTTTGGGGGTGGATTGGGACGCGAGAGCCCGGCACCCACCTCTAGGTCCCGCTGCCCTTGCCGGCACTTTGTCGTCAGCTCCTGGGGCCCGAGGCCCCTCCGGGGACCCTTGGGATGGTGCCTCGCCTGTGAGCCTCCCGCCCCTGGATTGGGCCTGACTGGTACGGGGGCGCCAGCCGCCCTCCCGTCGGCTCTCTTTGGCGAGAGGGTCAGCGGCTGGGGCCGTGGGGCTGCGCTCGCCGGCAGTGAGCCAGGGACCAGGAGCCATCAGGAGCGGGTGGGGTGCTCAGGAGGGGGTGTCGGGTTTAGGGAGGACCTGGCCCCGCGAACGCCCCCACTGGGACGGTGTCTCCGCCTGGGGTCCTCTGGTGCGGGCTGCTGACCCCATTCAGCCCCAGGGATTGGCCGGGGTCCCACAGAAGCCGAGGGGCAGGAGGATTGATGTCCGAGGGCAGGGGTGGGGGGGTGGGGGCTGTCCCTGTGGAGCAGAGCGAGGGGAGAGACTTGAATTGGGGCCCCGGCTGTGGTCCCGATGACCCCTCAGAGCCCTGTCCGCAGAGGGGAAGGGGGTGCCTTCCTAGGAGATCACGTGGTGGGGTCCCACCTTCATGGGTCCCCTCTGGCCCCTGGGCCTCGACCCCGCCTGACCGTCTGGCCAGCGCTTGTCCCCAGGTTTCTCCGCCAACTGCTCGGAACCCGCTGTGGCTTCCAACTGCCCCCGGTTCTGACTGAGCCGCTTCCCGCTCTTCACGCCCTCTCGGGGGGCTCCTTCGGCCCCGTGTCTCTGGCTCCCACGGCTCTCCTGAGGTCCCGGCCCGCGGGTCCCCCGCCCGAGCAGCGCTGGCCGTGCCCCGTAACCTCCCCGCCTCCTTCCTCTGGGCCCCATGTCTCTCCTTTGCAGCCAGTGCCAGAGACACCCACTCGAGCAGCACGGGGACCCACGCGTGCCTCAGATGTCCCCCGGGTGCAGGGAGCCAGAGGGGCCGATCCGTGGGAGGGACGGAGGCCCCGGAGGAAACACATCTGGTCGAGGGCCGAGTGGGGGGACCGAGTTTCCAAGCAGGGGATTCGAGCGCAGAGGCCCTGGGGAGCAGTGGGCGGAGTTTGGGAAGCGGCAGGACGGTGGCGCAGGCGAGGCTGGCGGGTCCCCGGATGCGGGAGGGGGTCCGGGGGGTCAGCAGCAGCTCGGGTTCTCTGGGTGCGGAGCCGCGGGACGCCTGGAAGCGGGGGGCAGGGAGGGTGGGGATGCGGTCTCTGATTCATATTTTTAAAAGCTCCCTGCGCGGCTGAGTGGGCCGGGCTGCTGGAAGCATTCAGGGAGTTGACTTGGGAAAGGAATTCAGGGACAGGGGCGTCTGAGGCGGCGTATTTTGGGACATGTTTTGGAGACAGAGGGACACTAAGCAAGATAAGGAGATGAAGAGCCCTGGGGATGTTCCGTAGGGGGACTTGGGGACGTGTCTGAGGAGCCCATCTCTGAACAGGGGCCAGAGGGAAGGAGAGGCCGGCTGTGTGGTTATCCTGGGAGAAGGGCATGGACGCAGGAGCAACAGTGAGTGCAAAGGCCCTGGGGTCGTAACACAGATGTCCCTGTGCCGGAGGCTAATGGCACGTCAGGTCAGGACGGACACACTGTGGGGCCAACCAACGTGGGGGAGCATCTTCCTGTTTCTTATGCTCATGAAGATTCACCAGCAAGGGGGACCCTTGGGGGGCTCAGCGGTCGAGCATCTGCCTTCGGCTCAGGTCATGATCCCGGGGTCCTGGGATGGACCCAGCTCCCAGCTCCCAGCTCCCAGCTCCCAGCCGCCCCCGGACGGGGATCCCAGAGCAAGCGCTCGGGGCCTGCAGCCCTGCCCCGGCCGTGCTGGACCCTGCTCTTTTCTTCCCCCAAAAGAGGCTTTGACCTTCTTCTACTCAGTGGCTCTTTCTTAAACCTAGAAATGACGGGAAAGAAGAAAAACTGTTCAGCTCACGAATTTTCTTTCTTTTTTTTTTTTTTAAGATTTTATTTATTTATTCATGAGACACAGAGAAAGACAGAGAGAGGCAGAGACCCAGGCAGTGGGAGAAGCAGGCTCCTTGCAGGGAGCCCGATGCGGGACTCGATCCCGGGACCCCAGGGTCACAGCCTGAGCCAAAGGCAGACGCTCACCCGCAGAGCACCCTGGGCGCCCCTAAATCTTACTATTGATAAGAGTCAGGGAGCGGTGATTCTTGGCACACTCCGGAGTTCGAGTTAACCCCACCTTCGTTGACTCGCCAACATCCCAGGGTGCAGCTGGGGTGGCTGGTGGAGCAGACGGCCTCCGTGCTTCCAGGGGCTTGAGGAATGGGCTGCGGGTGACTGTGGCAGGCAGCACCTTGAGGGGAGTGCCAGGTGCCAGGGGGCGTGGGTGGGACCACAGCATGTCACGTGGGGGGGGTCGTGTCAAAGAGTAGGGGGACAATCAAGAGGGTCTCGGGGGCGCAAACGCTTCCAACAGGTGGGAGTCATCCTCTAAAAGGAAGGGATCACAGTTAATACTGAGTGTGAAGCCCCCCAACGCCTACAGCACAGGGTGACCAAGGGCCAGCGCACCCGCCTGGTGTCACTCTGGGCAAAATGACAAGGGAGGCTTCGCTCGGTTTCCAGGTGAGAGATTGGCTTCCTGGGTCAGGAAGCCGCTCCTGATGTCTGGCCGCTGGGTGCTGCCAGAGGCCCCGAAGGAGCCCCCGCCCTAGGGCAGGACGCCTGCTCTCCCAACGCCCCCAGAGCTCTGCCCACCTCGGCCCGTCTCCCGTCTTCCGTGTCCCCAAAGCACGACAGAGCGGGGCAGCCTGGTGCGGTGGCCTGGGGAGAACCTGGAGGAGGAAGATCTGGGGACGTTAGGTTTCAGGCATTGGGAACGCATCCCGTCGCAGACAGACTACCAGGTGGGCAACAAGAGGACGCTCAGTAGAGTCTCCATTAATTTGGGGGTAAAAGGAAGAGCTTTGTAAAACGTCTCCACCTTTTTTTTCCTAAATTAATTTATTTATTTATGATAGAGAGAGAGGGGGGGGGCAGAGACAGGCAGAGGGAGAAGCAGGCGAGCCCGAGGTGGGACTCGATCCCGGGTCTCCAGGATCACGCCCTGGGCCAAAGGCAGGCGCCAAACCGCTGAGCCACCCGGGGATCACCACCTTCATTAGTGATGAATAATGAATAATAGGTAATAATGAAAACCTGGGGCCCCCGAGTGGCTCGGTCAGTGAAGCATCTGACTGTTGATTCTGGCTCAGGTCGTGATCTCGGGGTCATGAGGTCAATCCCAGCCCGGCTCTGAGCTGGAGGTGGAGCCTGCTTAGATTCTCTCTCCCTCGCCCTCTGCCCCTCCCCCACTCACGCACCTGCTCTCTCTCCAAAAAAAAAAAAAAAAAAAAGGAAAAAAGAAAAAAAGGAAGAAAAGAAAAGCACAGGTCCCGTCCTCGAGCCCGAGGCACCACCCGCTTGTCGTGGGTGATTTATGACCGTCCTTCTTACTTGATCCCCTCACTCCAGAGAGGCCCCTGGTAAGGCCCTTGGGGGCCTCCCCGGGGGGCTCGTCCTGCGTCGTCCCCTTTGCGGCCAGGAGGCCGTGGTGGGGATTGGGCAGCGACACAGGCCCCCAGAACCTGGTTCCTCCGGCCAGAGCACTTGTCTCCGTGACTCGGCCTCGGGGTTACCGGGGTGGCCGGTGTCTGTAAGCCCCAGGACAAAGCCTGCTTTTCTCCCAGGCGTCTCTTTACTGTTCTCATCGTAGGATTTCATTCCTATTTGCCGAATAAATGAACAAAGAAGCCACAGGGTCTGTTTCTCCGGGACCTGTGACAGGCTCCCTCCAGGCCGGGGAGCGGCGGTTCTCCTGGGACATCTCAGTCCAAGTGGGACCACATGAAGCACAGAGGGAGCGGCCGCGGGCCCTGGCCTCCCGCTACAGCTTTCTGATAACACCTTCTCTTTCTTTTCAAAGTCCGTGATGTGCTGATTATAAACTGCTGTGTAACAAACTGCCCCCAAACTTAGTAGCTGTTTCAGTCAGTGTTCTCCGGGAAGCCAGGACCAATAGGAGATATATATACACACGCACACATATATGTATGATTTTTTTTATAGGACTTGGCTCACGTGACTATGGAGACTGAGACATCCCACCATCTGCTGTCTGCAAGCCGGAGGAACGGGAAAGGTGTGTGGGGGGGGTATTCCGCGGAGTCCAAAGGCCCAAGGACCAGGGGGGCTGGTGGTGTAAGTCTGAGTCCAAAAGCCCCGTAATTGGGGCAGGGGATGGTGTAAGTCCCAATCTGACCCGAAAGCCCAAGAACCGGGAGCTCCAATGTCTGAGGCAGGAGACAATGGACGTCCTAGCTCAAGCACAGAGAGGAAATTTGCCCTTCCTCTGCCTTTTTGTTCGATTCCTGCCCTGGGTGGATTGGACGATGCCCACTCGCGTCTGCGGGGCCGTCTTTTTACTCAGTCTACTGATTCAAATGCTAATCTCTTGCGGAAACGGCCTCCCCGGACTAACGTTCACTGGCTATCCCGTCATCCCTTAGCCTTGTCAAGCTGACACACGAGATTGGCCATCGCAAGTCCACCCCTTGTCAGCTTGTCACCCACACCTAACCCCGAAAACCACATTTAGTCTCCAAATAAAGACAGTCTCAAGCTCATAATTGCGCCTAACATGATACAGCTATGCTGCCTCCGAGCAAAGTCAGGCTGACGCCTTCCGCCTCCTCCCCAGAGGGGGGGCACGTCCTTGGGTGATGCTCACTCTTCCCCTGGATGCCCCATCATGTAAACACTGTGATGTAAAATCAACAAGACGTGAATCCTGACACCAAGTCGGTACATCTTATGTTACGGGATGAGGGAACAGGAGAGGAAAGAAAACAAAGGTGTTTGCTAACACACGTCCCCGGACACACAGACATATTCACGGTGGTGACCGCAGTCCTTCCTGTAAGTGGACGTGGTCCTTGCTCGTATTTACGACCTCCTTCCTCTACTGCGCGGTCTGTGGCCCCTGCCCCTTCAGCAAGCCTCTCAGCTCGTCACAGCCTTTCACCTGGTGGGACGACCCAAAGCTTCACTCCTGAAGGGCCGGGCCGTTCATAGTCCCGCCTGAATTAGGTTGATAGAGTTTTCCATTGGCTTTAACCACAGGGCAACATTGAGAGATGCTCTAAGGGACCTCCCGTGTGCTGGGCAAGCTCTCCCACCCTTCATCCCGTGTGCAGCAATAGTCCAGTTTCCCCCTGGAGGCCAGGATCCATCACCCCAGCCAGCACCGTGATCCCCTTCTCTGCCCATCGACCTAGAGGCTCGGAGATCGCAGAGTCACTGGACAGCAGTCTCAGCTTCCAGTTGGCCGGGATCGTTGTTGTGGCTTCTGGTGGATGCCTTTTCCCCTCTAGGCCAACAGAGCATGAAACCTCTGCAACAGGAAGCAAAACTCCTGCTGGTGAGTTGAATGGGGAGTGCTACCACTCTCGCTTCTGCCCCTCGATTTTTGGACTGGGCACCCTGCCTGCTGGAGAAACAGCTCCATATTCTGGATGCTGACTCAGGGCACACCCAGCCTGCTGGACACCCTCGACCCAGGCCTGCAGAGTTTTGCCACCTAGCTGACACAGGACTGGGTCTTCGGAGGACCATTCCGCTGTTCCATTGAGATGGCTGCTTCAGGATAGTGGGGAACGTGCTAAGACCAGCGAATCATCGCGGGCTCGTTGCTACACCTCCTTCGCCGTAAGCTGGTTCCTTGCTCAGGCACAGTGTTGCAAGGAATCCGGCGACAGCGAATGAGGCATTCTCTAAATCCACGGGTGGCAGTTTTGGCCGAAGTATTACCCGCAGGAGAGGGAAGTCTAGATCCAGAAGAAGCGTCTGTTCCGCTAAGGACAAAAAGCTACGCCTTCCATGATGGAAGAGATCCGGGGTAACCAACCTGCTGCTGGTAGCTGGCTGAGCCTTGGGGAATGGTGCTCCCCGGGGGGCTCCATGTTGGCCTCTGCTGCTGGTAAACGGGGCACTCGGCCGTGGCCAGAGCCAAGTTGGCCTTGGCAAGTGGAAGTCACGTGGCTGAGCCCATGAACGTCTTTCATCCCTGCGTCCATGGCCGTCTGGTTTGTGGGCCCACCGGGCAACGGCAGGGCTGGCCGAGGAGAGAGGCTGCCCGGGGTCGTGGAAGGAGTCACCCTCTCCCTTCGGTCATTAAAATCCTCCTCTGCTGACGTTGCCTTTTGGTGGGCGTTCACGTGGAACACAAGCGCCGTCACGGTTTTGCCATCCAGAGAGGACCATCGCCTACCCCTTCCTCAAATTTCTTGGTCACCAGTTTTCAAATCGCATTTCTTCCAACCATCCAGCTGAGCCACCGGCCACAGTCATGGATCGGTATAGAGCCACACGTCTGGCCATTTTCCCTTCCGAGGAAAGAGGGCAAGAAAGTGCACAGCCCAACGTTTTGCCCACTTTGCCCTCTTTGGGAGCTTTTGCTTCACCGTGTCTCAGGGATGTCCCGCGGCGGGGCTGCCAGGCGTGGCCGTCACCTGCACCTGTGCAGAGCCTCGTGCAAACCAGGTCTGAGTCTTCCTCTGTCAACCGCTCGTGGGGAACGCCCATGAGGCCATAGGAGTGGGCGGGGAGAGAAAGAAGTGTAGCAAGGACGGGGACCGTGGGCGTTTGGGCCATTTCTTCGTGTAACTTGTGCCTTCAGGGCTCCGATCTCATATATACCACTTCCATTTGATGACGGAGTGTCGTGTGCACGCCCAACTTTATGGCTTACCAGTCACATGACACCCAGAAATAATGTTTCATCAGCCATCTGGGCATCCCTTACACATAAAATGAACCATCACAGTAACTGAAAACAATTTATTATTAACTCTCACATTTCTGTGGGTTGACTAGACTCCGCTCCCTTGGGGTCTCTCATGTGGTTAGAGCCAGATGGTGGCTGGTGTTGGAGTCATCCAAAAGCTGGCTGGGGCTGGCTTCCAAGACGGCTTCTTCATGCACACGTCTGGTGCCTCATTTGAGATGCCCCAGAATATCTGGAGGCTGCTCAGCAATCTCTCCCTCTTTATTTTTTCCCCAATTGTTAATTCTCTTATTTTTATTTATTCATTTATTCATTTTTAATTTTTTTTAATTTTTCCCAATTTTTTAAAGATTTATTTATTTATTTGAGAGAGCGAGCCAATGAGTGGGGGGAGCGGCAGAGGGAGAGGATCTTCCAGCTGATTCCCACATGGGGCTCGATCTCACAACTCATGAGATCATGATGAGCTGAAACCAGGAGTTGGATGCTTAACCCACTGAGCCGCCCCGGCGTCCCAATCTCTCCTCTTTTTTTTTTTTTTTTTAATTTTTTTTGTATTTATTTATGATAGTCACACAGAGAGAGAGAGAGGCAGAGGCACAGGCAGAGGGAGAAGCAGGCTCCATGCACCAGGAGCCCGACGTGGGATTCGATCCCCGGTGTCGAGGATTGCGCCTTGGGCCAAAGGCAGGCGCCAAACCGTTGCGCCACCCAGGGATCCCCACCAATCTCTCCTCTTTATGCAGCTTCTCCGTGTGGCTAGCTTGGGCCTCCTCAGCGTGGAGGATACTTGGACTTCTTCCACGGTGGCGGCTTTCCCCGGAGCGTTCCAAGAGTCTTAGGTAGAAGTTATAGGGTTTCTGGTGACCCAGCCTGGAAAGTCCCGCGGCATCACTTCCATCATGTTCTGCTGGTTACGAGCAAATCATAAGGCAGCTCCGATTCAAGGGGAGGTGCCGGTAAGGGTGTGCACGTCAGGAGGTGTGGTTCCTGGGGGGTCATCTCTGGGGACCGACTAATATGGGGGGAGGAGATGTGGTGAAGTAGGCAGGTCAGAGACTTTGATCCTGGCTCTACGGGCCGCCCTTGGCATATACCATGGCAGATGTGGCCTAGACGGGCTGGAAGGTGTCCCTCTGCTGACAGAGCTGCGCTCGGCTCTCCGTGCCCTCCAGGCTGGGTCTCTGTAGGGTAGGTGGCCAGTTGCCCCCTCCGACTCCCGGAGCCCACGAGCCCCAGCTAGGCTCCCAGCCGTGAGAACTGCAAGCAGCTGGGGCTTTAAGTCCTCGGCTTCGGGAAAAACCTCGGCCTCCCCAGCCGTCTCGGGGCACATTATTCACAAGTTCATTACTATTTAATTCAATCACCAAATGTCATCCGAATGCCATTTATCCTGCCTTCTCACCAGAGGTTTACCTATTTATTTTACATTTCAAATGAATTGCTCATTGCTCATCGTTTGGGGCTTTACGTTGTAATTCATTTGGCAAGTTCTGACAAGTTGAGAATGATGCTGTACTGCACACAGAACCTTCTGGGCCCGTCCCAGCGGTCCCTTCCCTGGAAGCCACCCCCTCGGGAGTCCAGGCTGGACACTCTCCACCTTTGTGACGGGTAATGGCGAGAGAGACAACATTCTGCTCTTCCCGCAGGTCTAAGCCCTGTGTCCCTGGTGCCCAGGGCTGAACGAGGTAAGGACGCCCAGCACGAGCGCTCACCCATCCACACCACGGGGTTGGGGGGGTCACCCATGTGGCCACTGCCCAGGCTGCGGTCCCCACTTACGCCCAAATAGGTTACTGTGATCCTTGAAGCTACAACTCCCAGTATCTTGGGCTCAAGAAGGTAGAAGACGAGTTCCCCAGATGCCTGGACATCGCGGCGAAGGGGCTCCACATGCCACCGGCTTCGTTGAAGTGATGGTAGTGGCGGGGGGTTGGTTCACTTCAAGAAGAGAAGTGATGGGGCAGCCAGCCCGGGTGGCTCAGCTGTTTAGTGCCGCGTTTGGCCCCGGGTGTGACCCCGGGGTCCCAGGATCGAGTCTCACGTCGGGCTTCCTACATGGAGCCTGCTTCTCCCTCTGCCTGTGTCTCTGCCTCTTTCCCTCTCTCTGTGTCTCTCACGAATGAATAAGTAAAATCTTAAAAAAAAAAAAAAAAACAGAAGAGAAGTGATGGCTACGTGGACACACAGAGCAAGTTTCTAAAGCAGGCGGCAGCCATCAGAGCCACCTAGGCTCGGGGTTAATGGGCCTTAGAGTCCGACGACCTTGGCCCAGCCCCAGGAAGGATTGGAATGTCTTGTGGATGCCTGGTCTTTCCTTGATGTCCCGTGGCCACCGGGAGGGGGCACAGACTGACACCCCGGGTCCTTGCGTGTATGTGTGTGTCTCTGTGTGTGTCCATGGGGGGGGTGTCTCTGTGTGTACGTCCCTGGGAGTGTAGCTCTGCACCCTGCCCTGCAACTTCCTCTCCCTGCTTTTCTCCAGCTTCCCGCATCCCCCCTTCTCCCTGGCACTTGGGGGTGGTCCTGCTCTGGGCCTCCTTGTCCGGAGGCAACCGCGAGAGGGATCTGGGTGAGTGAGTTGTGGGTTTCAGCAGTGTTGGCAGCAGCTCGCTATTCAATGACATTGGATGAGCTAAAAAAGAAAATGGAAAGAAGAAAGAAAGAAAGAAAGAAAGAAAGAAAGAAAGAAAGAAAGAAAGAAAGAAAGAAAGAAAGAAAGAAGAAAAAAAGAAGAAAAAGCAAAAGAAAAGCTGGGGACGGGATGCACAGCGCAGAGACCTTGGTTGGGGCTCCGCCTTCGCCACCTGGTTATGACCTTCAGGCCCTCCTTCCCTTGGGCGGACGGCTTAGCCCTCTGGGCCAGCTTCCTCATCCGTGTAATGGGGCAGCAGCCGACCCCGGCACCTGCAGGGCTGTTGTGAAGGTTCAGGGGATGCGGCGGTCGGGTGTTCCCCCGCCCCCGGGCGCATAGCCAGTGCTTCCAGAGCGCGCGAGCTCATTTTATCCGAATCTCACCAGGATGACCCAAATCAGCGCTTGCCAAGACGCGGGACATTAAAGATCCGAGGGCTTGAGAAACCTAATGCAGCCGTCGGTTCCAGGGCCCGGAGGTGTGCAGGGCCCTGCTGGGGGCGGGGGGGGGGGGCTGGCCCTGTCCTGCAGCCTCAGGTCTGTCTGGGAGGCTCCCGGTTGCGGATCTGTGCCTTCCCAGGCACCCTTGCCGCCGCCCGAGGGTGGGTGCTGAGCCGGCCACCCCGGAGGGGCCCTCAAGCCAAGACGCCGAGGCCTCGCAGCCTGCACCTGGCGCCCGCACCTGGCGCCCGCACCTGTACGGCCAAGCCTCCCGCGTCTCCAGGCGGCTTTACGAGCTGTGCGCAAGGCCAGGAGGGCCCTCAGTGGGGCTCCCTCCAGAACCGTTGGGAATCTCCCCCCACGCTCGAGATTCTGATTCTTAAGGCTGTGGGGTGGGGCTGGGGTGACCCTCAGGGGACTCAGAATGACTAACTGCCTGCGTGTGTCCTTCTCCAACCCAGAAGCTCCCCAGGCCTCCTGGAGCCTTGAAAAAAAATGTTGCTGTATTTGCTTTTCTAATTACAAGATCGATACCCATATGTGGAAGGAGACCCGGGAAAGTGCAGGAAAACCCACAGGAGGGGAGGGCCCTGCTAGACCCCGAGAGCGCGAACGTTCCTGGTGGTCACTCCCGGGCTCTGTCTGGGTGCAGGTGACACAGAGCGCATCGTCTCCAACGTGAACCGGAGCGTTTAGCTTGTCCTTTCCGTCACGGCCGTGGTGCCCGCGAACGCCCCTCCGCCCCCCGGGCTGGCTCAGTGCGCTCTTCCCTCCCTGGCAGATGTGCCTTCTCTTGGACGTCCGGCAGCCTCCCAGGTCCCCCGTCCTCTCCTCCTTTCCTCTCCCCGAGCCACACTCCTTGTTCTCTTTCCCGCCGGCTTCCTGAAACAGCTGCCCCCCACCCCCGCCCCGGCCCCCGCCCGCAGGTGCCTCCTTGGCAGCCTCACTTCCCGGACCCCAGATGGAGGCTCACGCTTCTCGCCGTCCCTGAGACCCCCTAGGGCAGGGCCGTCCCCGGGACAGAGCTGGGATGCCAGCTACATGTGGACTCGAACAGTTCCTAGCAGTGGCCTTCAAACAGCAAAAAGAGACAAGTAAGATCAATTTTGATAATATATTTCATTTAACTCAATATGTCCAAACTAGTATCATTTCAACCCATAACGTGGAGTCAATAAAAGCATTATTAGGGGGATGTTTCCATTCTTTTTTTTTTTTTTTTTTTTTTGGTACCAGCTCCTGGAGCCCCGAGCGTATTCCTGCTTCTAGCACATCCCCGAACCACGCGTGCTCGGTAGCCATGTGCAGGCAGTGACGGTGGCATCGGATGACACACATGCAGCGTGAGTGCTCCAGCAGTCACTGATGACACATTTCGAGAATCCAAGGGAAGGCTCAGGGGAGCTGGGTTTGGAGTTTCTGCGATAAAAGTAGGCAGGGCCCCGGGGAAGGGACAGCCAGCTGCTCTGCCCGGCGTAGGAGACGAGGGCGCTCGGACTAGTTTCAGAGCAAAGAGGGGACGTCTCTCAAGGTGGTCGATGGCCTGTAGACTCCTCGGGGACTGAGGCTCCAGACTCCAGGGTGAGGCTTCAGGGCTGGGTTCTATGATCACACAGCAGAGGATTTAGAAAAGGGGAGAAGTTTCTCTTTACAACACGGAAGGGGGTGAGACTTTGGAAGTCTGGCTTTGCCACGTGAAAGATGGAAACAGTGTCCGTATTAGTCCAGGCCGCCGTCAAGGTCCCGGCCACCATCATGGTCCTGGTCACCGTCAAGATCCAGGCCGCCATCATGGTGCAGGCCGCTGTCAAGGTCCAGGCCGCTGTCATGGTCCAGGCCGCCATCAAGGTCCTGGCCACTGTCAAGGTCTAGGCCGCTGTCGTGGTGCAGGCCGCTGTCAAGGTCCAGGCCGCTGTCATGGTCCAGGCCACCGTCATGGTCCCAGCCGCTGTCAAGGTCCAGGCCGCTGTCGTGGTGCAGGCCGCCGTCATGATCCAGGCCGCTGTCGTGGTCCCGGCCACCATCACGGTCCAGGCTGCCATCAAGGTCCAGGCTGCTCTCATGGTCCTGGTCACCGTCATGGGCCCGGCCACTGTCACAAAGTTCCTCCGACGGGGAGGCTCAAACAACAGACCCGTGTTGCTAATAGTTCTGGAGGCTGAGAAGTCTGAGAGCGAGGTGCGGGCTGACCCGGTTCCTGGTGAGGACCCTGCTGGCTGCGACGGCTGCCTTCCCGCAGTGTCCCCGCGTGGTGGGAGAGCGAGGGGGCAGGAGCAAGCTGTCTGGCGTCTCCCCTCTAAGGGTGCTAACCCCTCTGTGGAGGCCCCACCCTCATAACCTCATCTACTCACCTCCCAAAGTCCTACCCTCAAATCCCATTGCACTGGGGGCCAGGGCCTCCATGTATGAGTTTTGGAAGGACACGATGCAGCCCGTTGGTGCCTTTCAATCTGTAAGATCACCAGGGTTGCTGAGATGCAGGGGAGCCTGTGGAATATAGCGGGTTTTGGGGGAGGGGGCATTCCAACGCCGCCAGAAGGGGAGGCACGTTGGAAGGGGGTTGAGTGGTGCTGGCGTCGTCTAAACGGGCATCACCCGAGGGTCTGAGTGGACCACGTGGAGCTGATGCCCCACCACAGACACCCTCAGCATCCCTCACTAACACGAACCCCTACTGTTACTGTTAGTTCTCGTCTATGTGTGTGCGTGTGTGTATACGCGTGTGCATGTATGTGTGTGTATGTGTAGCA
This sequence comes from Canis aureus, assembly GCF_053574225.1. NCBI lineage: Eukaryota > Metazoa > Chordata > Mammalia > Carnivora > Canidae > Canis > Canis aureus. Next base: position 85,431,214 of record NC_135615.1, read on the forward strand.
CACGCAGGGGGAAGGGCAGGGGGAGGGGGTAGAGAGAATCGCAAGCAGCCTCCACCCAGCATGGAGCCTGATCCAAGACTTGATATCATGACCCTGGGACCATGGGATCCCTGGGTGGCGCAGCGGTTTGGCACCTGCCTTTGGCCCAGGGCGCGATCCTGGAGACCCAGGATCGAATCCCACATCGGGCTCCCGGTGCATGGAGCCTGCTTCTCCCTCTGCCTGTGTCTCTGCCTCTCTCTCCCTCTCTCTCTCTGTGACTATCATAAATAAATTTTAAAAAAATGACCCTGAGACCATGACCTGGGCCAAAATCAGGAGTTGGATGCTTAACGGACTGGGCGCCCCTATTTATTTTTCACAGCTCTTATTTTTATTTATTTCATTTTTAAAAAAATTTAAGAAACATTTTCTTTATTTGAGGTAGAGAGAGAATGAGGGACAGAGAGAGGATGAGCAGCAGGGAGGTGAGAGGGAGAGGCAGAGGCAGACACCCCACTGAGCAGGGAGCCCGACGCAGGACTCGATCCCAGAACCCTGAGATCATGACCTGAGCTGAAGGCAGATGCTCAACCGCTGAGCCCCCCAGGGGCCCCTCCAGGTCTTGTATATTTTAATCAATATCTATTAACACCCAGAAAAAATATCGAGATCGTTCTTGACACGTAGCTCCATGACTTGTTCTCCCACTTGCCATATTGTTGAACCTTCTCTCATGTCAATAAACGTTCACACCATCAATTTAAAACCACTCCCCATATTTCAGTCTGGATAAAACCATAATTTATTGAACCAAATGCCTATTGTGAGGATTTTTTTTTAAAGAGTAAATGTAGGGGATCCCTGGGTGGCTCAGTGGTTTAGCGCCTGCCTTTGGCCCAGGGCGTGATCCTGGAGACCCGGGATCGAGTCCCGCGTCGGGCTCCCTGCATGGAGCCTGCTTCTCCCTCTGCCTGTGTCTCTGCCTCTCTCTGTGTCTCTCATGAATAAATAAATAAAATCTTAAAACAAAACAAAAAAGAAATAACCCTTTTAGTGAGAACTTGCAACCAGAAGCGGAGGCGCCGTCCTTAGGCCTTGTTGAGATCCTAGTGGCCTTAAGGCGAAAGTGTTCATGCTCACCACAGTCAAGGCTACATCACTGAGAACAAAGCAGAAAGTCATATTTTAGAGAATCAGCTTTCAAGGGCCTTCCTGCAGCTTCCCGGGAGCACAAGACAGATTTGCAACAGAACCAGGTGGTAGTTCCTAGGAAACACACCCCCCCGAAGAGGGGGAAGCTCACTGCACGTCTTGTTAGAGGGAGCTCCTGCAATACGGCGTTTCCAGGGACGTGCTTCGGTTCAATGTAAAACAGGTCTCGTTTCCACCTCCAACCAGACTCGGCCCAACCTATTTCTGTTTCTGTAAATCTTTGGAAAATAAAAACCAAACAATAACAAAATCCCCATCTCTTCTCTGTGGGCGATCCCCAGCGGTCTTCTCCGGTCGTTTCTCTTGAGCCTTAGATGGGACGCTAGCTGGATGCTCTGCTGGGACCCCAGGTTCAAGATGCTGTCATGTCATCAGATCCTCCTGATGATTGTTTTGAGACTTTATTTATTTATCTTAAAGATTTTATTTATTTATCCATGAGAGACACAGGCAGAGGGAGAGGCAGGCTCCTCGTAGGGAGCCCGATGTGGTTCTCGATCCCAGGACTCCAGGATCACGATCTGAGCCGAAGCAGACGCTCAACCACGGGCCCCCCCAGGCGTCCCTGAGACTTTATTAAGTCATCCCTACACGCAGTGTGAGGCTCAAGCTTGCAACCCCGGGATTAAGAGCCACATGCTCCACCAACCGAGCCAGCCAGGGGCCCCCTTCTTCCTATCTGAATAGCTGACTTCACTGAGCCTGCCTGGGCTCAGTTTCCCCAGAGGCAGGCCCAGGGAACACGGGCCGGGAGGAGCGACTTGGAAAAGGAAGGGGAAGGAAGGCTCCGAAAGGGGTGTTGAGGAGGAGGTGAGCACTGTGGGCAGCCAGACTCGCTTCTGGGGACCTCTGGAGCCTTCTCAGAGCAGAGTTGCCCGGCGAGGGGTGAAGAAGCCCCGGATTTCTCTGCCAATTTTTTTTTTTTAAAGATTTATTTATGTATTTGAGAGAGAGAGAACGAGCGCAGGAGCAGGGAGAGGGGCAGAGAGAGAATCTTCCAGTGGACTCCGCACTGAGAGCACAGCCCTTGCTCCATGAGCCGAGCTGGAATCGAGTCGGATGCGTAACCGACTGATGCTGTCGGCAGCTCTTGACCTTCATCCCCGTGAGCGTTGCAAGGGTCTAGGCAGAGGGCGCAGGGTCTGGGGAAGGACCCACAGAGGGTCGGTTGTGGGGAGCGTTGGCTTCGGCACGAAGGGCGCGTGCCAGGGACCCCGAGGGGCGCCCGCAGCATCCGGCACCCCAGGCCTCATGCTATTGGAGGGCTCACACCATCCCCCAGGAAGCAGAGACTCAGGAACCGCATCGACGGGATGGAGAAACTGAGGCTTGGAAATAAATGCCAAAGGACCGGCTCGGGCTCTCGCCTGCCGACACGGCGGCAGGCTTTGCGGAGCCCGTGCGGCCCGGGGCACACCTCCTGCACCCGGCACGCGGCGCCTGGTGGGGAAGCAGGAAGCAGACGGAACTCGGGAGCCGGTTTACCCCCCGCGCCGTGTGTTTCCTGACATCACGGGGCTCTTGCAATTTTCCGAGCTGTCAGCTTCCCACTTGGCGAGGTCCTAGCCCCCGAGGTGGGAGTCACGCTTGCGAAGGCCGGTGGAGGGGACGTGGCCCGGGCGGCACTCTGGGACGTGGTAATTGCCTCAGCTTGATTTTGATGAAAGAAGATACGTGTGCGCGTGATACGTCTTCATGCCGCTGCTTTTCTTTCCCCCTTGGCTGAAACACAGTCGTTCTCCTGTGCCCGAGTGGTCTGCTGTAAGGGAGGCTCCTCCTTCATCTCACGGGTTCAAAACCTTGGTGAGGCGCAGGAGGAGGGGGCATTTTTATTCTGATTTCTTCGGCTTCGCTCCGCTCTTCCCCTTGGTAGCAGAGCAGGGGCAGTGGCAGCAGCTGGCGCTGCCGGAGGCCCTCCTGCGCCTGCGGGCGGTGTGTGGCCGCTGAGCCCCGGCCCCGGATTGCGTGGCGACGCGTCCGCTGACTCCGATCTCTCGCTACATGAGTGTCCTACGACTGCACCTCCTCAAAGCCTTGGGAGACACACATCCCGGTTTCCGGAAGCTGAAACCGAGGCTCAGAGAAGTGAATTTGTCCAAGATTGCGGAGCTTGGGGCGCGGAGCCCGGAGCCGGGAGCCTGGAGCTGAGATCGAGGCCCGACGGTCCGGCGCCAAAGCCCGGGGCTCGCGCCCCCGCCCGCCTGGCCTCCCTCTCGCCCACCCCAGCACCCCTCTCGTCCTGAATGTGCAGCCCCTGCGTCCCTCGGGCTCTGATTGCTCTGCCCCATTTCCCAGATGGGACCTCGGTGGAAGCCTGGCTTCTGCTGCAGCTCACCTGGCACACTGGCAGCGAGGCCGGGCACTCCAGGAGCCGCCCCGGAACCCGGCCCCCTGCTCTGTGTCCTCGGCCTCTGCCCAGAGCCCCTCATCACACATAAATACGTCATGGTGTGATTTGTGAAGGGTGTCAGGACCGTGGGTATTTTCTTTCCCCTTTTCCTCTGACTTCCATTATTCTTTTATTTTTTTTTTTTTGATTTATTTTTTTTTTAGAGAGAGAGAGCAAGTGAGAGCACGGTGGGGAGAGGCAGAGGGCGAGGGAGGGGCGGGTGGATCATGACCCGAGGCCTAGGCAGCCCTTTGCCCATGGACCCCCGCCCCGGGGCCTCTCGATTCCCCTTGTTGCTGTCCCGCAGGTGCGCTGAGAAACACGTAACGAAGCGTTCATCTCCCCTTCCCGTTGTCTCTCCTGCTGCCTCCCTTCCGCCTGTGGCTCGTGCTGGCCGCGGACCCGCAGTGCTGGCCCAGAGCAGCCCCCGACCCTCTGACCGCTGCCAGGCTTGGGGACCGCGGTTCCCGCTCTATAGGCGACAGTTGCTCTGCGGAAACCTAGATGTGAATGGCTCTAGGAGATGTTCAAAACCCCTAACCCGCCGCGAAATCGGAGGCAGGGAGCCCCGCGCCCTGTGCGCCTCGCTGAGCTCCCGCGTGGGCCTGGAGGGAGCCGTCCGAGCGCGGCTCCTCTCCCTCCGAGCTCTGTTGGGTCACCCACTGGCTCAGCAAACGTTCTCTGAGCACCTGCTCTATTCCAGGCACAGTTCCAAGCACCGGGCGCGGCAGGCCAGCCCTCCGGCCTCTGCAGAGCCTGGGTCCCAGCGGAGAGAAAAAAAAGGAAAGAGAGGAAAGATGAACGAGGAAATGGGAAATGGAAACGGTTTGTGAGACGGTGACAAAGAAAGTAGGCGGTGGGGCTGGTTGGCGGGTGGGGGGGGCAGGGTTTAAAGCAAGAGTGGCCAGTGAGGGTCTCCGTGAGGAGAGGCCTGCAGCTAGGGTGGGCCTGAGCCCCGTGGGCCTGTGGGGGAGAGCGTCCCCAGTGGGAGGGGCCTGGGCCCAGGGCCATGGGCCTGCAGGGGGGCTGGCACGGGCGAGTGCAGGCGGACAAGAGGGGTGACGGGACCAGAGCCCGCAGGAGCTCGGGGACCCCAGGACTCTGGCGCCGGCTGAGCAATGTGAGCCTGAGCGACGTGAGCAACCAGAGAGTTGAAGCGGGGCAGGGGCGTGATCTGACTTAGATCAACTGATCCCTCAGGGCCTGGTGCTGGAGAGGAGTTGTGGGGGCCACAGGGGGACCCTGAGACGGTGCGGGAAGCAGACTGTCGGTGCCTCTGAAGGCGGCGCCCTCGGGGCTCTGCCGCCAGGTTGGCTGAGGCCGGGAGGGCACGAAGCGAGGTGGCACTCGGGGTTTGGGCCTGGGCGCCCAGAAGGATGGGGTTGCCTGAGATGGGACAGGCTAGGGGAGCTGTGAGTTTGGGATGGGGAGGGGGCCGCCTGGTGACGCGGGAAGAGCTTCCAGGGGGTCCTGGAGGGCTGGGCCCTGTTCCCCATGGAACCCGCTCCCCACGGGCCTTGCTCCCCACAGGCCCCGACCCCCATGGTCCTCAAACCCACGGGGCCCAACCTCCATGGGCCCCTTCCCCATGGCCCCACTCCCCACGGGCCCTGCTCCCCATGGGCCCCGACCCCACAGGCCCCGACCCCACGACCACTCCCACTGCAGGGGATCTCGCTGAGCCTGGCTCCTCCCAGGAACCTTGGCGGCTCTTCCACGGGAGCTGTCACGAGGGTCACAGGGGTCCTGCATGGCCCCCCTGTGTGCCCGACACGCTGAGCACGCCGTGAGCGTCAGCGCCCCTACTCTTCGTGGCAATCCTTGGGGAGGTGTGATTATCATCCTGTCCCGACAGCAGGAACCGCAGGACGCAGGACGGAGACACAGGCTCAGCAGCTTGCCCGAGGCCGGAGCCGGGGAGTGCCAGAGGCGGGGGGGAGTGACGTGGATGGACGCACCCTGGGGGGCAGTGGGAGCCCCTCCTCTCTGCTCCTGCCCCTCTGACATCTCAGATGAGCCACGAGGCTCCTCGGGCGGAGGGGGCGGCGGGCAGGGGCAGGAGCGGAGGGGCGCTGGGGCCGAGGAGGGGTTGTCAGCGGGCGCGTGGGCTCCACAGCTGGGAGACGGCCGCCGCGCGCAGGCCCCCCCGCAGGTGCGTGTCCGTGTGTCTGTAGGTGTCCGTCCGCATGTCTGCACACGTGCACAGCGGAGGTGGGGGTCGGGGGGCTCTGGGTGTGGGGTCCTCCCCTCTATTCCCCCAGGCATCACTGTTCTCTAGAGAAAGATCACCGGGTCATTCCATTGTTTTGCTATTTTCCTTCTTTTCCTCTCCAGCTGAGGCTCGAGAATTAGAAGAATAAAGGGCTGGGGCTCCCGGGGTGCCTCCGAGCGTGTCCCCTCACGGTGCCTCCCGACCGTGCTGCCCTGACGGCTGCTCTGCTGGCTGGGAGGGTAGAGAAGTGAAGCCACTTGCCCCGGGGCGCCCCCGAGTCACAGAGAGGCCGGGGTCTGGCTGAGGGAAGGGCCCGCTGGGTGGCCGTGGGGTCTCCGTGGGGCCCCGGACGGCCAGCGGCGCAGGGCCCTAGGGTGGGGGACGCCTGCACGCCTCCCCCCGCCGTGGCGAGAGCCCCCGTTCCTGAGCAGATTCCTGAGCAGCCCCAAGCGTGATGGGTGGGGGCCCCGGGAAACGTCCGGTCCTCGCTGAGAGCCGCGGGCGGGGGAGAGACCTGTGACATGTTTGTCCCAGCAGGCGCCCCCGTGGACCCCCGGCGAGGAGGCCCCCCGGACCGGCGGCGAAGGGCCCCCCTCGGTTGGCTGTGGAGGGGGAGCTCCGGGAACTGCAACAGGATCCTGCTTCTCGCCGGCACAGATGAACAGGTCAAGGCACCGGGGCTGGCGGGGACGCGGAGCCACAGGGCCCTGGCACGCCGCTGGTGGGGCGCGACTCGAGGGCCCCCCGGGGAAGTGGGTGGGATCTCCTGCAGCGGAGCCCGACGGCCGTGCTGTGCGAGGCTCGGGGCAGGTTCTGGTTTTGTCTTTTTGGCAGGACCCCCGTCTCGATAGACCATTTCACTAAAATATTCTGCGGCGCGGGCCCGGGGGGCGCTGGTGGCTTCCTGATGGAGACTCAGGTGAAGGCCGGCGAGCTCCTCGTGTGCTGGCTTCCTGCACAGTCACTTTCCTCGCGGCTCTGGAGAAGCTTCTTTCTGGTGACCGGACCCCAGGTCTTCTGTCGGCGTCCAGAAGCCAGCACTCTGGGCTCTTCTCCGTCAGACGGGCCGTTCCCGGCTCATTTTATTTCTGCACCAGGAGGAGAGGGTAGGGACGCTGCTGGGTCTCAGGACTGTGGCTACGGAGATGCGTGGGCCTTCTGGGCCCCGCGGGTCCCTCGTGCACTTACCAGGATGCCTCCGGGCTCCCCGAGGGCTGACTTCTGACGGCTCTTGGACGCTGCCTCCCACCCTGGTGACAACGAGCACGGATGCGGGGCTCACCCAGCTCGTGGGTGGGAACGCGTGTTCGGGAGCGTGAGGCCTACCGCTGGGGTGTTTACAGCACACACGGGGAGCGGCTCATCTTGGGGGCCGCAGGCACGGCATTCCCAGAACGCGGGGTCTCTCGGGGCCGGCTGTACTCCTGCCTTCCACGCCAGCTCCCACGGGCGGAAAGTGGGGGCGTGGACTCGAGCAAGGGGTGTTTGTCCTTCGTCCCAAACGACTCGAGGCCAATAGAGCACAGCAGCCTCCTGGACTGCGTGACAGGTGGAGCCTGGTGGAGGAGGCCAGGTCACTGGCCTGGGTGGCAGGGGCTGGAGGACACAGGGTCGGGGACACCTGCCTCCAGCCCTGCTGTCCTTGGTGCTGTAGACCAGAGGTGTCACTGCAGCCAGAAGGCAGATGGGCCCACGGCCCAAGGGGACCTGGAGCCCCGAGCTTGCCCCGTACCCAGGGTCAGTGAGGTTGTGAGTCAGCATGTGAGCACCATCCTCGTGGCCTGACCTTGCACAGTCTCCCGGAGGAAGCGTGTCGGCCAGCAGGACTGTTCTGGAAGCCAGGCCGCCCCCCAGAGCCCGGGGCTCGCTGTCGGGCCCCAGGACCATCCACGGACGTGAGTCCAGAGCCCTGTGGGGGGGACCTGCTTGGTCCTCTGTGCAGGGCAGGGGGCCAGAAAGCACACCAGCGGGGACACGGGGACCCAGGCCCCCGCAGATCCCGGTCTGGGTGTGGGGTGCTTTGTCCAGAAAGCGCTGGCTGCCTCAGCCACCAGGCGAGGAGTGAGGAATTTCAAGAGAAGTTTTCCAACGTGGGAGGCCTCCGACGGCGCAGGCCCTAGCCTGGGTGTGAGGGGCCACCTGCCGGGGTCTCCCTCCGGGGCTGTGACTAGATGGGGCATGAGAGGCCCTGGGAACCTCTGGTCTGTATTTCGATCGGGGATCTATTTGTCTGGGCCTGGGCTTGAGGAAATCCACTGAGCTGAACGCTTGGAATGCGCGATGGTCCACGTGCATGCTGAATTTCCATAAAGAGTTTATCGAAAGAAAGAAAGAAAGAAAGAAAGAAAGAAAGAAAGAAAGAAAGAAAGTGGGAGGGAAGGAAGGACGGAAGGAATCGGAGCCAGTTCTGCCCACCCCGTCCTGCGCTCTGATTCCTGGGACCCGGCCTCACCCCAGGGCCCACGGACGCAGCGGAGGCCCCGACCCCGCTGGCGGTGGCCAGGCTGCCAGGGTCAGAGCCCACCGCATGGCGACCCGGACGCCCCAGGGGGGAGGACTCCCGATGTGGCCGGGCCTGCAAAGTCGGCTCTTCTCTCTAAGAGAAGGTGTAGGGACCGTCTGTGTGTCTATTAATGCCTCGCTTGGGGACGCCTTTTCCTTTTTCTTTTTTTTAGGGCTCTACCTCCGGGGGCTGAGGGAGAGGACCCCCTTCCCACGGGAGGGCTGTGGGGACGGCGACGGGGGAACTCCCAGGGGTCTGGTACTGGTGTTGACTCTGACCCCAAACCCACCTTCGGGGCCGTAAGGCAGGAAGGATGCGTCTGGGGCTGTGGCCGGGCGTCATCCCAGCGCTGCCCTCACAGAGGACACAGGCTGGGCTGCCCAGACGACAGAAGGTTATTGTCTCAGGGCAGCTTGGGGGGCTCGGCGGTGGAGCGTCTGCCTCCGGCCCAGGGCGTGACCCCGGGGTCCCGGGTTCGAGTTCTGCATCGGGCTCCCTGCATGGAGCCTGCATCTCCCTCTGCCTGTGTCTGCCCCCCCACCCCGTGTCTCTCATGAATAAATAAATAAAATCTTAAAAAAAAAAAGAAGAAATGTATCGTGTCACAGCTTGGAGGCTGGGAGTCCGGAATTGAGGTATCGGCGGACCTTGTTCCTCCCGAGGCCTCGGTACCTTCTTCCCCGCGTCCTCGGGTGGGGGCAGTGGGCAGGCGGCCCACCGCCAGTCTCGGCCACTTCCCAGCCGTGTGGCCTCGAGCAAGTTGTTCGACGTCTGCGCCTCAGCTCCCTTCCCTGTCCTGCTCCCGCAGAGACGGGCCGTGGGGTGAGCCTGTGATTTCACGGCTGTGCTGTGGGACACCAGAGCGGCTGGGCGCGGCGGCTTCAGTCCTGATACCCGGCACCCGGCGGCCCCGACGGAGGAGGCGGGGCGGGTGCTCCCCGGGGACCCGGCTGCCCTGAGCACCTCGAATCTCCTCCAGCCTGGGAATTCCTCTCCTCCCCATTAACCTGCGTCGCGCATGGGCTCTACTAAAGGATCTTTTCGGTTCCGTAGGTGCAGACTTCAGCTCCCGGGCAAACATGAGCCCTGCTGTGCCCCCTGCACCGGTTACAAGGGGCCCGGGGCTCCCAGCGCCCGGAGGCCCCACAGTCGCGGCTCAAGGTGCACCTGCCCCCCCCCACCCCGCTGCAGCCGGTTCTCCACTGAGTCTGAGAGCGTGTGGGGGACGAGGGAGAGAGCGCGCGTGCACATGGGAGGGAAAGTAGGCTTTTATTTATTTACTTATTTAAAAGATTTTATTGATTTATTCATGAGATTTATTCATGCACAGGCAGAGACACAGGAAGAGGGAGAAGCAGGCTGCATGCAGGGAGCCCGACGTGGGACTCGATCCCAGGACCCCAGGGTCACGCCCTGAGCCGGAGGCGGACGCTCACCCACTGAGCCCCCCGGGCGCCCCAACGTAGGCTTTTATATCCTGAAATACCCAACTCACACTGACCCATGAATCTTACTGCAAACACCCTGTGGGGTCCTCCCTAAAACCCGAAGGCTGGTGCTTCTCTTCCAGCCCATCCTGTATCTGGGTAAACTGAGGCATGGCGAGAGGCAGTGAGCTCCCTGGGGTTTCACAGCTGCTGACCAGTAGCCTCAGGGCCCTAAGCCCCGGAGGCGGCCCCCAGCGCCACGACCTCAGGCTCTGCCTACGGCCCAGGGTGACCCGCGTGCTCCCCTCGCTCCCAGGGACGTGTGTGGTCCCGTCTGGACAGTCCTCACCCGCCCGATGCCACGCTCAGGACGGGGACAAAACCCAGCTCTGGCGGCTTCCAGCAGCTTCCAGCAGCTTCCAGCAGCAAGGAGCCAGTGGGTCCCGGGCCCCAGAGAGACCCTCCCACCCGCCGCCGGCCAACAGGCTCCCATCGGCGGTGGCATCGTGGCTGCCGCAGCCCCTCCCAGGCCCAGGCCAAGGCCCGTGGTGGCCGAGGCGGTGTCACCGGTGGCAGGGCCCCCCGGGGTCATGCGTTTACGGGGCTTCGGTGCCGCTCCTGTGGCTCAGGGCGCCTGCTCGGGCGTTCAGGGGGAGGGCGCAGTCCAGGCTGCCTGGCCCCTGGGGGGGTCATACCCCCTCCTCTCTCCTTGGGCCCCAAGCCTGGGCATCGTCTCACCAAGGCCCGACGCTCTCCCCAAGGCATGAGCGCTTCGGTTTTCTCGTCGGCAAGCCCAGCGCCCGTCCAGACGAGGGGAAGCTCAGTCCACCTACTGGGGGGTGTCACATGCCTCTGCACCCCGCACACGACCCTGCCACCCCGATGGCAGCCGGTAATCGCCTGCACCGCCGGCGGGACTGACAGCTGCCAGCCCTCCCCGCGGACGCTCTGGTTCTTGGCCCCAAATGAGGGCTTGTGTCCCAGGTTTCCTGCTGACGTGCGGAGGACAGCTCGGGGTCGGGGGGCCCACTGTCCTGCACGCAGGGAGGCGTGGGGGGACGGCGGTGCCCCGTGAGGTCCTCTGCTTGTGCCTGACAGATGAGGAAACAGAGGCTCAGAGAGGGTCCGCAACTTGCTCGAGGCCACACTGATCAGAGCCGACGCAGGTGGGAAGGTGCCGTGCGGGGAGGTGGCCGGCCTCGGCCTCCTGCCCGTCCCCTGTCCTGCCGGCAGTGTCCCCTCTTGGGGACGGTCAGCCACAGGCCCTGGGGGCTCCTCCGAGGTCGCAGATCCCTGCTCTGCTGGGCCCAGACCGTGAGTCTGCGGGGCCCTCCCTTCGCAGGGACATCCTGCTGCCTCAGGCCTTCCACGCGGCCAAGGCCTGGGCCGGGCGCCCCCTCCTCCCAGCCCACCCCCGCTCGCCCCGCCCCCTGCAGCCCCCCCAGCACACCCCAAGTCCGTATCCCTCTCACCGTCGCCCTCGACATCTGATTCTCCTCCTAGACCGTGAGCTCCACCAGGACTGAGACGGCGCTTGAGCCGCTTGCTCAGAACACGGCCCAGGGCGCCTCCTGCAAATTCACAAGCGTGCCCCTTCCTGAAGACGGCTGACCGACGTTTTATTTATTTATTTATTTTTTTAAATTAATTTCTTTTTTTCCCAACGTTTTAGACCATAATCCTCACCCACACACAAATCCAAGACGCCAGTGTGAGCAGTGGCTCCCAGATTTGCACAGTGCACAGCCTGCGCAGCGGGACGTGCCCACCTCAGCGGGCCTTGTATTTGTTAACTGACCCGCGGTTGTAAATAAAGCATAATTCAGATGCTTAAATATGTAAACTGAATAATTTAAATAACAAACAGAGTGTCTGCTTAGGGCTGAAGAGAATTCAACCCTTGGAACACAGGGAAGGAAACTGGGTCGGGGATGAATAGGCGCCGCCACGGAGAGTCTGTGTTCCGAAAGGCAAGTCCCAGAAGTGGGTCAGAGCCGGACCCTGTGCAAATTAGCGACTGTTTACTTAGCGACGTTTCTCCAACTGAGTGCGGCTGCAGGGCTGGAGATTTATTGGGGGATTTAGTGTCAACAGAGTAACGAAAATCCTTTTAAAAAACACGTTTCATTCTTGAAATGAAACATTTTCCACGAGCGGGGGCTTGGGGCTCGGCACAACGGGCGCCCTGGGGTGTGTGGGCGACAGCGGGGCAGGGAGGGAATTGGCCTCGATTTGCTAAGGACTCGAGTCTCTCGGGGGGAAGGGGCGGAGCTCTGGTGCCGGGGGTGGGGGGTGCGTGAGGGGGAGCGGCCGTGACCTGTGTTCGGGCCCCAGAGCGCCCTCGCGGCCACCGCCACCCAAGAGGCCACAAAACCGAGGCTCAGGGCTGCAAACCTGTCCCGCTAAAAGCCCATACGGTGCATAGTTTAGGCTTTGGGGGCACCGAGGCTGCTCGCAACCTGCCCTCGGCCGGAGAGCCTCCCAGGGGTGGGCATCCTGCGTGACCGCGAACGGTAGAGGTCTCCCTGCAAAGATAGAGGGGCCCCTGCCCCCCAGGAGACTTAGGGAGGTGAGAACACGGGGGCGGCGCTTGGCTCTCAATCCCGGCCCCTCCGTTTATCTGCTGAGCCTGGCAAATCTTGCCACCGCACCCGCCCCCCCCGCCCCGCGCCTCGGGTTTCCTCATCTGCAGGATGGGAATGGTATGGGGGGGGCGGGAGTGGGCCAGGCGAGCAAGGTGCCGGCGGGCAGCCGATGCTCGAGGGTGACGGGTGCCCGGGGTCAGACCACAGAGCTGAGCATCTCCTGGGGGGCAGCGGCCTGAGCTCCTGGCTGGCCCTGGGGCCGCCGTTCACTGGCTCCCGGTGACGAGGGAGGAGGGGACGCGGTGGGAGGTTCGCCCCGGCCTGCAGAGCACACGGCCTCCTGCCTCCTGCCTCCTGCCCGGGACCTGCCCTCAGCCACTCTCTGCCCCGACCCCCTGCAGTTCGTCCAAACTGTCCCGTCCGCCTGCTGCGGGAGCCTGGCTCAGGTGAGGGACCCGCTCCACGGGCCAGTGGCACCTGGGACTGGAGGCCCGTGGGTGCTAAGAAGTACCTGCGGTCTTCTTTTTTTTTTTTTTATTTTTTTTTATTTTTTATTATTATTATTTTTTAATTTATTTATGATAGTCACACAGAGAGAAAGAGAGAGAGGCAGAGACACAGACAGAGGGAAAGCAGGCTCCATGCACCGGGAGCCCGATGTGGGATTCGATCCTGGGTCTCCAGGATCGTGCCCTGGGCCAAAGGCAGGTGCCAAACCACTGTGCCACCCAGGGATCCCTTTTTTTTTTTTTTAAGATTTAATTTATTTATTTGACAGAGAGTGGGAGAGCGAGAGAGCGAGCGAGAGCACAGCAGGGAGAGCGGCAGCCGAGGGAGAAGCAGGCTCCCCGCTGAGCAGGGAGCCCGACGTGGGGCTCAACCCCGGGACCCCGAGGTCGTGACCTGAGCCCAAGGCAGATGCCCGAGCCCCCGGCCGCTGGGGTCTCGCTCCCGTGCCAGCCTTGTCCCCCCACAGACCCGGTGACCCGCTCGGGGAGGCAGGACCCCAGCCGCGTGGCGGTGCCGTCCGGGTGCCATGGGCAGGTGGATGCGCCCGGGGACAACTGTAAGCCGAGGATTATGGGGTGACGTGAGAGGGCGCTGCGTTGGCGCCTCAGCTTCACAGAGTGGGGAGCGGAGGGAGACGTCGTGAGTGGGGGCCGTCCTGCAGAGTCCGCATATTTCTGCTAAAAGAGGTTTTATCCGGCCCGGCCCCGGCTGGGGGGCTGTGAAAGGAGCGTCTACTCCTGGCCTGTAAAGTCACAGCTGGCCGGACCCTAATGTCCGAGCATGATTTGCGTGGCCGTGAGCTGGCGTTGCCGGGCTGGCGGGGGCCCGGGCCTGGGAGACCGTGCGGGGTCCCCGGGAGCACACGGGGTGCGGGGTGTCCCCGACAAGGAGAGGCTATCAGCGCACACTCGCTTCACACTCGTCTTCAAACCCTCAGGACAGCCCTGCTGACGGCTCTCGCGGGGTCCCTGGTTTGCTGGGGGAGCTGAGCTCGGAGGCGCCAGGCGCCCTGTGCAGGTGGCACAGCCGGTTACGGACGGAGCTCGAGGCTGAGCCCAGAGCTGCAGGCCTCGGGTAGGGCCCAGGCCCAGACCCTCGGGAGGCTCCCAGCCCGCCCCAGCCCTTCCCCTCTCCGCCATGCGACCTCGGGACAGGCATGTAACCGGCTGGACCTCAGTTTCCCTGTCAGATGCGGGGGACAGAGGAGCCCATCTCAGCAGACAAATGGCGGGTACCAGGGGCTCCCCGGGTCTCACAGCTCCGGAGGCCGAAGCCTGGCTCCTTCGGGAGGCTCAGCTCCTGGTGGCCGCCCGCCGTCCCCTGCGCCCCGTCGCCTGGACCTCCGCCCTGCCCTGCACGGCACCGTCACCTCTGTGTGTCCCCGTGTCTCTCTTCTGTCTGTAGGAAACGCGTCACTGGGCGGACCCGGGATGACCTCCTCTCCAGATTCTCGGTTTCATCACATCCACAAAGACGCCGTGTCCCAATCAGTCCACCTGCATCCACTCTCGGGGGACGTTTCTTCCACCTGTGAACCCACAGAAAGGGCTCGGGCTGTCGCGTGTACCCTCACGCCCGGGCGCTTGCTGAGTCCCCACAGCAGCCTCTGCAGGCAGCCCCACCCACCGCCCCGCCTCCCTTCCTGAAAACTCACACCCCGGTTCCGGTTCCGTTTGTCTTTCCACCTCTGGGTCTCACGGGCTAATGACGCCCAGATGCTCTGCGACCTTCAGTTACCCGCTGGCGAGCAGGGGGTAGGGGCGCGGGGGGCGGGCTGGGAGGGGCTGCCCAACTGCCAGGGAGCCTCCCCACCTTGACCCCAAAACGTGGATGGAGCACTGGCCGTGGGAACCGTTACCGGGGCGTCGGCCTTGAGCTTCCGGGGAGAGTAATGGGCTCAGGGACGCAGCTCACGGCAGGAGACGCGGGTCTGGGCCTCAGGCGGGTTGGGCCTCGGCCTGTCCTCACCCCGTGACGGCAGGAAGGAGCAAGCTCATGTGCTGAAGAGACTTAAAGTCTTTTTATTTTCAAAGTAAAGTTTGGGGGCCCCTGGGGGGCTCGGTCAGTGAAGCGTCTGCCTTCAGCTCAGGTCGTGACCCCGGGGTCCTGGGATCGAGCCCCAGGTCGGGCGCCCCGCTCAGCGAGGAGCCTGCTTCTTCTCCCTCTACCCTCCCCCACTCATTCTCTCTCTGTCTCTCAAATAAATAAAATCTTTCAAAAAAAAAAAAAAAAAAGAGTAACGTTTGTTGCCGCCAGTCCCGGAGCAGTCACGCTCTGCGCGGGAAATGCGGGGAACGCGGAACAGAGGGGGTGCAGGTCGCGGTCGCTCAGCCCCGGGGCCGCCGCCGTCCCTTTGCAGAGTGTCTCCTTCCAGGTTGCCGTCTTCTCCCGCGCGTAGCTTGCCTCCCACAGGCGGATGCTGTTCACGCGACTCCACGTCTTGCTTTTCCCGCACCCGCCGTCACGGCAGCTGAGGGGTTTCCCGTGTGTGGCGAGTTCCGTGCACATGGGATGCCCGGTGGCCGGCCGGTCGCGCGAGGGCCGTGCAGCATCGGCCAGACGTCCCGGGCTGTGAGAGGCCGGGGTCGCCCCGCGCCTGGCCCGGGCTGCGCAGCTGCCGTCGGGCCTCCTCACCGCGAGCGGCTTCTTCTCCGTTTCTGTCGCGGGACGCCCGCTGGGCCTGGCGCTGCCTCTCGGTGTCTCCCGCCCCCGGGGCCTCCCTGCCCAGAGCCAGTGAACCCTAAGCGGACTCGCAGGCTCCGGGCCTCCAGGGAGCTCTGGGCGCCGGTGCAGGCGCAGGGGTGCGGGGCAGCGGGGGTCGGGCGTGACCTCCCTGCGGGCGGACAGCGGAGGGTGTCCCTGCCCCACCTGCTCTCTCCCTCCCTCCAGCTCACCCCTCCCGGTCTCCTTGTGGTGCCTTCTGGAAGATGCCAACTGCCAGGCTCTCCACCCTAAAGATGGGGACTCCGTGGGTGTCGTGGGGCCTCCGCTCAGCTAGACCAGGAAGTCCCTGTGGGACCCCCCGGGGTGGGCCGAGGACACCCCCGCAGCTCTGCTCAGAAGCCCCCCTCGGTCTGAGCTTGGCGCCACGTGCCAGCCGCGCGAGTCCCCACATCCCCGCCCTCTGGGACGCTCCGGCTGGAAAATCGCTGACTTGACTCAATTTCCTCATTTTATAACTGAGCGAACTAATTCCAGGGCGAGGAAGGGCTCATCCAGCGTCTCGATAGCACCCACCTCCCATCCCCTAAATCATGGCCCTGTGGCCCCGGAGGCTCAGGGTCGCCTCCACCCCCCGATCCCGGTTCTCCAGGCCTCCCTTGGCCGCGCACGGACGAGGACCGACCGGGTGGCCCCGCGCCTGCTGCCCCCGTACTGTCCAGCTGGCTCCTCGGCCAAGCTACTAAGATCCCGCAGTTTCCACTGGTTGTTGGGTCCTGCCAAGCCCTCTGCTGCTGTAGTTTCTAGTCGGTTCTGCAAGGAGGGAGAAAGAAGGCAAATGCCCATCACTCTGCTGGTGGAGGGAGAAAATGAAGAGCCGTTCCCGAATCTCCGAGGTTGTTTTCATGCTTGAAAATCCCCGATCTTGTCCTAGATCGGCCTGCGGGGACTCAAGACGGGCCCCCCACCCCCCATCCCCCGGGCTGATTTGCCGACACCATTAGGTTTGTGGCCAGCACCAGGTCCCCTGGGGGAGGGGGGACACCCGGTGGGGGGCGCAGGTCTGGGCTCCAGTCCCCCGAAGCGCGTGCGTGTCGCAGGGGGTGGGGGCAGCCTTCAGGCAGATGGCTGTGGGCTCCCGGCCGGCGTGTCCCCCTCGGTCTGGGGCCGTCTCTGAGGCAGGGAGGCGTGGAACGGGCCCGCTGAAGGAAGGGACAGCAGCTGAGGACGCCGAGTGCCTGAGATGAAATATGGATGAGCCTTTTTCATCCCAGTAAATTGGTAGCTGGGGCTGTGGGCGGTGCTGGCTGGAGGCCGCGGGGTTGTCTAATCTGATAATGGCCATTTTCGGCAGCGCTCCCTCCCTCACCTCTGGTCTCTCATTCTGTGGGTTTCCTGGGGGACGGCGGGCGGGGAGGGATGGGGGCTGGAGGGAGCTGCTCCTCTGAGGGGGCGGCGGGGGGCTAAGCTCTGCTCTGAGCCGGGGCAGAGGCGTCCTCGCGTCCACCAGGGCAGCTCCTTCCATCCCACGGGGACTGGGACGGTTCCTGCCCTGATCCCCCGCATTTCAGCGCCTAGCACAGAGCTCATGTGTGACTCGCCAGGCTCAACTGGCATTTGACACGCGTGTGAATGAAGGACCTCTGTACGCAGCCCTTTAAGAACTTGCTCTCTTGGGGCGCCCGGGGCGGGGGGGGCTCAGCGGGTGAGCATCTGCCTTCAGCCCAGGGCGTGGTCCTGGAGTCCCGGGATCGAGTCCCCCATCGGGCTCCCTGCATGGAGCCTGCTTCTCCCTCTGCCTGTGTCTCTGCCTCTCTCTGTGTCTCTCATGAATAAATAAATAAAATCTTAAAAAAAAAAAAAAAAGAACTTGCTCTCTGCCGGGTGTCAGAGTAACATGATCTACTTTAATCCAGGCGCTTCCATCAGCGGGTACCCATTTAGTCATTCAGTCCATATTCATGAGCACCTACTATGTGCCAGACAAAGAGCCTGTGGTCAAGACGCTCACATCCCAGTGCCAGGGGTCCCTGCTCTCAGGGAATGTTTAGGAGGCAATTTCCCAAACCAAAGAATTAAGCTGAATGGTGGGGTGTTGGAAGCTGCGGTCGGTGGGTGGCGGGAGATCTCCTGTTGAGGACAGGGGAAGGCGGACTTCCAAGGTGCTGCCTTGTTTGAGTGTCACGTCGGTCTGGGCTAGGCTGGGCAGGCGGGTGAGACCTCATGGGCTCATTCCAATTTGCACTGGGATTTGGCAGCGGGGCCAGCATCCTGGCTCTGGAGTGAGACTAAGAGCATCACCAGGCTGTTTCCCAATGTTCTAGGCTGGTTGCTATGAACAGCTGGGACCGAGAGAAGGAAAACTTTCTCCCCGTGGCAGCGCCCCAGCTCTGTGATGTGCCGCGGTCCCCCGTGAATCAGGGTTGGAGCGATGCCTCATAAATGTCAAGCCGAGAACGTTGATGTCCTGGGAAGAAGAGAGACACTAGCCACGGAGGGTCCTTGTCACGCTCACGGGGGTTAACAGGACAGAAAGGGTTAAGCTGGGGTGTCCCCATGTGTCCCTGCCCACTCGATAAAGGGGGTTCTCTTCTCCTGGGTTCCTTCCACCCCTATTTGTCCCTCTCCCCAGTCCACGTCATCAGTCCAGCTCTTTGGCTTTTGAGATATAGAATCAGGGAAAATAGGCTGGAAAATCTGTAGCTCAGGAGTTGGAGTGAGGACTCGGGGATTTGGCAGGAAGGAGACACCAGGGGAACTGAATACTGTACGGATATGGGTGAGAAAGACAAGGAGACTGGGATGTTCCTCTGCCTATGTGTCCCCTTCAAAAGGCCTGAAATATGCAGTTGCAGAATGGAAATAATTTTAAGTGACTTTTTTGGTTCCTGGATTCCTTCATCATGGTGCCACTGACCGTTTAGATGGAGGTTTTAGTAGGGTTACGTGTCATAAGCCCAAAGACCAAGATAACTCCTACCATGTAGTAAAGGTTATTATGTGCAATATATGAATAAAAATGATCAAATACCCCACATTTCATTTAACAACACTGTTCTGCTTTTTTCCTCTTTTATATTGTAAGTTTTGACCTCCTCAAGACTGCTTTTTTTCCCCTTCTGTGCTGACTAATAGAATTCCAATATTGGGTCTTGAAACTGTAGGTCCTTATAACTGCTGGTGAAAGAAATCTCAGCAAGATAAGAGGAAAAAAAAAAAAAAGAAAGTCCCCACTTTCCCTGCAGCTATAGGAAAGCAGATTCTAGTCTGCATGAAAAATCCATCCTTGCAAATGTTATTTTGAACAAAAGAGTTTTATATGGCAGCCTGACTTCGGAGATGGTTGCAATACTCCTTAGTAAACAGTTTTCACTCTTAAAGAAACCCCCTCATAATTTTGATTGATTGTCTTACTTAATAATTTATTACCCTGGTGATAATATGTAAGTGGATATGTCTGTTTTCTGGAAGGCGTAAATATCTGTGAGTTGTTTTTGTGAAACCAGAGGAGGGTGATGGGCACTGCCTCTCTTCTCCTGCATGAATGAGCACGAACAAACCCAGCATTGTTGGAATTCATATTTAAACGGGGAGTTTGAGAGCCCCTGCCTCATTTCAATTAAGGGGAGCAAGGTGCAGAGTCCTTTACCTGGGTTATCTCGCTTTAAGCCTCATAGCAACGGCACAAGGTGGGAGCCGTTGTCATTTCTCTTTCACAGACAGGACAATGAGACACAGTGAGACTAAGGGGCCAGGGAACACACAGCTGGCAGGGGACAGAGCCAGGAGTTAGAGCCAGGCTGGCTTACAGACCACACTCTTAGCCTTAGTGCTGTGTACCTGGGGGAAGGCAGTTCGATTTTGTCTTGTGGATTGATGATTCTGGGAGGTAGAGGATGAAGAACTGGGGACCTCGTGAGCATCTGAGCATTCAGGAAAACAGAGAGAGAAACCTCAGAGACAGGCCAGTTTTGCAAAGCCTGAAAGGAAGGAATAAGCACAGAAATGAAAAAAAAACAACAACAACAAACCAAAAAACAGAGGAGCTGCATTTAAAGAGTGTTCCTGAGTCTGAATCCAGGAGGCTGTAGGGGGAGCAGGGGAGTGAGGGGAGCCCAGGAAGGGGCTGGATGGGTTGTGAGAAGGACTGGCCTGGGTTTGGTGGGTTAAAAGGACATGGACCTCAAGGTCAATGCCACTGACATAGTATAACTGGGGGGGGGCACCATTTATAAGGAAAAAATAGGTGAGTGGTAAACCCTGGACTTGGGCAGCTTGGGGACCCTGTCTGGGGACATGGTTTAGAGAAGCAGCCAGTTCACTGGATAGAAGAAGAGGGAATATACAGAAGAGCTTACTAAGTGCCCTAACGCTCTGCCAGGATAATAGGGCAATATGAGGCCTAACACCTGCAACGGATCACATCATCTTTTTCACATAATCACTCCTGCCAGTGGTGAAAGTTGGTACCTTTGGAAATGGTGGGTCCCATGGGCAGTTCTTCAGGTGTTAGATGTAGTGCTTGTTTGTTTGATGTGCTTATCCATCCACGTCCTAAGTCCCGTGGGAAACAATCTCTCTAACACCCTCCCCACACACATGCACACGCACACGCACACGCACACGTGTACACAAACAGTTCTAGTTATCTTTTGCTGCATAACCCATTACACCTAGACTTAGTCGCTTAAAACAACCATTTTATTATGATCCTGGATTCTGTGGGTCGGGAATTGGGGAAGGACGCAGCAGGGGTGGCTTGTCGTTGTTCACATGACGTGTGGGAGCTTTCCAAAGAGGACTCACTCCAGGGGCAGGAATCATCTTGAGGCAATGTCGCACATGTCTGGTACTGGTGTTGGTTGTCTAACCTCCTCTGGGGCCATCAGTCCGAACACCTGCCCTTGGCCTCTCTACGTGCCCTGGGCTTCCTCAAAAACATGGTAGCCTTGAATTTCTTAAGTGGGGGCCCAGAGCTTTAGAGGTGAGAGTCTCAAGAGGCAAAAACAATGGAAGCAGCCAGTTTCTAAGGGCTGGACCTGGAAATAGGGAAAGCATTACTTTTGCCATATTATGGCGGTCGAAGGAGCTGTGAAATCTGTCCGGATTCAAGGAGAAGGCCCATAAACTCAACCACGAGATGGAAGGAGTGTCAATGTTACATTGTAAAGGAGCACGTGGGATGGGACCTATTGTGGGGGCCACGAATGGAAAAATACAACACACATATACTTGATCTTGGCGTGGTTGTCAACAATGGTGTTCTTCTTGTCTGGGAGCATGAAATTTTGGGCCTATGGTGACCCTCTGGGCTACTGGCTGGGGCAGCTCCACCTGCAGAAGAATTCCAAGCAGACAGATGAAGAGCTGAGACAGAGACAGAGTTCTAACGACATTGCTGAGCCTCTGGATAGAGTCATGGCCCCATCCGGGTCTCGTCTAGGATTTTCATGTTTCTGGCACAACTGAAAGAATTCTTAACAATAAAGCAAGGGAGAAAGGGATGGTTGTACCACAAAACTAGTGAAACGGCCAAGATTTGGAGCCCAAGTCTCATTCTGTGGGGGAGAAACTTCCCCCAGAGGGAGGAAGAACATCTTCCAGGGGAGAAATAGTGGGAGACTGCTTTGGGGGGTTTCCACCTCCCGTGGAGTATCTCACCCCCATTCCTTCCTCTCCTCTCACTGTGATTTTATCCCCGAAAGGATCCGGGAACCGTGGAGATAACCTAGAAGTTGGGCAATTACAAGCAGCTGCTTTCCATTCCTGTGATATTGAGCAAGACACTTAAATCTCCCCTAGGCTCGCTGTTCTCATCTAAAATGTGGAGATCGTAGGGTTATGGGAAGTTCAAACGGGATGACACACATGGGAATCCCTGAGCACAGTCCTGGGCACACTGCAAGCTCTGGACGACTGGAACCTGTTACATGAGCTCTGGGTGGTCGAGATTCCTGTGATGTGAGCACAAAGATGGAGGTCCCTCGCCTCCCACATAGCCTCCCTCGGCTCTGCCCAGCCTCCTCTCACTGCAGCCTGTGGAACTATTAGAAATGACAAGAGGCTCTCTTGCAGATTTATATGTACGGGTGAGTGGTAATTTCCACAACAAACACAGGCACAAGCAGGCGGGGCGCAGATTCCTCCAAGGCCCAGGCGCTGCAAAGGGAACACCTCCTAAATCAGGATGGGCGAATAAAGCCCCCGGCGCTGTCCTCTCTCCCCATGCTAATGAGCTGACACATTCCAATTATGAGCCCAGTGGAAGGGCCTGGTCATGATGGAATTTGCCCATGGCCTCAAGCCTGAAGTGTCCTGGGGATGACCAGAGATGTTGCAGGGCAGCCAGGGGCCCGCAGGGGCTTGAAGGGGCTGGGAAAGGGGAAGGGGCTATCCGGGGTGAGGTGAGGAAGCCTCGCAGAATGCACTGCTGTCAGCTGCTCCTGGAAGAGTTAGGATTTACCCGAGTGAGTTGTAATTGCATCTAAGTCCTCTCTCATTCACTTGGTAAAATTTGTGAATAGTACGTGTGACCTCGAGGCCTCAGTTTTCCATCCTGAACGATAGACATGATATTACATGCTTCCCATACTTTTTTGGGATTTGGGGAGTACAAGAAGAGATACCAAAGAATGTGGGAAATTACGGTCCTAGGGCCATTGCGGCTCTAAAGACTTCTTGAGCTGGAAAGTAATGAAATTCAAACCCCTCATTTCACAGTTGAGAAAAATGAGGCCCAGGGAAAGGAAAGGATCCGCCTGACATCCTCAAGTGAGTTAGTGAATGAGATGAGATCAAATGCCAGAGGCCCCGATGCTAAGTCAAGTGATCTTTGTCTGTCCCCTCGTTGCTCAGTTTGCTCCCTTCCTGGTGGTCGTATTAGACGCAAATTCCCAAGGTACCCATGGCTGGCAAGCCTAGTTGGGTAGAGCATGGGCTTGTACACTATGCATGGTGGTCTTCCTGGGTCTTCTGGTTGGTTTGGGAAGTAATATCCCTGTTACATTAATGCTCTAAATATCATATATGTTGATGCTGTTGTTCATTGCATAACTGATAGTGTATAGTCTCCCCCCTTGACATCCCATCAGCATGAGCCTACAATTCCCACCGGCTGGAGGGGGCTATTTCTCAGATGATGGACCATGAGGAGTGGATTAAGTGCTCTGCATGTCCTTCCTCCCCAAGTGGTAGCCCAGGAATTGAAAGAGTGAGAAAAACTGGCATCAAAGAGGCAACAGATCCTATTTCTGGATGAGACGGGTGTCTCTAAAGCCACTATTTATTCATTCTTTCAATGGTAAATAAACCATTGTGACCTGTGCATGTTCCCTCATAATATCTCACAATAACCCGTGTGTGGCACTGGTTACAAGAGGGACTGGAGAAAGGGAGCGTGGATGGCTCAGAGAAGTGCATTCTTCATTTTGGAGATAAAATTCCGAGTGGTGGGAGATGAGAAGGGATTATCATCACCACCGTCTCTCAGTGGGCCATTGCAGCAGCCTAACTTGGTCTGCTAGCTTCCCCTCCCACTCCCCCAGTCCATTCTCCACAAAGCAGCCAAAAAGGCAGGCTGCTTGGAACATGAATCAGATCCCTCCCATGCTTAGGATCCGAACGTCTCGTATGACCCACAAGGTCCACGAGGTCGGGTTCCTTCCACTTCTCCAACCTTATTTCCTCCGTGTCTTCCCTTCATGCACTATACGCCATCGGCACTGGACTCCTTGCCACCCTTTGAACATGTCACGTTTGTTTCCAGCTCAGCCCTTTTCCTGGAACCCACTTCTGACAGCTCTTCCCAAGTCTGGCTCCTTCCCATTGTTCAAAACGCAAGTCATACATCATCTCTTGAGAGCAGCCTTCCTTGACTCTCCTAGGGAGAGTAGTCCTCACCCTGTCACCACACAGCCCATTTCTCTACTTGTTTTCTTTACAGAACTTACAGTAGAACTGAAATTATCCTCGTTATTGATATATTTATGTGTTTACTGGTCTTCTCCTCCCACTAGACTGTGCGCTCATGAGAGCAGAGAATTTATTTGGCTCACCACTCTCTCTCCAGCGCTTAGCACAGGCCTGGCACACACTAGGCTCTCAATAAATATTAAATGAATGGATTAATTAATTGATAGTGCACATATGTAAAGGAAAGATATCTTTTTTTAAAAAAGATTTTATTTATTTATTCATGAGAGACAGAGAGAGAGAGAGGAAGAGACAGGCAGAGGGAGGAGGCTCCATGCAGGGAGCCCGATGCGGGACTTGATCCTGGGATTCCAGGACCACGACTTGGGCTGAAGGCAGATGCTCAACCACTGAACCACCCAGGTGTCCCTAAAGGAAAGATTTCTAAATGACCTTGCTTTTCACTCTCTCAGAGAGGAAGGTGTTCTTTCGCATCTAGGTTTCAAAGGGAAAATAAGTTGGGTCCCAGGGGTTCTGTTCTTCTACCCGTGTGCTCCACTGACAATTCTATATATGAGAAACCCTATTTACCTGGGCATTCCCTGTAGTGCGGGTCCCTCGGGAAGCACCTGGATTGGAGGAAGGAGGTGGAGGTGGAAGGGAGGTAAGTAAGTGTTGAGTGTTTTCCAAACCAATCTTCCCATCACACATACATTTTTAACGCTGTCAGAATTTAATTTGTTATAGGAAGCTGGAAGCAGTCGCGGTGTGTGTAAATAGGCAGCTGTGGGAAGACTGCAAACCAGTCGACCGCACAGTCCGCAGACCAGTCAACGTCTGAAGCCATTTGATGCATGGGTCGCTGTCCCTGGTGCTGAAATAATAGGCTCCGCTGGGCACCCGGGCCTCCCGGGCGGGCCACCTCTGTCGGAGGTGCTGAAACAGCCTCTGCGAGCCCCCCGGGGCACGTGGTCACCAAGCCCCGCCAGGGTTGGGTCACCGTAATGGCAGCTGTTGGAGACCACCAGGCTGGTCTGTAATTCAATTCTAATTTGGCATCTCTTGAAGTTAATCCAGGAGCTGCTGCGACAGCCATCCTATTCTGCTCTAGGGAGAGTGGCAGGGCTATGGGATGATGAGAACTTTTGGCAGCTCCACGGGGCACGTCCAGCCTCAGGCGTTGTGAGCCACATCAATAATGCCACGAGGAAGGACAGAGGTGCCACAGGTCGTGGTTCACAGTCTGCGTTCACCATGACACCTGTCAGTCGAGCCTTACACTGCATGGCCTGCAGTGGTGCCTCTGCCTGAAGATCCCCATGCCTCATTATCCTCATTTGCGCAATGGGCAGGTGTGTTTCCCGTTTCCCTCAAGATGGAAGATAAAGCTCAAGCTCTGTGAATTTCACGGCCCTCAAGAAGTGATTGACAGATGATGGTTCAAATTTTGGACTGATGGAGTGGAGTGACCATTTAAAAATATCTGCTAGTCATCTTGAGGAGTGACTTGTATAAAATACACGCATCTTAAGTAAAAGTGTGTGTGCGTGTGTAACCACCATCCAGATAAAAATGCAAAACACTTTTAGCACCACCTCTTTGTGTTGCTTCCCACCCCTTTTCTGACATGTCATCATAGATGAGTCGTTCTTGTTCTTGAACTTCACATAAATGTATCTGCTCTTCTGTGTCTGGCTTCTTCCATTCAACATTGTGTCTTGAGATTCATCTATGTCACTGCATAGAAGTAGTTCATTCTTTTTTTTTTTTATTTCTGTATAATACTCTTTTGTGTAAATAAACCACAGTCTATTGATCCATTCTACTGTTGATGGACATTTGAGTTGTTCCCAGTTTGAGGCTGTTATGAATAAAGCTGTGAACATTCCTGTGCGTGCCTTTTGATGGACAAAGCACTCATTTATGTTGGGTTTATACCCAGGAGTGAAATTGCGGATCATAGTATACAGATATGTTTCTAAAGGGGGTTGCATCAATTCACAGTCATTTTTTAAAAATGAATTTCTCCTTTCTGATTTTGCCTTTCTTCATTCTTTTGATCAACAGAGAAGATGTTCTAGGGAAAAACTCTGTTTCAATAATGTGGCTTTAGATTTTCCTGGGACATTTTATTGATCAATATTGATTCAATGACTATTCCCCACTAGTCTCTTCCTAGAAACCAGAGACATTCTTCTCTCAGAACCTTTCCTGTCTTTGGTTATCGCCATGACTGACTCCTGTGATGGAATGTGAACGAGATGACGCAGAGCCTCGATTGAATAACCTTCTCCTTCTTCCTCCACGCCCCAGTTACATGTCTGAGAGAAGAATCTGTTCAAGAAGAGCTGAGAACGTGGAATTTATCTCCCAGTGCAATGGAGGACTCTTGGGAGCTCAGTTAAAAATCTGCAAGGAATCTTATGCCCCAAGAATGAGATGGGGTTAGGTAGCAGGGAAAATATCAAGCTCCTTCTCCTTTGTTCTTTCCCATTCTTGTCTTTTCTCCAGATTTTATGAGATTTGGGAGCATTGTGTCGACTGCTAGTTTACAATGTTTAAATAATTTTAGGATTCAAATTTGGACTGTATTATTGACAGCTCAACAATCTCAAGGGCACACGTGGAGTATTTTACAGATCGTCTTAAACACTGATCCGTTCATTAGAAGACCCAGTGCTCACAGTCTGCCTCCCCTCCCTAGCTGTACTCCCTGGCCTTGGGGTCATGAGATTTCCCATTACACGTCTACTTCCTTGTAAAATCTCTCTCAGTTGTTCTATGCTCCCCTCTTAAAAACACTGGTTCTCTGTCCTTCTCCCTCACTCCTTTCCTCTGGACCTCTTGTTTTCCCTCTCTGCTTCCCCTCTCACTTCCTTTTGTTTGGCATGCCCTTTGGAGAAAAGATGTCTGGGTTCTGAACAGCCCAAATGGCTGGTAAAAAATAAAACGAGACTCCAGTGTTCTCCTGAGATGGAGCTAAGGGTTCTTATAGCCCCTTTAGAGGTAACAATAGAGATAGATAATGGTTTGTACTTTATGAAATGGAAGCAATCAGGGCTATGCCAACAAAACCCAAAGACCTTCCACCCTGCCTTTCTGCGTTGAGGTTGGAGAAGCTCTTGGCCTGAGACTTAAAGGACTTGAAACTTAGGATGAGGAAGGATAGTAGAACACATTTGTGGTGTACCTTGACTTGGATCCCTCTGGCCTAGGGAGTTGGGGGTCAGGCAGGCAATGGTGGGACAAAAGAGGGTGCGGTGTTTACCGTGGGGCCCTGGGAATCTTGGAGGGTCGCATAGGTCCTCGACATGTCTTTAGGGAGTCCCTGCAGGACTGGGATTAGGAGCTCTGCCTGTCTCAAGGTTATTTAACTTCTTCATCAGCCATCAGGGCTACCTGCGGGTCATACAAAAAGTGATCTCACAGCTGCAGGATTCTCTCCTGGTCCCCCCTGCCCACCCCGGCCTGAAGATGGTCACTGTCAGCACTTTCCCTCTCTATGTAGATCAATAGGGCCCTTGGATATGACCTCAAGTTCAATTATGGCTTCAATTATGGAATAAAGAGGCTGTTATTGCACACCTACCTCTTATTAAAAACACTACACTGGGGGCCTGGCAGAGGCTGGACCTGGGGGAAATCATTAGCCCACTAATTTGAAATCAATTTAAAATGCATTTGCTTAATGGTATAAGCCTAGTGAATTATCTATAAATTGTTAATTTAGTTGAATGTCACACCAGATTTTCATTTTATAAATTGCATTTTGGTGTTGGCAAATGTATGTGTCCTTTCTCTCCCCTCCACCCGTGCTTCCTCTCTTTTTCTAAAACAAACCTTGATAATCCATCATCTGGGATTCAACCTGTAACAGGAGGGTCGAACACAATTCGAGCCATAGTAAGAGGCCTCGTGCACTCCCACTCATTCCCTGGGAACCACGACACCGCCTTGTGAGTAAGCCCGGTGAGTGACACATCGTCCCGTGACCCCTGTTCCTCCGGCCTGACGGTCAGCCGAGCCCCCAAAGCAAAACCACTCAGCTAACCCACAGCTGACTGCAGACGCAGGAGGGAGCATCTAGGATCAGAACAACCACCCAGATGAGCCCAGCTTAATTTAATTAGCTTACAGACTCATGAGCTAAATACATGGCCGTTGTTTTAAGCCACTGGTGTTTGAAGTGGTTTGGTAGGCAGCAGTAGAGACTGGTATGTCGGGACTCAGCTCATGTGGCTTCCACGGGTTGGATCCCAGGCAGCCTGATGGTCTGACCACGGGGAAAGGATGTGTCCCAAGGTATCAGATGCCTCAAGGACCCCCTGCGGCCCAGAGTCCCCGAGTGGGACCCTTGGAATTCAGCGATCCAGGGGACAAGGCAGGGAGAGTCTTGCCTCAACTTCATTTACTGTGGGATCTTGGAAGAAATCACTTCACCTCCCGAGCCTCATGCTTCTCCTCCGTAAACTGGGGCGCTGGTCGGTCTGCTTGGCAAAGTCGTGAGACACTGATGAGACGGCAGCTCGGGAACCGCAGAGTGCTGTACACACTTTAGCGCATCTCTCTTTTTATTGTAAGAGTGTCATCGATGCTCTCTGTTCCTGTCGACGCTGCCGGCACCACCAAGGCACGGCAGATCGTCGCCGGCTGCGGAGGCCATTGCGTGCAGGAAGAACTGACCTTGGGGTCAGCCAGCTTGGGTTAGAATCCCACCACTGGAGAAGGTGGGTGATTCACTTTCTTCTTTGAAAAATGGGGGATACAATCCTCCTTTCGGGGAGGGTGGTAGGGATGAATCGACTTCAAGGCATGTGGGAGGGACCCAGTTACACGTCAGCTGCCCCCAGTCCTCCCTCTCCGCCCGCCCTGCAGAGTTGTGTTCGCCAAGCCAAGGCAGATGCGCCCGGAGGGCACTGTGGCGGGCAGAGCGGGGCGCCCGGGGGCAGCCTGGGCAGAGGCCCTTCCCTCCCCACGCAAGCCAGGTAGGTACAAGCAGCACCTCCGTCAGGTGGTCTGTGCAGAACAAAGGCTCCCCGGTCTGCTGAGAAGCCACATCCTTCACCTCGGGTCCTTCTGACAAGAGCCGGGGAGGAGGTGACGGCAACGAGGGATGGAGTGGGTGGAGAGCAACAGGCACCTGTTCATTCCTCCTCCTGCAGCGAAGCAACGCAAGGGCAGTGTTCTGGCCCAGTTCTGACAAGACAGTTCCCATTCTACAGGTGGGCAGACGGAGGCTTCAAGGCACAGGGAATTCATTCGGTCAACACATATTTACCGTGAGTGTATCTATGCCAGGAGCTGGGGATGTTCAGTCTTTGCCTTCATGGACTATGACCTCGTGGGGAGAGAGAGACAAGTAGAAGGTCACTGAAAATACAGGGCAGAAGCAATCCAAAGGGCTATGGGGTCACATCGCAGGACAACCAGCCCAGACTTGGGGCACCCCTGAAGGCGTCCTGGCGGGAGCTGAGTCCTGAGGGGTAGAGAGTTGCGGTGAAGGTGCAGTAGGGGAGGAGCGCTCGAGGCAGGGGGGACGGTCTGCAGAGCTGGGGGTGAGCCACGGCACCACGTGCACCAGGACTGGATGAAACTTGGTTCGGCTGAGGCCTGAGGTACAAAATGGAGGCAGTGGCGTGAGATAAAAATGGGGAAATTGTCAATGAGATGCTAAAAGACCTTGAAGGACCTTCAACTTTATTGTGCAAGTCATGGTTGGTGCTTCCATCAGCTATTGTTGCAATAAAGCTGCAAAAAAACCCAAAAACAAATCTAACCAGCCAACCAAAAACTACCTAAACTTGGTGGCTTCGATCACTAGGGTCCGCTGGGCGTCATGAGATCTGTGCAAGGACCAGCTTCTCTTGGCTCCGGGCTCCAGCTGGGGTCAAGTCTGTGCCACAGCTCTCGGCCTCTGGGAACCAGCGGGCTCCCTGGGCATGGCTTTCCCTCGGAGGAGCCGTCAAGTCCCCGCAGGCTCCCATATTTCAGGTCTTGGCTTGCTCTACTCCTGCCAACATCCCAACAGACAATTTAGAGTCACAAAGCTAGACCCAGCATCGGTGGCCCAAGGAAACACATTCCCCCCAGAGTTGAAGAAAAGCTAATTGGGGAGCAAATGGCTCCTGTTTACTGAGGTGCTTTGCAACATCAATGCTGCCCTGAGTTGGTTGAAACCTGCTTTGTAACAATGACGGTGGTCGTGACGATGGTTCAGCGGGTCTCGATGCGGCCAAGCCCTCGGCATTATCTTACCTCGTTCAAAATGCGACAACCATGCACGCGGGTTATTCTATTTAAGGGATGAGCAAACAGGCGGAGATAGAGCAAATGACTTGCTCAAATCCACACAGTTAATGGAGGCGGAAGGAGGACACAAAACCCCGGGTTCTAGGCTCCGCACCAAAGCAGTCGCGGGGCCCGCCCGGGTTTCTCCATCACCCTGGGCTGCCTGTCCCAAGCAGCCCCTGCCTGCCGGACTCCGGGGGAGGGGGAGGGACGGGCGCCAGGCAGCGCCACACTCCCCATCACTCCAAAGGCTCTGATGCAACTGGCTCCAGAGTGGGTGATTGTCCCTTGTTCCTGCTCAGCGACGGGGCAGGGAGCAGCTGCCGCCCGGCCAGCTCCCAGCGGTGCCCGGATTCGGCGGCGCCTCTTCTGGGAGGGGGGGCTCCCTCCCCTTCTTGCTCACTGCTCTCCCTGACTCGCTCCCCCTCCTCCAGGCCCCCCTCTGCCCTGCAGCCCGAGTGAGCTCTCTAAGGAGCAAATGAAACCTACAGCTCTCCTCTGCTTAAAAAAAAAAAAAAGAAAAGAAAAAAGAAAGATGCAGGTACTGCATTTCCTGCGGTCAAAAAATCCAAGAATGTGAAAAGATTTATTAGAAAAAGTCTTCCTTCAGCTGTTGCCGGCCGTCTGCGGGGTCGGCCCATACCCGCAGGTAGCGGTGTTCGGGCTCGTCCCATGCTTCCCTCAGGGCTTCCTAATGCTGAACAAGCAGAAATGAGTATCTGTCCTCTCGCCCCCACTGCTTCTTTTTTTTTTTTTTTTTAATTTTTAGACACACGAGCTAGCCGGTCTTGCACACGCTTTGCAGTGGTGGGTGCCCTGTGCGAAGGTTTCACGGGCACGTAGCTCCCTCGCTCTCCTACAGCTGGCGTGTCCTGGTGTCGGGAGGGGCCAGCGCATCCCACCGGTCCCCGTGCTGAGGGACAGTTAGGGGTCCCAGGCCTTGGCGACACCGGCTCAGCTTCTGTAACGTCTACACTTGACCAGCGCAAGTTTATCTGCGGGATAAATTCTCAGAAGCGGGCCTGCCGAGTCCAAAGGACCACGCGGCGTGATTTTCACGGTTAGTCGGGTTTCCCCATAGCTCTGCCGATGGAGGGTGTCATCAGATGCTTCGATTTTTACCAATTGGATAAACTTAAAATGTTCTCTTGTTTTAAAAGAGAAAACCCTTCATCACATTCCCATTGGGCTGGGATAGAGTCCAGCTTCCTTGGGCCGTCGGGGGTCGGGGGTCGGGCACGGCGTTGTCCTGCCTTAGGGGCCTCCTGCCCACCAGAAAGGCAGATGCAGGCGCAAGTCAGGCTCGCATGGACTCGGTGCTCCCACAGCCGCGAGAGAAGAGGGAGGCTTCACGGAGAAGGTAGCGTCTGAGCGGAACCTTGGGCCACAGGTCGTAGTTTGACGGGTGTTAGTGGGGAGAAGAGCGGGGGCCCCAAGCACCCGCCCAGTGGAGAAAGCCTGGGGCAGGTGAGCAGTCTGGGAGGCTGGAGGACCCGGGAGGTGACCTGAGGGGCCTTGAGGCAGTCCCGGCAGGCTTTGAATGTCACCCGTAAGAGCTGGGCTTAAACCCGTAAATGATAAACGCCTGAAGCCTTTGGGGGAGACTGGTTAGGACTCTTGATTCAAAGTGAAAGAGAGCCTCCCTCAAAGTGGCTTAAGGGAAAGGAGATTGGCATAAAAAAGCTATCTAGGTGTGTTCAGCTTCAGGCATGGCTGGATCCAGGGGCTTAAGCAATGTTACCAGAAATTTGACTTCTATCCTGAGGTCTGCTCTCCTCTGTTTTGGCCTCACTCCTGGGTAGGCTCGGCTTTCCTCCCACGATGTGGAAATAATGGTCAAAAGAGAGTCTATCTTTGCCAGAATCCCAGTAAGTTCCCAGGAAGACACTCATTGGACTGACTTGGGCGGGGTGTCCGGCCCTCAACAGAGCACTGTGGCCCGCGGGCAGCATGCACTGATTGGGCGACCCTGGGTTACAAGGGGGGGTAACGTAAGGGGGTAATCGGGGCAGTGTGCGCGGGGGACAGTGGCCAGCTTCTGCCCACAGGTCTGGGATGGGGAAAGATCCTCAAAATAAAAATCGAGGCACGGCGACCAGAAGAGGGAAGGATGGGCGTGTATGAAGGACAGAGGAGGAGGAGACGGTCAAGTCTGCACAGAGGACGGGGGAACCAGAAGAGGCTCCCCGGGCACCCCTCTGCGGAGCCTTGAAGGACGGGGTGGCGCAAAGACTAGGCCTGAGCCTCCCAAGACGCGGTGGAGGGTGGACCCTCGGCCCCCAGAGGCTGGCCTCATATTGCACATCCGTTCGGAGCGGCTAGAATTTCACAGGCCTCCGTGGGGCCTTGAATGCCAACGACAATGGCGTTTAGCCCGCTGAGCGGGTGTGACCGGCACCTGAACTCCGCTGGGCGCCCCAGGAGGCAGAGGACACTGTTCTTCAGCGCGTCTTTCTCGGCAGTGGCCGGGGCCGCCTCATGGGCGCTGCTCCTTTGGTTCACCTGGCGGGTTGCGTGTCACTCTGAGCCGGGTGCCGTCCTGGGCCAGCAGGTTGCCCCTTTCCGAGTCTGCTGCCCCAGGGAGGCTCTGGCTTCATCCCCTCTGAAGTCCAACAAAGCCCTGGTTTTACGGCCTAACAGCGGCCTGGGAGGCGGTCCTTCGGCCCCAGGCGGCCTGTGTGTGGTGGACCAGCTCCCCAGAGGCGAGGACAGTGGTCCTCAGGCTCCGCAGGGACCCCTCCGCCAGCCCCGCCCCATAGCTTCGGGCCCGTATCCCTCACCGCCCTCTGGTTCTTTTACCAAAGCTCCTTTCCCGGCACGAGGTAAGGTCCACGAGGTCGGGGTGGGTGTCTGCCTTCCTGCATCCCCGTGCCCAGCCCACGGCAGGTGCGCAGGAAGTCCCCGCGCCATGGAGCTCCGGCGGGCATCCTGCTACGTGAACAGTGACGAGAACAAGACCGGCAGGGCACGGCCGCCGCGGGAGGGCACGGACGCGGGGGCCTCCTTGACTTCAGGAGACTCCTGTCCCACCGGCATAGCAGTGGGGGTCAGGGCTCTGGGCATCACTCTGTGCCCTGCCCCGTCCCCAGGCTGAATCGCCGTCCAGGGCTTGCTCAAGGCCGCCCGGGCAGGGCTGGGGCTCGCCCTCGGGTGCTGGACTCTCAGCTCTGGGCCTGGAGCTCCCTTCCCTCAGGGCGGCACGCAGGTGGGGGACGGCCACTGAGGGCAGTGGGTCGGGGGCCCTGGAGTCAGACGCGGGGCCTGCCCAGGAATGCTGCGGGAGTGCCCAGGAACGCAGGGAAAGGACCAGGACGCGCAGGCGCCCCCAGACAAGCGGCCTTCATCGGGATGTCCCGGCCTCCAGGGGAGGAGGGGGACAAGCAGCGGCTCAGGGAACTTCTGCAGGTGACAGGCGCTCCCCGGCACCCCGAGCTGAGCAAGGGCGTCTCGTGGACGCTCAGCCAAAGTGCACGGACCCCCGAGCTGTGCGTCAGCAGCAAAGGGAGGTCAAGGTTCTTCGCAAGGGGCTGACACCCCCGGGGCCCTTCGAGCCACTCCCGGACACGAGAGGGGCACTTGTTTATCGGCAACTGGATGGCCCAGCATGTGGCCCCGGGGAGTTGCCCACACCCTCCCCCTGCCCCGGGACGGAGGGGGCAGAGCCTGACTGGCCGGGGGCTGGACAGGTGCAGGGCCCGAGGGACCGGGACAGGTCAGTTCCCGTGAGGAAATGAAGGCCTGGAGTTGAGACGTCCCCGCAGAGGGCGAGCGTGGGGGGGGCAGGGTGCTGCCCGCATCTGCCTTCCCCTACCCGCCCCCCCCACCCGGGCCCAGGTGCTCATCTGTAGGTTGCAGACCGGCTCCCGGGGCAGCCCGAGGGTCACCAGGGTTACCCAGTGGGCAGCCCGTGCCCGGGGCAATGGGGACACCGAGGCCCCCACGACACTCTGAAAAAAGCAGAGGCCAAGAGGGAGGGAGAGGATGGTTCTTCAGAGGCAACAGGGCTACGTGAGGGTCTCTCTACAGACGGGCATCACCGGGCTGCAGGCAAACCATCTGCACCGACTCCGCCTCCGCGCTGGGCCAGGTGAGCGGCCAGGTGACGACGGGGTTGCTCGAGCATGTCCTGGGGGTCTGGTCACCTTGCCAGCCGCCTCCCGGCCCCGCTCCCACCCGAACCCCCCCCAGAAGCCGGCCTGTTCCTCCCACGGCGGCAACCACCAGAAGGGACGCTGGCCCGCACCCCTGAGCAGCCCCCTGGGGCTGTGCACCCCACGCGTGACCTGCCCCCGGGCCTCCGTGCTCCCTGCTGGGCCTCGGGGGGCTCGGGCTTCACTGAAGGCCACCGGGCAAGCGTTCAGGGTGACGAGCGTCCATCCCGGGGCCTCTGGACTTGACCACCAACCTGAGCATCCCGCCACCAGGCCTTGCTCCTGTCCTCCCAGAGGCTGTGACCCTTAGTGCTTGAGCGCAGACCTGGGGCGGACTGGCTGCGGTCCCGTCTGGCCCCACCGCCACCGGCTGTGTGACCCAGCCCGTCCGTCTCAGGGCCTCGGCTTCCCCATCCGTACGACGGGAGCGCCAGCACGCACTCCGGGTGGCGGACGGGGCAGCAGAGGCGTGCCGGGCCCTGCCTGTCCTGGGGTGAAACGTGTCCCCCCAAGATGCACCGAAGTCCTAACCCTGGTGCCTGGGACCGGCCGCCTACTTGGAGATAGGGTCTCTGCAGGTGGCGTCTCTGGGGTGGGCCCTGATGCGACACCACCGTGTCCTTGGGAAGGGACGGTGGGTGCGTGACGACGGAGGCAGAGCCGGGACTGACCTGTCCGTGAGCCAGGAAACACCAAGGCCTCCCCGACCCGGGCAGCTGGGAGAAAGGCCTGGAACCGACTCCCGCAGAAGCTCCAGGAGCCACCCTGCCCACCCTGATTCTGGGCCTCCAGCCTCCACAACTGAGCGTCCGTCTGTTGTTTAAGCCCCGCCAGGCGGCTCCAGATCCCGAGGAGGACGTGGGGTACGGTAACCGGTGCCATGAATTGCTCGGGGTCTGGCTTCCGAGCCGCCGAGTCCAAAGGTGTGCTGCTCCCTCTACACGTACGGAGATCCCACCTGGTCCCAGGCGGCACCTCTCCTTGCAGACCCAGCCCCCCAGTTAGTATTTACAGACGACCAGGCGAGCTGGCCTGGAGGACACCCGTGACGTCCGTCCCACCCTCAGGGCTCCGAGGTTCCAGCCCAGCCTGTGTCCGGCCTCCTCATGCCCAGGGGGCAACGTCCACCCCATGGGGGGCACAGTACCTGGCACACCAGAGGTGCTCACAGGTGTCCGCCTTTCGCTCAGGCCATGATCCCAGGGTCCTGGGGTCGAGTCCCTGCTCCCAGGGAGCCTGCGTCCCCCCACGCCCGCCCCCTCTCTAATAAATACAATCTTTTTAAAAAAATGCCCGAGGTAATGAGCCAGACGAGCCCCTTAAGAAGGTGCATCTACTGAGCCGCACCGCCACCCCCTCCCCGAGGCCCCCAACCTTGTCTGGGCAGGCAGGGGCTCCGGGACCGGGGTCCCTGGGGGCACCCTGTACCCACCTCCATCTCCGTCCAGGCCCAGCCCCACCCCTCGTGCCAGGTCCCGGCCGAGCACCGGCGACCCCGTAGCTACTACAACGTGAAGAACGCGGTGGAGCCAGCGGTGCTTGCAGTGCTCGTGTTAGTGGCGGCGGCCGGCAGTGTCACTGCCACGGGAACCCCTGCGGCGCAGCCAGCAACCCCCGGGGCCGCCTCCCCCAAGCCCACCCCCGGAGTCGAGGGGGGAGATGGGGACTCGGGTCAGTAGGAAGCTGCGCCAGGCCCCGCAGACCCCGGGAGGAGCAGCCCCTGGCGGCTGGGGCTGGGGCAGGACATGCAGAGCCCCAGGCCGGGCCCTGCACTCGCACCCAGGACCGGGAGGCCTGGGAGGGACACAGGACCAGCCAGTGCTGGCGCCAGGGAGCGGGGGGCGGGGAGGCGGGGGGCTGCGAGACCCCCGCCCTCGGACCGCTGTGCTCTTCCTGCAAATTCCCCGAGGGAGGCACGGAGGCAGCCCAGCCACGCGTCAGTCCACCCGCCGCCCAGTGCCTCAGTGTTCACGTCTGTAGGACGGGGGCCCCGTGACGCCCCACGGGAGAGCTGCGGGCAGCGCTGAGGCACTACGAGGGTCGCCCCCGGAGCACCCCGCACGGAGGGCGCCGGCTCTCCCGCCGTCGGATGGGGTGGTGGCTGGCTTCCCACGGGCCCCGCACGGAGCGACGCGGCCTGCCCAGCCCGGGCCCGGGCCAGGACAGATGGAGCCGGGCCGGGACAGCCGCCTCGTCCCACACCCGCCGGACCAAAGGAGCGCCAGGCGGGGCCCGGCGCCGGGGCTATAGGGAGGCCCCGGCGGGCAGCGGGATCTTGTAGCCGCTCCGGAGCAGCGCGAGGCAGGCGGCCAGGCCCAGGGCCCCCGCCAGGAGCACGGCGCCCAGGGCCTTGAGGAAGGAAGTCCTGGTCCGGGTGAAGGAGCCGGGTGCCATGACGCCGAGCAGGGCCGTGCTGACCGTGAGCGTGTAGAGGATGGACACGCCTGTGTTGAGCGCCACGATCTTGCCGAACTTGGCAAACGGGGCGATGATGCAGAAGAAGAGCGGCACCGTGGCGATGACCGTGGTGAGGGCGCTGGACACGATGGCCACCCCCACGTGCCGCACGGCCTCCAGCGTCCGCCACTGGCGCTGCGAGTGGGCGTCCTGCGTGCGAGGTGAAGACAAGGCTGGGGCCGAGGCCCTGACGCGCCAGCAGGCCCTCCCTGCCTGGGGCCGGCGCGCTCCCGGACGCCCAGGTTTGCTGCCATAGACGGGGCCGTGATGGCAGCACGGTCCCCGTGACGTGGGGACCCCCAGGCTGCGGCCGGCGTGCGCAGCAGGTCCTCGTAAACGGCCCTGACTGGCGCGGATTTCCTTCTCTTGACCAAAAGCAGCTAAAAACAGAGCTGGTTTAAAGTATGTTCGTGAATGTTTTCGCGCCGATTAGGAAAAACACATACGAGACCCAGCGCTGGTGCTGGCACTGAGCGCCCGAGGTCCGGAGGGGCGGTGGGGCCCGGGGCAGGGCCGGGGGAGACTCGGACGCAGGGAAGCAGGGAGGCCGTGGCCATCGCCCGCACCCGCACGCCCACTAGAGACACAGGCGGGGAGGGAGGCGCCCACGGCCCACCGCGCTGCCCTGGGCACGGAGATGAGGCGTGAAGACCTCAGCCCGGGGCCGTCCCGCCGGCTCAGGGGCCCCTTCGCGGCACCGGGGACAGGGCACGTGCTGGGCACGGCCGGCAGGGCGCTCACCTCGGCCTGGTGGGGGGGCAGGTTCTCTCCGGCCAGCAGGTAGCCCTCAACCAGATGGACGCAGTAGTCCACGGAGGAGCCGACGAGGATGGACAGGGAGATGGCCTCGACGGCGCCCATCTCCCAGCCGCTCCAGTACATGATGGTCACCACGAGGCAGACGATGCCTGCAGGGGCAGGGCAGGGACGGGCAGGCGGCTTGCACCCGGCCTCACCCACACAGTCCTGGAGGGCGGCGGGCGAGCCCAGAGGGCCCCGCGGAACGGGCGACACCTATGGTGGGGCCCCCGCCTCTGGTGACAGGAGGGACCAGGAGGGCCAGGCTCCAGGGGAGGGCAGGTGCAGCAGCAGGTCACTGGGCCAGGAGCGGCCACCGGCGACACCCGGGTCTCTTCCGGGAGCACAGACTGGGGGGCAGGTCCTGTGAGCATCTGTTACAGAGGGTCCTTCTGCCTGGGGGGGGGGGGGCTGGGAAACCTTCACTGAGGATATGGACAGCCAAGGGTGGAGAGGAGCCTGCTGGCCTGCGGCCCCCGCCCCTCCTGGCCCCAAGCCTGATGCCTGCCCCCCGCCCCCCGCCCCCCCACATACCCAGGATACTCAGGAGCACGGGCAGCAGGAGCAGCACGTGGGTGGTGAACACGGCCACCGCGGCCACACAGATGAGCAAGGACAGGGCCAGGCCGTACAGGGCGCTCTGCACCCCTGGAAGGCAAGGGCAGAGGAGCCTCAGCCGGGCTTCCACGGGTGGGCGGTCACAGCAGCTGGCCCGCTCCCTGGGCCGTACGAGGACCCACCCGCGGGCCTCCAGGGCAGGCCCTCGCCAGGAAGGCAGGCACGACGCGGGCCACCTCTCCACCCACCCTGCCAGCACCCGCTCCTCCAGGCCTGGGGACGCGGGGGAGCGGGGGGCTGGGCTGCCTCTTGCCTATGATCTCCATGAAGATCTGCTTCCAGTGCTCACACGTCTGGAAGCCTCGGCGCAGGGCCGAGCCCTCGGGGAACGTCTGCAGCTGCTGCTGGAGGAAGCTCTCCCAGCGCAGATAGTCCGAGTACGTCTGGAAGGAGGACTTGCCCTTGTACGTGGTCTGGGGGGCACATGAGCCGGTGAGAGGGGGCAGCGCCCACTCCCCCTGCCAGGTGACGGCTGGGCCCCCGGCCACCTCCCAGCAGCCCCCGGGAGCACGTGTGAGCCACACACGGGCAGCAGGTCCTGGCGCAACCACAGCGCCCGTCCCTTTCCAACAGGCCCAGCGGCCGCTCCCGGAGCCCCCAAGCGCTCGGCTCCCGCCCGGGCCCACACGGCGCCCCGCCCGCACGGCCAGCTCCCGGGTTCCAGCTCGCCCAGGAAGGCTTCCTGGAGCCCCAGATGTGCTGGGCTCCGCCGGGCTCGGGGCCTCCCTGGGAGCTGCGGCCTCCGCCCAGCGGCCGGCCGGTCTCCAGCCCCACGGGGGCCTTCGGGGGTGTGGGGGAGACCGGGACCTCCGCCACTCTAGGGCCTGCCCCGGGCGCTCACACGCCCACTTCTGGGCTCCCCGAGTGCGGCCCAGGCTCCAGGGCGTCCGTGGGCACGGGTGTGTGTGAGCGTCCGTGGGGTCGGCGTGGAAGGGACATCCCGCTGCGTGGATGCGCCTGAAGGGCTCCGCCCTCCCTGAACCGCCCAGGGCTTCAGCCCTCCAGAGGACGGGGGTTGTGACACGGGAGGCGGCCACGCTGGGGGAAACGAGCCGGCAGGGACCCGGGGCGGCCCGTTCAGGAGCACCCAGTATCCGCGTGGCGCAGGCCTGGGGCGGGCGGCGCGGGGCCAGCGGGCGACGTAAGTACACTCAGCACCACCGAGCTGCGCTTCAGAAACGTTAAGACGGTCAATTCTGTCACTCGGATTTTGCCCAATTAAAAAACCCGCCCGTTGGCCTGGGGCTCCCTGGAGGGGGACCCGGAGGGGCTCTGGGGGCCTCCTGACTCTGGCCTGGTGCGTCTGCGGTGGGAAGGAGAGCAGGGCTGGAGGCCAGAGACTGAGCTGGTTGTCACTCCCGCGTCTTTACGGGACGGCACAGCTGCTTCCCGGGGATCGCGGAGCCCCTTCCTCAGGGAGGAGCCTGAGGCCGGCGGGGAAGAGGGATTTGCCAGGGAGACGCGGAGCACACAGGATCAGAGCCCGACCGGGCCCGGGTCTCCGCACGCGGCGGCAGGTGCAGGCTCGGGACCACGGGGCCCGCAGACGCCCAGGTCAGGTGCGCTGGCCCTCGTGTGTGCGTGCGGGTGTGCATGTGTGCGGGTGTGCACGGGGGCCTCCCCCCTTGGGCAGGGTCCAGGGAGCCTCGGCATGACAGAGGAAGTCGTGAGGTGCGTGCACGGCTGGTCCTGGCTCCCGAGCTCTCCCGGGGGAGGCCCAGCACCCGGACCCCCGAGGGGCAGAGGGGAGCGTCCGGGACTCCCAGCAGCGCAGCGGCGTCCCAGCCCGGAGGCCACAGAACAGACCCCAGGCTGGTGGGAACAGCCTCCGTGGAAGAAAGGGCAGCGCTGTGGTCAGCTGCCTGGTGTGACGCTTGACGCCGACACGCACAAGCTGTGACCTGCGGGGAGTCCCCCCACCTCTTGGCTGCAGTATCCGCCCCCCAAGAGCAACCCCTGTGATCTGGGCCAGGGGCTGGGCCTCGGGACACACGCGAGGCGAGCACTGGGCCCGGGGGCCACCGCGAGCTCACCGACTCAAAGGCCATGGAGATCCACTGCACCCGGCCCTCCTTGACGCCCACCGCGCCGTGGGACAGCTGCCCCGGGAGCAGGTTGGGCTCGGGCAGCTCCCTGCACTCGGGGTGCAGCATCTGCAGGAAGGAGGAGGTGCTGTAGCCTGCGGGGAGAGGGGCAGACAGGTCGGGCCCGGGACCCCGCAGAGCACGGCCCTGCCCGACCTCCCAGCCTGGACCGTGGCCTGCGGCGGCGCTGAGAAGAAACCTCCACAGTCGGTCGCCATCGGGTGGACAAGGGCACCGGGCGTGACCGCGCCAGGTCACCTGTGCCAAGCCCTGCCCTGGCTCCTGCAGCTGTGCCCACACACCCGGCGCTCGTCCCCGCACACGTGCACCTCGGCACCAATTCGTGCTGATGCACAACACGGCTCCAGAGGCCTCACACGCCCTCACCCGGTGTGGACAGACCGGCAGACGCGCCCACAGGACCCAGGCCAGGCGTGCGTGCCCTCCCGCTGTGCGCCCTCAGAGCAGCACGGCCTCCCAGGCTGTCCTCCCTCGGACGCACCTGAGGGCAGGCACTGGGCCCCGCCTGGCTTCACCAGCTCCGAGTTCTCCGCGATGGCCTTGCACAGGCGACACAGGTGCCCCAGTTCTTTGAAGAGATCAAAGCCGCTGTCATAGATGACGCTGCCCTTTCCCGAGGAGACACAAGCGGGCGCAGGCGGCTCAGTGAGTCGGGAACGCGGTCCTGGGCCCACCCCCGGGAAGAACCCCAGAGCTCCCCGCCACCCCTGCCCGGGCCTGCTCTGTCCTGCTCCACCAGCACCTTCTGCTCCCATCGCCGCCCACCCGCCACGGGGCCCCTGGGCTCACCCATGCTTTGAGTCACACTCATTTTTTTATTTGTAAAGATTTATTTGAGAGAGAGAGTGAGCGAGCAGGGAGGAGTGGGGAGGGAGGGGGACAAGCAGGCCCCGCTGAGCGCGGAGCCCGACTTGGGGCTCGATCCCAGGGCCCTGGGACCATGACCTGAGCTGAAATCAAGAGTCAGAGGCTCAACAGACTGACTCACCTCTCACCAGGGCTTCCTGCCGTCTCTTGGCTCTGCCCGGCCAAACCCCCAAGCTCCCTCACCTGCTGCATCTGCTCCCGCCTTCCCACCCTCCTCTGAACACCTGGGGGCTCCCGGTCAGGACTGAGCACACGGATCTCCAACCACCCGGCTCCCGAGTTACCCTGGGTGTGAACCCCGTACACCCCGTACACCCAGCCAGACCGACTGCTCGGGGCAGGAGCTCTGACCGCACGGGCTCGGCCCCACCCCGAGCCCCACGGACCCAGCAGCTCCTCCGTTTCTCCGCCTCCAGATACTCAAGAGGCCAGCCCAGGGCACCGTGCAGCAACCCAATGCAGCGGGGGCTGTGGGCGCGGCGGGGAGGGGGAGCGAGGGTGCGGGGGGGGGGGGCAGTTTACACACTTGCATCTCCCTCGGCTCCGTTCCAGCCCCTGAACACAAGGGGCAACCGACTCAGGCCCAAAATGTACCCAGAGTCCTGGGTGATCCTGAGCTCAACCCCGAAGGCCGTCCCCAGGACCTGCGGTGGCCACGTCTGGGCCTCGTGAGCTGTGCAAGGAGCCAGAGGGCATGTGGGGCGCTGGGCTGGTGGCCTCCCGGCGGCTGTGCCCCAGCCCCTTGGAGCTGCCCGACGTGGGCCCACGTACCGGGTCTCCGATGACATGGTTGTCCACCTGCCGCGTGCGGTTGATGCCGATGATGCCGAAGACCACGAAGACCATGGCCCCCGTGTCCACCAGCGGCCGCACGGCTGGCTTCCCGCAGCCCGTGTTCACACAGGGGTTGAAGCCGAAGGTGGCCGAGAGGCGGGCCTTGGGCGCTGCGGGGGAGTCGCATCCGTGTGGGGCCGGGCCCGGCCTCCCAGGCCCCGCGGCAGCCTCCCTGCACGTACCTTTCTCGCTGGGCACGTAGAAGAAGCCTTTGGTGGGGCCGTCGGGGCTGGAGCTGAGCAGGCAGCCGGGAGGGGCCGCGCACACGCGCCCGTGGAAGGGAGGCTTGTGGGACTGAGCGAAGTACACCTTCCTGCGGAGGCAAAGGGGCCCGGCTGAGGCGGGAAGGCACGCACGCCCCCCATGTGCCAGGGCGGGAGGGTGAGGGGGGCTGCACCGGGTGGGGGTTGGCAGGTCCCCATGGTCTCACCACGACCGGGACGCACCACGCAGCCTGCTCGACGGCCTCCCCGTGGCATGAAGGGTGGAGACCAGGAGCCTCCAGGCCGCCCCCAGGGGGTGCGAGTGTCCCCAGAGGGCCCCCGGCCGCCTCGCGTCCCTGCTCGGGAGCACGCCCGCCTGAACCTCAGCCGGGGCTGAGCCTCAAGGTTCCGTGGGAAGCAGGGGCTCTGTGGTTGGCTTGTTCGCCCCTGGACCTGATGTGGCCCCAGGTTCTTTCTAGAAGGTTCTAAGCTCGTGCGGGCAACCTGATCCCGGTTGCTGTGTGTGCACAGAGTGAGCCGAGCCCTGGGCTCCAGGAGCACAGGCAGGGGGACCCCCAGCCCCTAAGCCGAGGTACCCGGGCCGGGAGGGCCCAGCGAGCGAGCCGTCGCAGCCACCTCTCCCCACGTGGCTTCGGGGCTATGTGGGTGCCCGGCACCCCGAGGCTGCGCTCTGTCGGGGACCCGAGCCCCGCGTGTCAGCAGTGCAGGGCCCACGGCCACAGCGCCCCTCCTTGCGGAGCGGGGCCCGCGCCATCGTTTGCAAGGATGCTGTGGATGACCGGCTAGCCGCTGTCCCCCGCCAGCCGCCTGAGGGCCGGAGCCACATCTGTCCTGGTCACCCCCGTATCCCCGGCACCAGCAGGGCGCCCGCACACGTCGGCGCCCCAGGTTTGTTCCAGGAACCACGGGATCGGCCTCAAGGGACACACGAATGTGGGGCCCTGGCCAGAACACGGGGCGCCCGGCTACTCGGAGCCCGTCTTCCCGGGAGGAGCACCAGGAGCTGCGCATGCAGGTAAACACAGACGCGGCCGCTCCGGAGTCCTCGGTCCTGCGTCAGGGGCGAGGGCACGTTAGTCAAATACGCGCTGAATTAACCATGTACAGAGCGTGAGGACGGCGCCCGGAGAGGAGGTGCAGCGCGGCCGCAGCCCCTCGTCCGGCGAGTGCTCACTGAGACCTGGGGGCCGACCCTGCGCCGGGTGCTGGGGACACAGCGGGGGGACGGGCAGGTCCCCGCTGCACCTGAGGAGACGCCTCATAACCCCGCGGCCGAGCGATTCCAGGCCGTGGGGGCCGGGAAGGGGTAAGGCCGCGGGGGGCCGCGTGCTTCTCCCCGGGACAGGGCTCGGGCAGGGACTGGCTCTCCCAGGGGGACGTCGTGCCCCTGGAGCCAGGGAAGAGCCCGGCAGGCAGGGCGCGGGGGGCGCAGGCCTGGGACGGGAGCTGCTGGGCTCGGACGAGCAGCGGAGCCGCGGGAGGCGGGCCCAGCCCAGAACCGGCTGAAGGCGGGCGGGCGAGGACGTGCCCGGCCCGAGGTGCCCAAGGTGCCCGAGGTGCCCCGGTCCCGCGGGCCGGCGGAGGCCGCTACCTGGTGTGCTGCTGCTCCTTGGCGGCCGCGTAGAAGCTGAAGTCGAACTTCCAGCCCCGCTTGGCGTCGCAGGCCAGGGTCGTCACCATCCACCTGCGGGAGGGGCTCGCCGGCTGGAGCAGCCCTACTGTAGACATACAAGCGGTCAGCTTCTTGGTGAAGTTACCCAAAGGCGCTCTATACACCTACGCAGTGGATCAACAGAGACAAGACAGTGACTCCGGGGCTCGGCTGCCCCGCAGGCCCCGCCCCTCCCAGCGGCCGGGGGCAGGGGCTCCGGAGGCCTGGGTTCGAGTCCGCACACCGGGCAGATGCTCCTCCTGTCTGAGCCTCCGCTGAGCACGTCCTGGGCCGGGGCGGAGCGGGGCCCTGAGCCCGCAGCAGCCGGGGGGCCGCGGCCTGGGCCCATGAAGGGCTGGGGCGAGAGGATCAGTGGGGGGGGTAGACGTCTGCTGGGGCTTCCTGAGGGGCCGGCTCTGTGCACGTTGCAGGGGCAGCTTTCTAGGCCGGAACCGTGGGGCGGCCTCAGCCGTGTCATCACTCAAAGGGAAACGTGACCCCTCAACAAGCTAACTGTGCCCCTGGACGGCGCAACTTGTCAAAGAAATGGACGATTCCTGAGGGCAACACGGGAGGCCGGCCGGCCCTGGGAGGCTGTCCTCTGGGGGCTGGAGCACTTCCCGTGTCCCGTGTGCTTCGTCCCCCACAGGCCCCCCCGGCTGTACCCCGCCTCACAGAGGACGACAGGGAGGCTCAGAGAGGTGAAGGATCTGCCCAGACACAGATTACAAATGGCAGCAGGACTCGAACCCAGGTCTGGCTGCCTGGAAGCCCCTGCTGGCCCCTCTGCAGGGGCCACAGACCCGGCTGGGGGGTGGTCACGTGCCTCCAGCTGCTCCGTCCTCACAGACCCTGCCTCCCCACTCCACGTGGTCAGCCCCCTGCCCGACCCGGCGGTGCCCGGCACGGCAGCCCCGCTCACCTGGAAGGAGGGCACCTCCCCGTCCCCGGGGGACACGATCTGCCACGGGGCGGGCAGGCTGGCGTTGAGGGAGAACCTGTACACGGCCGGGTGGCCTCTACTCTTCATCTTGGAGACATACACGGTGCCTGGGGAGTCTGGGAGACAAGTGGGGGGGCGCTGCACGGTCACCGGGCCGGCCTCCCCCGACCCAGCGCGGCCCCCCTCAGTTC
This sequence comes from Canis aureus, assembly GCF_053574225.1. NCBI lineage: Eukaryota > Metazoa > Chordata > Mammalia > Carnivora > Canidae > Canis > Canis aureus. The sequence continues at coordinate 85,475,733 of NC_135615.1, forward strand.
CTCTTGCAGACAGAGCCTGCGGCGCTGACCGGGGGTGTGGGGTGGACGTGGGGACGCAGCGAGCTGGGGGGCTTGGCAGGGACGGGCCGCGTGGAGGTGAAGAGCTGCCGCAGGGCTAGGGCAGTGGCGCTGCCGCCCGAGAGGGGAGCAAGGTGAAGGGGGGGCTGGAGCTGCCAGCTGAAGGACGATGGCAGGCACAGAGGGCTGGTGGGGTGACCGGGACACGCATGACTCCCCACGGGGGCTAATTCCTGCATGTGCCCCAGCATCCCACCTCTGAGGGGGCCCTGGGCAGGGAGGAGCCGGCCCCGGGGGCTCGGGATGGGTCTGGCACACATGGCGGGATCCTGGGTGCCGGAGGCCTGGCTGGGACGGCGGCAGGAGGGGATGCCAGCGTTCGGAGCTGGGGGATAGTGGGCAGCGCCTCGAGTTCACCCCCCAACCCAACCCCTTCTCAGTGACTCCCAAGAACAGACTCTCGTTCTCACAGGGGAACCAGAGCACGAACAGACCGTGCTCTCCCCACGGGGCCCCGACACCCCGGCAGGGGGTGAGATCTCCCGAAGCCCCCCCCCCCAGCCAGACCACACTCCCCACTAACCCTGTGGGGTGGCCTCAGTCCGGCTGGCCCAGGGGACCCCTGAGCCCCGCTTCTTCTTCTCCAGGGACGTGCGGATGTTGTTCTGCAGGCTGTGGGGCTTCTCCTGGAACAGACCTGCCCCCACATCCCGTTAGGGACAGTGCCAGGGGAGGGCAGAGATTGAGAGAGACGGCAACCCTAGGGACACAGGACATGGGTCCCTTGGCTTGGGGAGGGTGACAGGGGTCTGCGACACTGGATGCCACGGAAAACAATGCCAAATACTGAATTTGCAGGAATCTTAAGGCAGAAGGACCTGTCAGCTCCGTCCAGGGACACTCTGACACCTTCCCTCCTCGTCCCTGCCGTGCCCCAAGACCTCCTCCGGCAACCGGGCGACACCAAACCAACAGGGCGGCAGGAAGGCCGAACGGGAGGCTGCATCTCATGCACTGAGCTCCTGATAAACGCTCGGTGAGTGGAACGGTCAGAGACGGAACCTCAGCAGCCAGTGGAGACCACAGGACACTGTCCTCTTTTGCCTCAATCACTGGGGATGAATCTTCTGTTTTCTTTTGTTGTCATTTAATGAGAGAAGTTTTACACCTTCGGAGATGCAATCGTCACAATACTCCTAGAGGTATAACCCCGGTGACAGGAGAAAGCAGAGGTCGGGGAGGTCCTGTGCCCTACCCAGGGAGCGAGAGGCACAGCCTCATCTGGGTCCAGCCTTGGCTCTGAAAGCCCTTTTCACTACACCATCAGGTCCCTGAGGGCAAGAGCCCCGAGGGGCCGGGGCCAAACTTGGGGGGCGCCCTGGCTCTCCTCCAGACGCCTCCAGGAGCTTCGGCCCCAGCTGAGTCAGGGGAGTGGCTTTTCGACAGTGGGCCCTGAGGGGTGGCAGGTGGCCTCACAGCAGGGGTGATGATGGAGTTTGGGGCGTGTGCCCAGGGGGTGGGAGGGGAGCCGGGGCTGCGGCCGGGGCTGGCTCCGGTTCAGGAGGGGCCTTCGGGCTCCTCTCTGAGCTGTGGCCGATTATCACGCGTGGGCTAAGGCCCTTAGCGAGGGGAGGCCGGGATAACGTGAACGCCGCCCTAATTAAGCGGAGGCAATCACAGCGCCAGCGGACCTTCTCCTAAGAGCCTGAGCGCTGGCCCAGCAGCTCCTGCGGGTTCTCACTGACCTGGCCACGCGGAGTGACCTGGGGCCAACCTCCCGGGCCCCAGCCCAGGCCTCGGGCGCCCGTGTCCTGAGGGCCTGCACCAGACCACTCACCTCCTTGCTCATCCCCGACGCCCACTCCATCATCGGACCCTCCGGATTCCACCTCCTAGCACCTCCCGACTCCACTGCCTCCCACCTGGTCTCCCGCCCGCCCCCACACAGCGCCTGGAGACTCGGTCACGGCCCTTGTCCGCTCAGCACCCCCACTGGCTCCCCCTGGCAAACAGAGTAACACGCAGAGTGCTCACTCCAGCGCTCCCTTCCGGCCGGGTCCACCTGGCTGGCCTCAGCGCCTGCGACCAACTCTCAAACTTGGCCCCAGCCTTGTCCTCCTGTCCTCCTGGGTGCTTCCCTCTGCCTAGCCCTCTTCTCTTCTCTCTCAGCCTGGCTAGCTCCTTCCCTTTCCTTGAGTCTCAGCTTAGATGCAGCCTCCTCCAGGAAGCCTTCAGTGATGCTGAGCTCCCCAGGCTCCCCGTTCTTCTCTTACAACCCTGGCCCGCCCCTGGCAGGCAAATGCACTCCCCGAGCTCGGGAAGCCTGTCCTGCCCACTATGGTTTCCCAAGCACCCGGTAAATACCCGTTTCAGGAAATGGGAAAACACTGAGGCTCAGAGGCACAGGGATGTGCTGAGTTGCACAGTGACAGGGAGCCTGGACCTCGCATCTCTCACAGGCCCACGGTTTTTGAGGCCTGAACTCCAAAGGGAGCGGGAGCCCCAGGGGACCCCCCGACTGAACTCTCACCTGAACAGGTGATGCAGGATATGCCCTCCGCGCTCAGGTTGTACTTGAGATCCAGCAGCACCTGGATGTTGGTATCAGGCCGGAAGAGCAAGGGGGCCCGGCTGGCGGGGCGGAGCCGGCTGGCAAACACCAGGGACAGGATGAGGACGGAGACGAAGAGCCCTGCCAGGAGAGGATGCACACCAGGCGGGGCCGGGCCCGGCGGCATTCACGGCCCTGGATCAGAGATGCTCCCTTCACGGGGGGGCGGGGTCCCCAGGGAGCCGGCCCGCGGTGAAGCCTGTCAGGGACTGGCCATCCGGGTGGGGGTCAGGGCTGGCCGCTACCTGCGTCACGTGGGGGTCAGACTATAAGCTACGAGCTCACAGTCTTGGACGCTGAGCAGTTTACCAGGAGCCGGCACGTGCAGCTGATCCACGGCCTCAGACACCGCCGGCGATTATGGGAACAGCACTCAGTGTTTGCTGAGCCCCCGCTGCATGCCACGCGCCGCACCGAGCTCCGCGCCTGCACGGGCCTGTCCTCCCACCGCCCTAGTGCAGACGCTGCTCTTATCCCCAGTAGCGGGAAGGAGGCGAGGCTCCGACTGACGCAGCCACGGTAGCCCGGCCGGTACATGGGAGAACCAGGATTCCAACCTGGCCGAGCGGCTCTGACTCAGGGCGCAGGCATTAAGTGCTCTGCTCCACCGCCCGGGTGGGGCCTGGGCACGGGAGGCTCCAGAAACAGCAGCTCTGCGGGCCCAGCCCCATTCCGCATGGGGGGTGAGGCCCAGGGAGCCGGGTGCCAACCAAGGGTCATTTGCAGGAGGGGGCTGGGCTCCCAGCGCCTCTGTGTCCCTTGGGGGGTCTGTCCCCCCACCTTGGGCGCTAGAGAAAAGCCCAGATCAAAGAGGAAGGAGGGTGGAGAGCCCACTTACCTACGATCACCCAGCGGCTCTTGACGGCGGACCACAGGGCCCAGTGGTGCAGCAGCTCCTGCAGCTGGGCGATGAGCTGGCCCCGGCTGCCCCGGTCGGGGGCTGGCTGGAGGCTCTCGGGGGGCACAGACACCAGGGACACGTCCCCCAGCTCCAGCGACACTGCCAGGGCAGAGCCGCGGCCCATCAGAGGCTGGCCCAGAGCCAGGGCAAGGTGCACCCCGGGCCCCGCCCTCTCCAGGACAGCCCAAGCGCTCGGCGGGGATCCCCGAGGCCCTCAGGACCCACCCGTCCTCACACCACCTCGTCCAAAGTGACGCCCCGGCAGACGTGGGCCGGGTGTCACCAGGGCCCGCAGGGCAGGCCTGTACCAGGACTCACCGGGCTCCTCCTCAACGTTCAGCAAGGGGATGTCATCGTCCAGGTAGGGCAGGGGGCCCTGGGCAGGGCTGCCCCCAGCCCGCTGGGCAGTAGCGAACACGTCCCCGGGGAAGTGCAGGGAGCTCTTGCGCCCACACTTGTGGTGGCAGCTGTGGAGAGAGTGGGGCGGAGGGGTGAGCCCCGAGGGCCCGGGCGTGCAGGGACGGTAGGGCAAGGCCCGGCCACCACCGGCTGAGACACCTCCTGGGGGCCTTCGCCACAGACTCCAGGAGCCTGCTGCCTCGTTTCCTGCACGTGCCATCTCCCCCCGGACCATGGGTGCCACTCCTCCGGGAGACAAGGGTGACGGCAGCCACGACCCAGGAAGAGGATCCCCTGTGTGGTGTGCCCTGCCCCCAGCCAGAGCCCCGGTCCTCCTGGCACCCAACCCCAGCCAGCCGCCCAGGCCTGACTTTGTGTGGCCACCCTCCTTCCCCGGCCCCCAAGACCCCAAGACCCCAACGCCTGGGCCTCCGGCAGCAACCGTGGGCGACACATTCAGCTCCACACACAGCTCGCTGTGTCTGAAGAGGATTTCTCCACCAGGGCGAGAATACGAGACGCACCTGACGTGGCGGCTGCCCGGGGCCCGGTCACAGCACAGGGTTCAAATGTCCTCTTTGCTGCCTACTGAACGGGTGACCCTGAGAATGTCGCCCGCCCCGGCCCTTGTGTCATCATCGGTGAAATGGGCAAAGCAAGGGAACCCCGCTCCGAGGGCCCCGGGGACTAAGGCCGCAGACCACGCTGCCCACTGCCAGGCACGGGGCAGGAACTCCCAGCTGGTGACCACCGGGCCGGGCGCTCTTCCCGCCCTCGTCCCCGCAGTAGGGGCCTGCACAGAGCTGGGCACACAGAAGGTGCTCAGTAAAGGGTCACCGAGCTTTTCGACGCGTGGTGGTGATCTGGGTGGCCCCGGAGGGCCCGTTATGCAGGCTCCGTGAGCGGAGGGCGCGGCCACCGCGCACCTGGTCTGGCAGGCAGTCTCCAGCGGCGCCACGTAGAGGCTCCAGATGCCCAGGGCGGCCGGCATGGTGAAGAGCACGGCCAGCCAGCAGCAGGACACGATGAGGGACATGAACAGGCCAAAGTCGTGGACGGCCGGGATCTGGCAACGGAGAGGTGGAGGGGGTGTGGGTGGGGTGTGGCGCGGGCAGGCCCGGGGCGGGAGCCTGGGACTCTGCAGCCACAGGCACTCAGGACCCCAGACTGCTCGCAGGATGAGGGGGTGAGGAAGCCCAGGAGGACATGGGGAGCCCCAGCTCTGGGGTGGAGGCTCCGGTCCATACCCACGGCGGTGCCTGGCACGGGGCACGTGCGCTAACGGCCCTCACACAGTGAGGGTGTCCGAGGGAGGCAGCCCGTGAGGCCGTGCGTCAGGGAGGGTAGGGAGAGAAGGCCCACATGTGGCCCAGGGCCGGGGAGCAGCAGGCGTGCTCCAGGGTGTCCCAGGGACCCACGCGGGGATGTGGCGGCCAGAGGGAAGCTGTACCCCCGGCACACAGGCCTTCACCGTTGGTGGAAAACATTGACGATCAGTTCATTTCAGTCCCTGAATAATCCACACGCAAGGCGAGTGAGGCTGAGGTCCCGGGCCACACCCGGCCAGTCACAAAGTGGACCTAGCACCCAGCCCGGCCTGTTTTCTGCACGCAGTTCTCTAGCAAGGCCTGGATAATCCCAAAGCATCTAGGGGTTTCTAGACGGGATACCCGACCCAAGTCACTAAATGTTTCAAAGACTCAGGGATGCGGGGCCGGGGTCACTGCCTCTCGGGTTCTCCTGGCACCAAGGACCTGGCCCCAACTCAGATCCTTCTCCCGAGCCCACTCAGGGGCCTGATGGAGCATGGGGCTGGTGACAGGGATGACGACGCAGGGTGAAGCTGGCGGGTGGAAAGAGCCCCAGCCGGGGGTCAGGGGCCTAGGTCAGGCTCACCACTTACCGGCTGTGTCACTTTGCCTCTCTGGGCCTCAGTTTCTGTGTTAGGAAAACAGGGATGTGGTTGTACCTTTGTCCTATGTCTTGAAAACTAAACGTGGACGAGCTTTGGAAACTGCCACACACCCTTCCGGGCGGAGGTTGGATGCTATTAATGAGCATCAGTAATAAACACTATTTGTATCCTTGTGATTTTCACATTTGTCAAGCTCTGGGAATGGCAACCAGTAGCAAGAACGGAGTCTCGGGACATGGCAAGTGCCTTGAGGCAACGGCTGTACTGGCTGCAAGAGAAGGGGTGCGTGGGAGGAGCGGAGCCCGGGGCCCACGGGAGGAGGGGGAGGCTGGGCCGCGGACAAAGGCAGTCTCTCACCTGGGAGAAAACATTAGCTGCATAGGCGGCAGCTGTGGTCAGGGAGGTGAAGAAGGTGGCCTTGCCCGCCGTCTGGATGGTGTGGATCATCCGCAGCTGTGGGTCTTCCAGGTGGGTGGCCTGGCGGTAGGTGTTGATGAACACAAAGACGTCGTCCACACCTAAGGGTGGGAGCCCCAGGCCAGCAGGGGCAGGCTCAGGACCATTTTGCTGCCTCCACGATGGGCCCACACCAACCCTGAGCGGCCGCCTGACAGGTCAGGCTGGAGTTTTGAAAGACCCATCCGACTCTGGGCTCCACCCACCAAGAGTCCACACCCCACCATCCATGCTCCCCGGCCCTACCCTGTCCCCAGGACGAGGCCCCTTATTCCCAATCTTCGCCTCCTTCCCACCCTTCGCACCCTGCCACAGAGGCAACTCACCGATGCCCACTATCACGAAGGCAGCCACCCCATTGAGGATGCCCAGGTACTGGATACCAAAGACCACGTGGTACAGAAAGAGCGCCACCAGACAGCTGAGGCCAATGCTGGCGATCCCGAAGAAGGACAGGAACACTGGGCAGGGCGAGAGGCACACGGGGTAGAGTGGCAGGACCCAGAGCGGGGTCCTGCCTCACGCCTGCTGTCCCCACAGAGTGCCCTTCACCACCCTGGTATGCCCTGAACAGTTCTCATGCGCGGGGAGCAGGGGCCAGGCAGGAGGCCAGCGTGCCAGAGGAAGCCGTCGAGTGGGTGGTTCACGGGCCCTCAGCTTCGTAGAACAACTTGCCTTGGTTGCCAATAGGGACTTACTATATATTTAACATCCATCACCCCGTAGACTAGAGGCTCCCTGGGGGTAGGTAGTAAGTGTGTCTGCCATGTGCACCACTGGATCTCTGGTGCCTCGGAGCATCTGACACACAGTTGGTGCCCAATTTGTTACAGGGATGAATGAATGTCTTTTCCATTTTTGGAGGTATTACTAATCTGTCATTCACTTGGGCAACAGAGAGTGCCTACTGTATACACAGTAAGAAGTAACCAGGGTACATGGGAAGGTGAGATGTTAAAGTGAACTGAGGGACAAATGGGCAGCTGACCTGGGACTGTGAAACAGGCTACAGAATAATCCATAAAAGAGGCTCCGATACTCCAGACTCCCCAAAACAAAATTTTTGGCAAGGAAAAGATGGTCAAAGAGAAAAAGGTTAACTACATGAGGTCCCGGGAGCGGGGGCCTTTGGGTATGGCCCGAGCTGTGTCTGGACCTCAGTCCACCTGCCTGGGGTTGGAAGGTGACTTCTGAGCACCCCAACCTACCGGCGCTGACATAGCAGATTCAAGACGATTTCTGGCATTCTGGAGAAGGCAGGCTTTGGTGGGACAGAAGAGCGTGGGGAGGAAAAAAGGGGGCGGGCTCCTGCTGGGCCTTCTGAGGAGGCCTACCTGAGCAGGAGGTGAGGATGTAGACGAGGGCCGCGATGCAGCTGCTGCTGATGAAGGCCAGGAGCATGTCATTGTTGAAGGTTCTGCGTACCTCGTAATCAAAGAGGTCCGTCCCCCCGTACAGAACCTGGACTTTGCTGGGGGGTAGAGAGGAAAGACGTAAGTGTGTTGCGGACAGCTGTTGACACCTGGAGGACCACAATCCACCTCCACAGTGGCTCTTTACCTTGGTTCTACATTGAGTCACCTGGGGGCTTCCAAAAATCCTGATGTCCAGGCTGTACTCTAGACAAATTAAACCAGAATTTCTGTGGTGGGGCTGAGTCATCAGTGTTTAAAAATCTCCCAGGTGAGTCAAATGTATGGCCAAGGCTGAGACCCTGCTTGACACAGATAATAATCAATTATAGTCAAATCCTACATCATCTCTCAATTCTCAGTATTCTCTACAAAATCCTGAATTCAAGCCAGCTTCCAAACATGCAGTTTTACACGGATATTCAGTATGCAGGTCACATCAACTATTCTTAATAATAACAAAAACATTACTGGCTGGTCACATTGAGTTTTAAAATACAAACAGGAGTGACACCTGCTTCTGGCCAAGATAAAGTGATGGGGTGAAATCTAGATTTAGCCTCCTCATGAAACTAACAAAAAAAAGAGAAAATACATAAAATAAGACATGAGACAACATAGGATGATAATCCCCAAGAGATGAGAAGCAAAATGGGTCCTATGGTTATCCTGACTTACCCCCTTGAGAGTTGCTGGACCCCAGTGCAGCCTAATATATGGGTTATTGGGCTCCCCAACTTCCTCAAAGTTTTTTTTTAATTTTTTATTTATTTATGATAGTCACAGAGAGAGAGAGAGAGAGAGGCAGAGACACAGGCAGAGGGAGAAGCAGGCTCCATGCACCGGGAGCCCGATGTGGGATTCGATCCCGGGTCTCCAGGATCGCGCCCTGGGCCAAAGGCAGGCGCCAAACCGCTGCGCCACCCAGGGATCCCCCAACTTCCTCAAAGTTGATGAAAACTATAAACCTGCTGATTCAAGAAGTCTGAGCAACTAACTCCAAGCACAAAAATAACCCATGAATGAAAGGATAATAATGTACATAATCAAATTGCTCAAAACCAGTGACCAAAAGAAAGGTTTTTTTTTTTTTTTTTAAGAAAGGTTTTTTTTTAAAAAAATATTTTATTTATTTGAGAGACAGAACACAAACAAGGTGAGGGGCAGAGGGAGAAGCAGGCTCCCCCCTGAGCAGGGAGCCCAATGACTCCAGGATCATGACCTGAGCCAAAGGCAGACACTTAGCTGACTGAGCCACCCAGGTGCCCCCAAAAGAAAGTCTTAAAAGCAGCCTGAGGAAAAAGATGCATCACACACAGAAGAACAAAATAAGGATGACTTCTCATCAGCAACAGTGTAAGTGAGCAGACAATGGAGCAATAATCACCTACTGGGACAACAGTTGACCCAGAATTCTATACCCAGCAAAACTATATTTTAAAAGCAAAGGCAAAATGAAGACTTTTTCAACTTCATGAAAACAGACGGAACTCATCTCCTGTACCTCTCCACTACAAGAGATGTTAAAGGATTCTCCCTCTGTCTCTCTCTCATGAATAAATAAATAAAATCATAAAAAAAAATAAGGGATGCCTGGGTGGCTCAGTAGTTGAGCATCTATCTGCCTTTGGCTCAGGGCGTGATCCCATATCCAGGAATCAAATCTCACATTGGGCTCCCCGCATGGAGTCTGCTTCTCCCTCTGTGTCTCTGCCTCTCCCTGTGTCTCTCATGAATAAATTTTAAAAATCTTAAAAAAAGAGAGAGATGTTAAAGGAAGTCCTTCGGGTACAAAGAGAAGGATAACAGATGGAAACATAAATCTATACAAAGGAAGAAAAAGGACTAGAAATAGCAAGGCATGAACAAATATATAAAACTTTCTTATTAAGTCTTATAAAATAAAAAGACTTATTTAAGTCTTTTTTATCAGATAATTGACCATTTAAGCAAAAATTAATAATAACATAGTCTGGTATTTACAATATGTATGAAAATAAAACACATGATAACAATAACATAAAAGCCAGGAGGAAAAAAAGGTAGTATACCACTGTAAGGGTATCACAATATATATGAAGTGGTATAAAATAATCTGAAGGTTTGCTGTGATAATCTAAGGTTGCATACTGTGAGGCCTAAAGCAAGCACTAAAATAAATAAAAAATCATGGCTAAAAGGCTAAGAAAGGAAATAAAATATAATAATGAAAAATATTGAATTAGTCCAAAAGAAGGCAAAAGAGAGGAAAAGAGGAACAAAGCATGTATGACAAGTAGAATAAAATAAGACTTATGAAGTCTAACCGTATTAATAATTGCATTACCTAAAATGGTTTAAACACCCCAATTAAAAAACAGAGACAACCAGGCTAGCTTAAAAAAAAAACAAAAACACCCAAGACCTAGCTGCCTACAATAAGCATATTTTATTATTTTTGAAAATATTTATTTAAGGAATCCCTACACCCAATGTGGGGCTCAAACTCACGACCTTAAGATCAAGAGTCACATGCTCCTCTGAAACCCACCTTAAATATAGACATAAATAGGTTAAAACCAAAAGGATAGAAAAAGATGTTCCCTGCTAACTCAAATCAAAAGAAAGTGGGAATGGTTATGCTAATAACAAATGAAGTAAATTTCAGAGAATATTCCTAGGGATAAAGAAGACAATTTCAAAATGATAAAGGGTTCAAGTCATCCAGACAACACAATCAACCAATTTGACCTAATTGATATTTATTGAACACCCCACCCAACAATAGCAGAATATGTATTCTTCTAAAGGGTACAAGGGAACATTTAGCAAGACAGACCAAAATCTGGACCATAAAAGAAGACTCAATACATTTAAAATGACTGAAGCCATACAAAGTATGTTTTGTGACCACAAAAGAATTAACTTAAAAATCAGCCACAAAACGGTATCTGGAAAATTACCAAGTATTTGGAAACTAAATAACATACTTTTCAATAACACATGGGTCAAAAAAAGATATCAGAAGAGAAAATAGAAAGTATTTTGAGGGGTGGCTGGGTGGCTCAGTTGGTTAGGTGTCTGCCTTTGGCTCAGGTCATGATCCCAGAGTTCTGGGATCAAGTCCACATCTGGCTCCTTGCTCAGTGGGGAGACTGCTTCTTCCTCTACCTGCCACTCCACCTGTTTGTGCTGTCTTGGTGTCAAATAAATAAATAAAATCTTTTTTAAAAAAGAAAATATTTTGAATTGAATGAACATGAGCACGTGATATATGAAAATTTGTGGGATGTGCTAAAACAGAACTGAGATTTTTATAGCAATAAAAGCCTATATTGGAAAAGAAGAAAGAATGCAAATTAATGACCTCAGCTTCTACTTCAAAAAAGTAGAATGAGAGAAAATTACATGTAAAATAAGCAGACAAAAGGAAATAATGAAGAACAGAGAAAAAGTTACTGAAAAACAAAACCAAACCAATAGAAAAAAATCAAAGAAAACCTAAAGCTAGTTCTTTGAGTAAAACTGACAAAACCTCTAGCCAGACCGATCATGAAAAAGGAGAGAAAATAAACATGAATGAGGTGACATCACTACAGTTTCTACAGATATTTAGAAGATAATTAGAGGGCTCCTGAGTGGCTCAGTTGTTTAAACATCTGCTTTCAGCTCAGGTCATGATCCCAGAGTTCTGGGATCAAGTCCACATCTGGCTCCTTGCCAGGAGAGGGGAGACTGCTTCTCCCTCTCTCTCTGCCTGCCACTCCCCCTGCTTGTGCTCTCTGTCAAATAAATAAATAAAATCTTTTAAAAAAGATAGTAAAGGAATATTATGAACTACCTTATGCTAAGAAATCTGACAATTTAAATGAAATGGACAAATTTCGTGAAAGACTCAAAAATACCAAAACTCATGTGAGAGCAAATAGATAACTTCAATAACCCTATGTATAGTTTTTAATTGGATTTTTAAAAATTTGAAATAGCTCTGTGCGTGTGTATATTTTTTAAGTGTGCAAATAAATAGATTGGTGGAACAGAACAGAGAATCCAGAAATAAACTCACATATATATAGACAATAGATTTTTGTCCTAGGTGCAAAGGCAATCTTTGTTGAAGGGATAATCTTTTCAAGAGATGATGCTGGAACAATTAGATAGCTTTAAAAAAATATGTGGTATCTCCATACCCTGGATTACTCTCAACATCTAAAAATAATAAACTATTGATACATCAAACAATGTGGATACAACTCAAAGTAATTAGGCTGAAAGAGGTCAACCAAATGGGTGCATACCATATGATGCCAAGGATATAAAATTCTAGAAAACAAAAACCAGTATATGGTGATAGAAAACAGAAAGTGGTGCCTGGGGTGGGGGTGGAGAGACAAAAAGAGGCAAGATGGGTACACAGGAAACTTTTGGGGGTGATGGATATGTTCACTATCTTGATTATGGTTAAGGTTTCATGCTGTATACGTGCGTCAAAATTAACGACACTGTAAACTTTACATATGTGCAGTTGGTTTATGTCAATTATGTCTCAATAAAGCTGTTTTAAAAAACAAATGGAACATTTAAAAGTCAAGTAGAAAAGATCTTTGGATTATCTACTTTGTTTAACTAAATACGTTAATTGATCATTCATTCTATAACACTGAAAGTTCAAGCAACTGTTAATTAATTAATTAATTAATTAATACTGTATTTATAGAATGTCTTAAAAATTTTAGCTCCTATCTTAGTTGCTGGCTATAAAAACACACAAGCCCACATTTTTACTCTCTGATGTAAAGGAATAGCTCATGGAAGATAAGTATTTCTGCCAAGAACTATAAAAAGTCAGATAAAATCCAGAAATTATCTATTTGATGACAGTAGAGAGTTCCTAAAGTAATGAGAAGTAGAGGAACTCCAGAAAGAGAACCCAGGAAAGGTAAGTTGCCCTTCCATAGCTGTTTTTCTCCTGGAGGCATCTGCTGATTCTGCACACAGACAGAAGGCTGCAACTCAAGACTAGGAGTCAGAGGAATTAGCAGTTTGGGGCAGAAACTTGTAGACCAGCAGAGTGTGTAGTCAGTTTCCCCTTGAGCACTTGTACTGAGTACTGGAAATACATGAAGCATTAGGCTAAAATCCTAAGCAGAAAGCCTCTGAAAAAGTGGCATGGAGTTTTTGTTTTTTTAGTTTTGAGAAACAAATATTAGAGTTTGTAACCTGTCAGGAGAAAGAGTTCTACAGAATACACTGGGATCCCAGTTGAAAATTCTAGAGAACCAAGGGCAAACACAAGGTAGATTGAGACTTTGCAGGATTGCAAGACAGCTCTGACTCAGTGAAATGGTCGGCTATCTAAGGTGAAGTCACGACTCTGTCTGCCTAGTGGAGGGAAGGATAAACTTTCTGTGCAGGAAATAACATAATCTGGACCTCTTTGTTTTTTATATACAATGTTCATCACTCAATAAAAGTTACCAGGCATACTCATAGGCAGGACCCCATGACCAAAAACCAAGGGAAAGAACAGACTACAGAAACAAATCCTCAGGTTATCCCTATATTGAAAGTCAGCTGATAAGAACTTTAAAATAATGATAATATGTTTAAAGACAGAAAGGATAATATGGATAAAATAAATAAAATGATGAATTTAGATCAGTAACAAAGAATCAAATGGAAATTTTCCACAGAAAAGCATAACATCAACATTAAAGTCTCAATAGATATTAATTGGTAGCTTAGATATAATAGAAGACTGAACTAGAACAGTGAACTGGAATATCTAAAACAGAAAGCAATGAAGTATGGAAAGTAACATATACCAGAACATAGAAAAGAAATTTTAATAGCCAAACTGTAGAAAGAGACTCAGTGTCCATCGAAAGATGAATGGATAAAGAAGCTGTGGTCTATGTATACGATGGAATATTCCTCAGCCATTAGAAATGACAAATACCCACCATTTGCTTAGACGTGGATGGAACTGGAGGGTATGATGCTGAGTGAAATAAGCCAATCAGAGAAGGACAAACATTATATGGTCTCATTCATTTGGGAAATATAAAAAATAGTGAAAGGGAATAAAGGGGAAAGGAGAGAAAATGAGTGGGAAATATCAGAGAGGGAGACAGAACATGAGAGACTCCTCACTCTGGGAAATGAACAAGGGGTAGTGGAAGGGGAGGTGGGTGGGGGGATGGGGTGGCTGGGTGACGGGCACTGAGGGGGACACTTGACGGGATGAGCGCTGGGTGTTATGCTATATGTTGGCAAACTGAACTCCAATAAAAATAAATTTTAAAAAATATTGGAAAGAACACTGAAGACACATGGGACTCTGTGAAAAGATCTAACATTTGTGTAATTAGAATCCTAAAAAAGAATCCTAAAAGGTAGAAGCAATATTTGAATAGGGAATAGCCAGGAAACTCCTAAAACCGATGAAAGTTATCAATCTACAGATTCACAAAGTTCGATGCACCCAAAGCACAACAAACACAAAGAAAACACCACCAACATAAATCATCGTTTCACCAGTCTTGGTGAAATCAAAGTCAAAAAGAAATCTTAAATGCAGCCAGAGGGAAAAAAAAGACAAATTTTCAAAGGGGCAATGAAAATATTTACAGATGACTTTTCCACAAAAATGATGGAAGTCAGAACACAATGGATTAACAGCTTTAAAGCATTAAAAGAACTGCCCATTAATAATTTTATAACAGCAGAAATATGCTTCAGAAATGAAAATAAAATAAAGATGTTTTGTAAGCAAAGCAACACAATTTATCACCAGCAAACCTATGCTAAAAAAAAAAATGCTAAAGAGAGTTCTTCAGATACAAGCAAAATGATTCCAGAGGGAAACATGAAGTTGTAGAAACTAATGAAGAGCAACCGGAAAAGTAAATATGTGAGTAAATATAAATGAGTACTGACTCAGTAAAATAATAATGTAATGTCTTACGGGGTTTAAATGTATATAGAATTAAAATGCATGCAACAAAATGCAAATGGCTGAAGGGATATAAACACAGTGAACATGTTCTAAGATTCTAGTATTGTCAGGGAAGTAGTAAAAGTGATCATTTGTATTATTCTGTAATAAGTCAAGGTGATGTTGCCGTCTCTTGGGTAACCAATAACAGAGTAATAAAAAGATCTGATTATTCCACGAGAAGATACTAAAGTAAGCTCTATAGGGACTCGGCTTGTCACCACACCTATGAAGCTCTAGGGGGATGGGAAGGGGAAGAGAGGTTTTTCTACCCAGGAAGAGGGTTTTTTAAAAAGATTTTATTTATTTGCTCATGAGAGACACAGAAAGAGGCAGAGACACAGACAGAGGGAGAAGCTCCCTGCGAGGAGCCGGAGGTGGGACTCAATCCCGGGACCCCGGGATCACACCTTGAGCCAAAGGCGGACACTCAACCACTGAGCCACCCAGGTGTCCCCAGGCAAAGATTTTTGACTCAGCAGCTGAACATATCATGCAGAGGGAATTGTCGGTACCTGAAACCCTAAAGATCCTCCTGTAGCCAGCCCCTCCCAGCTTCCCAATCCAGCCAAGTACCTCTCTCAGGAACACCTCCATTTATTCATCCACCCATCCATCCATCCATCCACTCACTCACTCATTCCCAAGACAAATCCCTACTAAGGGCTTCCTGGCACTGTACTAGGGGCTAGGCCTACAGAAGTGAGCCAGGAACAATCCAGGCCCCCACAAACTCACACTCTACTGAAACATAATGCAACTAGACCGTCCTCAAACGTTCACGTGCAAACAAGTCACCAGGGAATCCTGCAGGTCAAGGAAAGGCCGTGAGATTCTGCATCGATAACACGCCCCCAGGAGACGCTGATGCTGCTGACCTGAGGACTGCCCTTTGAGCGACAAGGAATTAAACGACTCAAAAACAGACAACCAAGGGCTACAGTGAACTGCAGCTCAGAGGTGAAAGAGCTCGCTGAAACTCCCACACCTAAGTGGAGTCGCTGGGATGTGACCCCAGACACATCTAACTCCACGTATGCTCTCTCCTGCCTCCTGAGGGAGAAGGAAGGGCACAGTGGGAGGGGGTACAGCAGCCCTTTGATCCAGCTTCAGGGAAAAACTGCCCAGGCTGCATCTTAGTGGATGAACACGGGTTTCTTTGGCAAAGAGACATGGCTGGGAGGAGGCTCCTAGCACCGTGACTGGCATAAAAACCCAAAGGGTAAAGGGCTTCAGATTAGAAAGCTTGGATTTTTTCTTTTCTTTTCTTTTCTTTTCTTTCTTTCTTTCTTTCTTTCTTTCTTTCTTTCTTTCTTTCTTTCTTTCACTTTCTTTCTTTTGAGAGCTAGAGAGAGAGAGCACATGCATGGCGGCATGTAAGTGGGGAGAGGGAGAGAATCTTCAGCAGGCTCCACATCCAGCCCGGAGCCCAACGTGGGGCTCCATCTCACAGCCCTGAGATCGTAACCTGAGCTGAAATCAAGAGCTGGATGCTTAACTCACTGAGCCACCGCTTTTAATGCCGGCTTTTAATTGCCGGGATTTTAATGCCGTTCCACCATTTACGAGCTTTTGTCATTTCAGACAACTGACTGAATTGTGCTGTGCCTCAATTTCCTCAGCTGTAAAACGGAGGTAACCATAGTAGCATCTACCTCACTGGGTCGGTGTGAAGATTACATGAGACGCTGTGTACGAGGGGCTTGTACCTGCATCACTGTTGGCTCTGATTTCACGGTAATTGTCAGTGTAATGGATGAGTGATGGAAGGGGCAAGGGCATTCCAAGCAGAATGATTCCTCCTGGGTCTGGGACTGGCCTCCTCAGGGCAGGGGACTGAGAGTCACTCCAGTTACTGTCCATCAGGACGGACAAACGATCTCACCCTTTCTGGGTGAGGAAGGGGCTAGTTGTATTGTTAGACACACACCCCAAGGTTTGGAGGACAACCGAGGTGCCCATGGCCTGGGAGCACCTTCACATCTCTTGGCTCAGCTCCTCCTGATGCCTCCAGAAGGGTAACAGGACTCACCATCCCCATTTTACAAGTAGCCCAGAGAAGTAGACTGACTTGCCAACTATCTCCCTGGGTAGTAGAGGCAGAGAGGCCAATACTCCCTGGGCAATACTCTTTCCAGAAAACCCTGTAGCACCATCTCAGGAGAAAAATCATCAACACCCCCACACCTGCAGGGGCAAGAGCTATAGGATTTCCTGCCTCCGCCAAAATGGTCATGTTCGCTATCCACTAGCACTGATCAAGAAATGGGGCCTTTCAGCTGTCACGGTGACGGTGAGGACGCGTCTGGCTCTGCCCCTGATTCAGGCAGAAAGATTTCCTAGGGAGAAGTTTGAGGGCAGGTGATCTGGGGTTTAGGAGAAAGCAGCACCTGGAAGATAATCTCTTACCCTAGCACAGCCCCTTCCTGGTATGCACAGGGGCAAACACACACGGGGTGCAGCTGGACCTCCTACCTAGTAGACTGCTTGGCCAGCATGGCCACATAGGTGACCACAAAGCTCTGAAACTTGGCCCGCTGCTCCTCCCAGCGATCGTCCACCGAGTAGTAGTTGGGCAGGGGTGCTCCAAACAGGATCTCGCTGCGCAGGAGGGAGCTCTTGAGGTTTTCTGCGGAGAGGCCCTCGTCCACATACCAGTAGAACTCCGGGTGAGTCATGGCCAGCTCCAGGGAGCCTGCAGGGGTGGGGGCCCCAGGAGCTCAGAGGGGCAGCTTCCCCCAGCCCTCCATCAACGTCACCCTGCCCGACTCCTTTCTCACGATGGAGGAAACTCCTCCTCAGGCTGCCTCCAACTGTCCCTAATGGGACAGGGTGAGGGTTTAAAGAACTCACTGCCCGGGAGGCAGCAGCCCCCAGACCTGCTCAGGCAGCTCCTGATAAATTCACGTTTTATTTGCATGCGAGCTTCACCTAATTCCAAGGCTCAGTCGTTGCAGTCCTAAAGCTCCACCTTCCCGTTCCGGTCCCCCTCTGCCTAGAACCCTGTCCACGGGTCCCTTAGGAGTCACACCCAAGCCCCCGCACCCCGCCCTGCACCCATTCTCTAGCCTCCTTCAAGTCTCATCTTCCAAACTGCCTCGACCCAACCCCACGCTGGTCCCCCTCCACCCCAGTCGGCCGCATCTTCTCTGAGCGATGCCCCATCCGTCACCGCACCCGGGCTTCCCGCTAACCAGCCTCACGCCCGAGCCCCCACTCCATGCTTTCTCTAACCCCCACCGCCCCCAACCCGGGTGTGCGCCCAGACCTCCCTCCTGTCCCCCCGGAGCCCCTCTCGCCCCAGCCTTGGACCTACCACCTCCGGGTCAGGTCACCTCCTGGCTTGGCCCGCACAGCCCAGTCCCACCGCATCCTCCAGCGGTGAGATCCAGGCCAGGTTTCACCTCTTACCAGCCTCCAGGAGGCCCCGCCCCCTGCAGGCCCCGCCCCCCGCGGATGTCCGCCAGGTCCTGGCCCTTCTCCCAGCCTCCAGGGGGCCCGCAGGCCCCGCCCACCCAGGCCCCGCCCCCGCTCACCGCGGATGTCCGCCAGGTCCTGGCCCTCCTCCCGGCCTCCAGGGGGCCCCCAGGCCCCGCCCCCGCAGGCCCCGCCCCCGCCAGGCCCCGCCCCCGCTCACCGCGGATGTCCGCCAGGTCCTGGCCCTCCTCCCAGCCTCCGGGAGGCCCGCAAGCCCCGCCCACCCAGGCCCCGCCCCGCAGGCCCCGCCCACCCCAGGCCCCGCCCCCGCTCACCGCGGATGTCCGCCAGGTCCTGGCCCTTCTCCCAGCCTCCAGGGGGCCCGCCAGGCCCCGCCCACCCAGGCCCCGCCCCCCGCAGGCCCCGCCCCCGCTCACCGCGGATGTCCGCCAGGTCCTGGCCCTCCTCCCGGCCTCCAGGGGGCCCGCAGGCCCCGCCCCCCGCAGGCCCCGCCCCCGCAGGCCCCGCCCCCGCTCACCGCGGATGTCCGCCAGGTCCTGGCCCTCCTCCCAGCCTCCAGGGGGCCCGCCAGGCCCCGCCCACCCAGGCCCCGCCCCCCGCAGGCCCCGCCCCCCGCAGGCCCCGCCCCCGCTCACCGCGGATGTCCGCCAGGTCCTGGCCCTCCTCCCGGCCTCCAGGGGGCCCGCCAGGCCCCGCCCACCCAGGCCCCGCCCCCCGCAGGCCCCGCCCCCGCAGGCCCCGCTCACCGCGGATGTCCGCCAGGTCCTGGCCCTCCTTCCAGCCTCCAGGGGGCCCGCCAGGCCCCGCCCACCCAGGCCCCGCCCCCCGCAGGCCCCGCCCCCCGCAGGCCCCGCCCCCGCTCACCACGGATGTCCGCCAGGTCCTGGCCCATGCCGTCGTAGTAGATCTTGCCGCCTCTCTCAGTGGGGAAGAAGTAGGTCATGAGCGAGCTGGGCGGGGAGCAGTAGGAGTAGGAGCCCAGCGGCAGGTCCTTGAGCACCTCGTGGGGCTTCCAGCAGAACTCGCGGAAGCCCGGGTGGTCCATGATCTTGCGCTCAACCTCGTGGATGGTGACCAGCCGCTCGCTCGTGAAGATGTTGCGCTCCGCGTCGCCGCGCGCCAGGAAGATGAGCTCGATGCGCCAGTGCGCATGCGTCTGCGTGTTGGCGCTCACGTACGAGCGCGAGTAGTCCCAGCGCGAGGCCCCTCGGCGGGCCCGGCTCTGATTGGCCGCGGCCGCGGCGGGGGGCGGGGCGCTGCGTCGGCACCGCCCCCCCTCGGGCCGCCGATTCAGCGGGCCTTCGCCCTGGTTGGCTGCCTGGTCCCGCGGGGGCGGGGCCTCGCGCCGAACACGCCCCCCGCGCCCGGCAGGTGGCTCGTGGCCGGGGTCGCCCCCGGGGGCAGCGCGCGGGGACCGGGTCGCCGGCCGAGAGCGGTTGCCCAGGTGCAGCAGCTGCAGCTGCTCCGAGATGAGGCGCTGCAGCGTCTCGGAGGTGAAGTCGGCCAGGTCGCGCCGGTTGCGCCCCCAGGACCCGAACTGGGACTTGAGCGCCAGCGCCAGGGCGTCGAAGCGCTGGGAGGCCTCGTGGTTGCGGATCTCGAAGGCGTTGTAGGAGATGTCGATGTCCAGCGGCGGGTAGTAGAGGAACATGAAGGCCGACAGCGCCATGGGGATGCTGCAGCCCAGGAAGAGCACCAGCCCCGCGCAGCACGGGTTGGTGAAGGCCCAGCCCAGGGTGCTCCAGAAGCCCGAGGCCGGCGGCCCAGAAGGCCAGGCCCAGCGCCGCCAGCAACACTGCCCCGCGGGCTCGGCTTGCGGCCCTGCCCGCGGGGCCCTCCTGGAGGCCTCGCCCGCCGCCTCCTCCTCCTCCTGCTCCTCTTCTAGCCACACGTCTTGCAGCAAGGGGTCATCCTCCGGGTCCATAGCCTACAGGAGAGGGAGAGGGTCAGCAGGCTGCAGGGAGGGAGAGGATGGTGCCCGCCCCGGTACCCACCGCCCACAAACACTACCACGGAATTGCATCCAGCACACATTCACCTCCACTGCACTTAATCTCTCGGGCACGAGACAAAGAAAAAAAAATGTTTATTTGCCCATCACCTCCCGCAGCTAGGTCTTGGCTTTCAAGGTCACAGAAAAGGGAGCAATCACAGCCCAGGTGCGAACGGAAGACACAGGTCCTCCCCACGGAAGGGGACGTCACGTATGACGGAAATCGTGGGCCACACAGGATGTCCCAACTCTGGCTTCACGCTCGGATTTTAGAACTCCGGGCCAACGTGAGGCGTCTGTCACTCCACCGTAACCTCTCTTATTGAATCAACGCCGAAGTACCTTGCGGAAGTTACCAGGGTAGAGGGGAAAGAACAGGATCTTTGGAGTCAGATGGACCCGAGTTTGGGTCTCGGTAGTGTGGACGCCGGCATGTTCTCCGAACCTCAGAGTCTTTGTGTATACAATAGAGGTGGCCCTTCCCGCCTCCCACGACGGCGGGGGTCAGAGGGGGAAGCGCTCTGCAGTCTGTGTAGCATGTTATTATCTGTCACTTACACAGATTTTTTTGCTCCCCTCTGGGAGCTGTAACGTGCTCAGCCAGGGCCCACGGGGCTGTGCCCGAGCTGGCTGCCTGTCACAGCTCTCCTCAAGAACTCTCGATGGCTCCCCACCCCCTCTTTGGGACGCCGCAGCTGCAGCCACTGTTTGTCAGGCTCGGGCCACTTAACATTCAGCTCCAGCAACATCAGACCTTTGGGCATGAGCAGGGGCCGGGCATCTGTCTCCCCAAGACTTGGGCACAAGCAGCAGGAGGGCCTGGCAGGAGAGGGCAGGCTGGGCAGCCTGAGGACTCCAGCAGGGTGGCCCGAAGGCAGGAGGCCTTCCAGCATCCCCGGGCATGGCCTGTCCCCCTTGTCCCTCCTGTCCTCTGTTTGGACGGAGAGAGACTCATTATCCAGTTAGACGCCAGGCATTGAGAAGAGGAAGCTAATTATGCCAGAGCTGGCTAATTAATGCTGCCTTTCCTATTAACATTCTCTAGAGTGCTCCATTTCAATTAGACGGTCTGTCCAGGAAGAGAGGGGGCTGCCGACAGCCCAAAGAAAGTGAGGAAGAGAGGGTGAGGGGAAGGAGGGAAGCAGAGACAGAGAGACAGGAAAGGGGAGATGAGAGACAGAGACCGTTGGAAAGAGGAGCCAGCGGGGAGGGTGGAATTGGGTGGCGGTGGGCAGACAGCGATGCAAATAGGAAAGCAAAGGGACAGAGGCACAGAGTGGGGCAGGCGGGTGGGTGGGTGGGGGAACAAGGAGGGCAAAGCAGAAGACGTGAAAGGGAGAGAGGCCCCGAGGGGGCGGGGACTGCTCCCCGAATATGCAAGATGCCTGTGATGGGACAGCCAAAGTGCACTTGCCTGCCCCAAGCACGCCTGCCACGGGGATGCTACCCGCCGCGGGGCCCAGTCTGCACCCGCAGAAACTCCTGAGCTCGGCCTCACCCCGCATCCAGAGGGCGGCATGAGGGGGTCCTGTGCAGGTGGGGCCGGTGGGAACCGCGGCCCCACTCCCAGCCTGGGGAGGAGGATGCCGACGCCACTTTCGCCTTTTTTCTGGGGTCCATGTGCCCTGTCTCCAGCTTTTCGGGGTGTACAGTTTACAATGTGTTGATGTATGAGTGGGGGGGGTCTGAGGCCAGGATTCTGGGTCACAGCCGCACTCTCTGAGTGGTGTGGGATCCTCTCAGCCACTCTTCCCCAGGCGTCCGGGTCTGTGGTCTGTGGCCGTGGAGGCAGAGCTGGCTGCCGACCCCAGCTGTGTGGCTTACAGCAGGCTTACGAGCCTCAGCTGTCCCACCTGCAGAATGGGGCTCACGGTACCCCTCACAGAGGGGGCTGGATGACATCCACAGGGGGTGACCCCAGCCCCCAGCCACCTCCTGTGAGACCCACGTGGCCCATTGAACTTGCCGCCGTGATCACAGCAGCATCCCTCATCTCGTGTGCTCTTCTCACGGGATGACTGGGCTTCCCCATCCAGCGGTGACGTCTGCCCTCCGTCCCCTTGTGTCTGGGGGCCGGGGTGGGGTGTTGTGACCGCAGCAGCAAGGGTGCTCCGAGATGAGGCCAAGGGACAGGAGGCAGCTTCCCCCTGGCTGCCTTGGGACACTTTGTCCTTGGAACCCTGCTGCTGTGCTGGGAGGAAGCCGAGACACCACGGCAGGAGCTCCTGCCGACAGCGGCAACCACCGGACGTGTGAGCAAAGACCCCTCCGGTCGAGGAGTCACCCGAGCCCTCAGGCCTTCCCAGCTGAGACCCAGGTGCCAGGAGAGCCAAGCCACCCCGTCCTGGACCCCTGGCCCACAGCTCCACGAGCATAATGCACTGGTTGCCATTCCTCACGAAGTTTGGGGGTGACTGCTTACACAGGAACGGTCCCTGAAACACTTGCGATGGAGCCCTGTCCCCTACCTGTGACCCCAGGCCCCGCAGACGACATTTGCTGGATTTAAGCGACCAGAAAATTGGGCACAGCCATTCTGCCTCCCGGTGAGAGCCCCCCAGCTGGGTGGGCCTGGGCTCCGCGAGAGCAGGGACTTCGCTGTTAGGTTCGCTGCTGGGTTCCTGTGGCCTAAAGTACCTGGTGGGGCAGGGTGACGGGCGCTTAGCACATGTCGCATGGAGGAAGGCAAAGGAATCTCGAGAGAATCTGAGCTAGACGTTGGAGAGAACTTCCTCCTGGACGGAGGAGAGTCGCCAAACAATACGACCACATGGCTGGGAGTCGGGCTATTTGTGCCCGGGGTGGGGACGGGGAGGATCTTAAAGGGCACGAAATGGACATGCAGGAAGAGGATGGGGTGCATTCCGTGTCTATCATGCTCCCTCCCGGCCCCACCCCACCTTCTCAGTCCCCCCTGAAAAGAGAAGCTGCCACGTGAGAAGTGACACCAGACCAGTGGGCAAAGGGCTTGGCCTGGCTCAGCCCCCCAACGTCCTGTGTGGCCCTGGGCATGTCCCTCCCGTCCCGGGCCCTGTCTCCATCCTCCAGGATTGGGGTGGTGAAGACCCGGGTCCTCCTGGTGGGGCCATCCCCCCCCCAGAGAGCAGACAGGAGCCCCGGTCTGCAGGCCAACGAGGGTGGGTGAGGTCTGAGGCCCTCCGGCGCCCAGGGAGGCCGGCCCCTGGGGTGGGGGCTGACAGCGACGCCTCAGTGGGCAACCACCCACCTCCCGGGCCCTCCCCAGCTGGGGCAGCAAACTGCACACGGATTCTCCTTTCTCAAGCCGCGGGAATTGATTATCTTCGCGAGGAGCTCCAGCTGCTCCGTGGAAAGGACACGTCCACGGCGCCCGTCATGAGCCGATTTCCATTGGGGTCCCCGGCCTCCCAGTAGGGTGGGCCCGGGGGTGCTTCTAACAACTACGCCGTCCGCCTGCCCCGCTCTGCCTCTGTCACACACACACGCACACACACTCACACTCACAGACGTGGCCAGAGATCAACTCTGGGCCTCCGGGAGCCCAGGAGCCAAGCTGGACACCCGTCCACGAAACAAAAACAAGCTCTCCCTTCTCCTGGGAAAAGCCAGCGGGCAGCTGCCTGCCGCGGAACAGCAGCCCCTCGGGGCCTGGGAAGGAGGAGCCTGGCTCAGCTTTAAGGACGGCGCGCGGGCAACCCAAAGCCACATTTGAAGCATGATCTCAATCCTATAACAACAACAACAAAAAATCCACATGTATATGTATTAAAAAACAAACAAACAACCATTTACACTGGTTTATCTCCATCTGGGAGGATTACGGGTGATTTCTATTTTCTTTTTTATACTTCTTGATTTCCAATTTTTCCGCAAACACCTAGGTGCAGCCTTACTTTTAGAACGAGAATTGTTGTTTAAAAATAGAATGTGTACGTATGTGTGTGGACGGGATTTTGCCAACAGCCTTCAACTCTTTGAGGAGGAGATCCTATCGCGGGCCTGGGAGGAGGGTTGCGTCCACTAAGGAGAGAACACGAGGAGGGGGAGGCCGAGCCGCAGCAGGACAGACCCTGGCGAGACAGCAGAAGGACCGGCAAACGCCCAGTGAGTGACTGGCTCTGGAAACCCCCGGGTCCCCCGAGACGAACAGAGGGGGGACCCCAGGGCACAGCCAGCCCCACTATTTCATCCTCCAGCTAGGGAAACCGAGGCCCGGCCAAGGGAGGGGACGTTCTGCAGCTCTTATTTCAGGGGCAGAGCCAGGACTGCGGCTCCATCCGCTCCATCGCCCAATTCGGGGGGCGGGTGGCAGTCCCCAGGACAAACCACACAGGTGCCCCCAAAAAAGCCAAACAGGAAAGCAATTTTTAAGGTCTAGGGAAAGAAGCGTTCTTCAAGTCCAGGCCAGGCGGACGGAGTGGGGCTTTGATGGGAGGCGACGGCGCCGCCAAGATCCTCCAAGCGCCCCCCCCACTGCCCTCCAGCCCATGGCTCCGCCTGCAGCCCCGGTGACCGTGTCCCTCCTCCCCATCGTGGGCGACAGAAGCCTTCCTTCATCCCCTTATCCCAGCCAGACTATTAAAATGTAATAGAAAAGATCACATTAGACATGCAGATTCGACTTGAAATACGTATATGTATAAATAACTTAATGGCAATTAGGAGCTAATCAGCTTTTTCTTCCCGGCTCGGGGCGTCTTGCCTCCCCGGGGCAGCCAGTCCTTGGGGGCGTCTTGGGGGCTCGGGTTCCCCTACCCTTCGGCTGGGAGATTTGGGTGCAAGTTGGAAACGAGATCCAGTCCCGCTTCCCCCGGCGCCGAGGAGGGGACTTGTGTCGTCTGCTCCCTGCCCCTGGGTCTGGTCCTTTGGCGAAGGCAGCTCATCCGCGGTGGGGAAGGGAGGGGAGGGCCCTCCTGAGTCCCAATGTCCCATCATCTGAGAGACCGCCACCCCCCAGGTGCCCCGGCCAGGTGCCTGCCCCCCCCGGCCCCCAGGCCCCTCTGACACCAGTCACCCCCTCTCAGCCCAAGAGCCGTGTTAGGGACGCGGGGGCTTCCTACAGTCTTCTCTCCAAAACCCCGGAGCCTTACCCAGCATCTCCAATGAGATGAGCAATGCCCTCCAAACCCGCGGAGGGAGGGGTGTGGTTAGGTGGCTCCTGGGGCTCGTCCGAGCCCCTCCCTCAGCCAGAAGACCCCAAATCTCCCATCCTCCCTGCCCCAGCCCCGGGGAGTCCTGGTTTTGCAGAGCGGGGCGGGCTGCGGGCTGCGGGCTGCGGGGACGGAGCGCGTGAAGGACAGCTGGCCTCCCCCGGCTGACAGCTGGTGAGGAAACTAGGCCCCGGCTCGGCAGCCCGGTGGCGCAGTACACATCCGGCAAACAAGCTTTGCTCTGGTCAATACATCACCGGGGACTCCAGTACCGGCGCGCGCCAGGGCCCGGCCGGCTCCCCGCCCCGGGTTCTCATGCCCCGCGCTGAAGGATGTGGGGTACCGAGACACAGGGCCGGGCCCGGGGGCTGGGGGGCTAAGCACGGACTTTGCAGTCGGAGAAACCTGGCTTCAAACCGCGGCTCTGCCACCGGCGGGGCCTGGAGTTGCGGTGTCCTCCTCTGTAAAATGGCAATGGTGACACCATGCTTGCTGAGTCACGGCTGCAGGTACGATCACGATGAACTTCAGAGGCCCGGAGACCCCCAAACCTGCCCCTGACACGGGCAGGGCCCTAGGCTGGCCACAGCCCACGCGTATTCTCTACCACCTTGGCCTTCACCTCCGCGACGGGTCCATCGGCAGGTGCACTCGTTAAAACCACCAGATCCGGTCAATCAGACTCTGGGGGGGCGGCGGGGGACAAGGGGGAGCCCCAGGAATCTGCGGTCACACCTGCTCCGCAGCTGATTCTGTTGCAAGCGGCCCAGGATTCTCTGAAAGACCCTGCCGCCCGGTCACCCTCCCCAGTCCCCAGTGACTTCTCCCAGCGGGGGCTCTAGGCTGCGGCCTCCCCCACCCCAGGGCCCACACCTGCCCCCCTGCAGGCTTGCCGCACCCCTCCCCGGTCCCGGGATGGACTCGGCCTCCCGGATCTCTGGCCAGGGCTCACTCCTCCAGCCGCGGGGAGCGAAGGAGTGATGGCATCCGGGCCCGGCACGGGACGTCAGTCAGAGAGAGGGACGCGGGCTGCCCACATCGGCCAACCTGCTCTTCAACGAGCAGCGAAAGACGCCTGAAGGCCTAGGGCTTGCCGTGCGGGAGGGGTTGGTGCTTTGTGGCACCAGGCACCGGGCACTAGGCTACCGCGGATCTAGCTTCAGCTCCGGGAGGGTGGGGCTGGGGTCGGGCCCCTGCAGCCGATGTCAGAGCCCAGAGCCTCTGTGCTCCACTGGCTGGAGGAAAGCCGCCCCGGGTGGCCCCCTCTTGCCCTCCCCCCACCCCCCCCACTGTCTCGGAGCTCAGGCCCCATATCCCAGACCCACGAGTCCTGCTCCCCGAGCCCCCCAAGCAGCCTCGGCATCTCTAAAGAAAAGGCAACGAAAGCTTAATAAAACCGGTAACACAGAGCCCATAAAATACAGCCAGGCCCCAGGCGCCCCTTGCCTGAAGGGCCGGAAGGTTCCTGAAATCCCTCACTACATGCCTCGGCCAACCTGTCCCCCTCCCACCATTTCCCACGTCCTGGCCGCTGTCTGGACTTCAGCGTGAGCCCGGAGGACCCCCTGGGCCCCGCAGCCAGTCGGCTCCTCAGCCCCCAGACCACTGGGTTAATGAAAAATAAAAAGATCCCCACAAAATACGACCAATAACCAAGGCCATAAAAGCCAAATTGGATTCCTTCGTGGATGATGAGCTTGGGGTCCTTCTCTTCCTCTGAGGCCTGATTAACAAAAATGTAAAACAATTTCCCTGCCATCCCTGGCTGCAGCCGGCTGTCCCCGCAGCTCAGAGCTCAGCACGAGGAAGGAGGCGGAAGCAGGGGGTCCCCATCTGGGGCAGAAGCAGCGGCCCCCGGGGCTGGGCGTAGGGATGCACCACCCCCGGCCACCGCCAACCTGCTGTGTGACTCAGAGCAAGTCACTTAATACCCCTGAACGGTGCTCCCCTCTCTGGGGCGAGACGCCCTCAAACCTTCTCCCTTCGGATTCTCAGCCTCTGCCCGAGACAAGGAGACAAAGGACGGGGAAAGGGCTCCCTTTCACCCCATTTGGGAGCTGTTGTGTAACTGGGGGCTCGGGGACATGCAGGGAGGGGCCTGCAATGACACCAGCTAAGCAATGTGCTTAGGGTCCTTAGGTCTGGGGGTGGCTTTGGAGGCCCTAACCCTCCCTGCAGCACGCCCAGACCACATCTGTGGGTGCAGGGACATAGTAAGAGCCTTCTTGACCTCACGGCACAGCAGATAAGCTTGGAGGAAAACTGGAAGCTGAACGACACAAAGCACATAATGCAAAGGGCTCAAGGCCAGAGAGGCCACTGCGACTGGGAAGGCTGTGCCCCAGCCTGACTGCCTGGAAAAAAGGGAGAAAGCTCAGGGCCACTGTCCCCTCTGAGCCCTTGGGGCTGCCCCAGCCCCTGCTGCGGGGCTCGCCGGGGGCCAAGGGTGAGAGCCAGATGAGAGCACCCAGCAAGGAGATGCCCTCGCGTCCCCAGGCCCCCGCGTCCCAGGCCAGAGCCACCCCCTGCCCCTGCCCTCCGGGGGGACCGAACGATCTCGCGTCTCTGCAGCAACTTACAGCCTGTCCATCATTTCCACGGGGTTTTCAAATCTTAGGGATTATTTCTAATTTGCAAACAAGAAAACGGAGGCTAAAAGAAGCGAAGGGATTATTTGAACCAGATCTCTGATCAGCTTGCCACTCTCGTCACCGCACCACATTTCCTCGGAGTCCTCCGTGTTTGAAACGCTGCGAGCTGCGGGGCCCTCCTTCCTGACCCGCAGCCTCCCCGTCTCCCCCCGGGCTTGCGGCGCCCTGCAGGGAAGGGGGACGGGGCGCTATGGATGGACGAGCGTGTGTCAGCTGGGGCGTCCAGGGGGGCACCGGGCTGTGGGGGGGGCCGCACCCCTGCACACACGGGCGGGCACGCGGGCTCGGCCCACGCTCCGTGACGACGCACCTGCCCAGAGACGCAGGACTTGAGGGTGGGAGCCGGGCAGTCAGGGCCAGGGCCGGGCGAGGAGCAGACCTCACCCCTCCGCTCTGCTGCCTTTCCCCTAGGAGGCTTGGGAGAGTCGGCGCCCCAGGAACTCACCGCTGCTCCCAGCCCCGGAGGCCAGGAGAGACCCCAGTGAAGTTTCTGGGGCTCAAGAACCTCAGCCCCTTTCTGCCCACCCCTGCCCTGCTCAGTGGGGCAGCGTCCCCCAAATCCTTCCACGATAACGGGGCTCTGGCTCCTATTTGCCTGCGATCTCGGGCTAAGCCCTCCTTCCTGGGTCTCAGTTTGCACTTTGTCAAACGGGAGGGCTGGACTCCGGGAGCTTTCAGACACACCTCCCACCTGTCGTTTGGGAAAATCCCCAAAGGGCCAGGACACAGAAGCAAGAAAGCGGGGCGGCCTAGGGCTCGGGGAGCAACTGGGAAGGTGGGGAGCGCTGCACGTCCCAGGTGCTGGGGCGGCCACCTCCAGCAGCTTTGCAGCCCCCGGTCCCGATGGCCAGGGGCCAGAGGAGCTCAGTGACCAGAGGGTCCTGCAGAGCGGGGTGGGGTGGGGTGTGCAGCGGGAGGGCAAGGGTCAAGGGCGCCCAGGGGGCACGGTCAGGTCCCTTCCCTTTGCCAGTACTTGGGGCCAGGCTCTGTCCAATCAAGGCCCTGGCCATCGACGTCCACTTAGCAACGCTGCATTCGCCATTCACTCACTCGCCCGCGAATCCATTCATTCATCGTCTTAGCGCACTCGCTCCTCGGCGCTTGC
This sequence comes from Canis aureus, assembly GCF_053574225.1. Classification (NCBI taxonomy): domain Eukaryota; kingdom Metazoa; phylum Chordata; class Mammalia; order Carnivora; family Canidae; genus Canis; species Canis aureus. The sequence goes on from NC_135615.1 coordinate 85,504,737, forward strand.
TAGATGCCATAAAGACGTGCTGTGACGTGGCCGGCACCCTGAACTCCTCTCCTCCAGGAGGCTCTGGAACCCTCACCAGGCAGCTTCCTTCCTGCTCCCCCGGTTGCAGACGGGCCAGGGGGCTCTTCTCCGGCTGCTGTCCCAAAGCCTGGCTTCTTTCCAGGTTAGCGCCTAATGTGTCTCGGGCCTGGAGGGCGGACGGGGACTGAAACCACCCCCCTGCCTTTGGGAAGTCACAGGATGATGCTCTAAAACCAGCAAACGCCTTTCAACCAGGGATTTCACACACGCAGGCATGTCCAGGGGGACCCAAGTCCCAGCTGTGTCTACACGGGATGAAAAGGGGAAACATCTGGAGGAAAGCCAGACAAGTCCTGCCAGCCTGCCAGATGTTGCTCACATCTGGACACCCCAACACGATCCACTTGGCTGCCTGGCAGTCAAGAAGCAAGTGGTCAAGCCGTGCTGCCCTGCCAACCGGGACACAGCCCCATACGACACGTTACTCAGATTACCGAAGGATCCTAAGGGACTCCGGCTGCAATCCCCAGAGACTCGGATCAACCCGGTCGTCATATGGTGGCTGTGATTACGGCCCCTGAGGCCAGCTGGCCCACGTTCCACGGCTCACCAGCAAGCTGCTTCTCCTCTCTGCCTTTCACACTGCTGATCCTTAAAATGGAATAATGATAGCGACGCCCTCGTAGGGCAGGTGTGAGGGTGAAACCGTAATGCCCCATAAGGCTCCAAGCCTAGTGCCTGGCAGGTAGTAAACCCCGAATACGTCGGCTGTTAGTAGAATCGTCACCACCGGGGTGGTCGCCCTGCAGAGCTCTCCCAGCTAAAACACGAGAGATCCTTCGGGACGGTGCCAAGGCCAGAAGGAGGCAGGACAGGGACACAGCCCCCCCACCCCAACATCCCAGGAGCACCCGTCCGCCAAACGCTTTGCCCATCTCAGCCCCACTGAAGCGGCCTTCCCCAGAGACAAGATCACCACGCTCTCCTCCAAGGTAGGAGCGGCTTCCAGCTGGCATTCACGACTCCTCCATCAGCAAGGTTTGGCAAAGGACACGTTGTCCAGGTGCCAGCACGTGTGTGGGGTGCCTCGGGCAGACGGTCGGGCGGGGATGAGCCTTCCCTACCACCCCCCCCCACCCCGCCGCCAAGACCTCAAACTGGGAAGAGCACCCAAGTGTGCTCCCCTGACCCTTAGAACGCCTGCTTGCTTGACCATGTGCTCTGAGCCCCAGAGGACACCTGGGTCCCCCTTCTACTTCTGTCAGGGGACCTAGAGAAGCCGTCACTTTCGTCCATCACTTTCGTCCGTCACCTCTGCTCCAGGCAGGAGATGCCGGGAGGGGATGGGAGACTCTGGCGAGCAATACAGAGACACACACAGGCTTTTCTGCTTCTGCAGCCGGTGCCTGGCACGCAATGGGGCTGCCCGGGCCGACTGTGGGGTGGGGGATTGAGAAGACTTCTTCCGGCAGAGGAGGCTTAGGCCTCTGGACACTGTCTCCCAGGACCCCATCCCTGGTTCCAAGGAGCATCCCCTATAAGAGACCTAGATCCGGCCACCGGCATCTGAACCCAAGCCCCTCCTTCCCCCCTCGCCCCCACCACTTCCTCATTCCCAAGGGTCAAGTTCAAGGCACACGGCATGACCCTAGATCTGCCATGTGACAGCTTTTTCTGATTTTCCCAGGTTCCGGGTCCGGTTCCCTCAGGGGGAAGAACAAAGGGGGGAAGCAGGATGCCAGATCAAAGGCGTGCTCCAGGGTTCCACATGCCCGGTGGGTTCTCCCCCGAGTCCAGGGAGACCCGACGCTGTGGTCAAGGCCCCCGGGGACGGTCCCGGGATCCCGCACCCGGCTCCTTCCTTCCAGGCTTTGGCAGAGTGGCAGCTCCTGCTGGCGCCGATGCCCGCGAGCGTGACAAGGCCCGGAGGTTTAACAGAAGCAGCCTGCTGCTGCCCAGCAGCTCCTCCTCCCTCTGGCTTTGGTTCCAGATTTTCTCCTTCCTTGTCCCCAGAACAAAGCTGGTAACGGGGCTGTGTGGGCTCCACCTACCTCCTAGCCAGCTGTGCGACCCTGGGTAGGTGAGCCAACGTCTCCCGCCTCGGTCCCTTCAGCCGCGAGGTGGAATAAGAACACCCGCCTCTGGGTTGTTGTGGGGTTCACGTCAATTAATGGGCGTAAAGCATCTAGCGGTGCCCGGCACATGACACATGTTCTGTATTTGCTCGACTTGTGGTTTGTGTGATGATGCGTAGGCGGGGACGTGGGCAGGTCAGCAGGGCCAGGCTCGCGGTGGGGGCACGGGATGCAGCGCCCCGAGAGCCAGTGGCATTGCACCCCCACGCAGGGGGCTCAGCTCCCCCACGGGGCCCCCGGACGCCGCCTGCACACTCAGTGGCCTGGCTCCCGGCGACGCCGGGCAGCTCGGCCCCTCCAAGTAACTCCCCATCCACCCCTTGAAGCCCCGACCTCTCCTATCCACGCTTCTGCGGGGGCTCCCACCCGAGCCCGTGCACAGGCGACAGCTGTGGGCTCCCGTGGTCGGGGACACAGTGCAAGACGCGGAGGCCAAACCCCCAGCTGCAGCCCAGCCCAGCGACCTCAGGTGCCCAGCTCCGGGCCCTGAGGGACGGCCAGGGTTGAACCCAGGCCACAGCAGCGCCCGTCACCCGTCACCCTGGGTGGGGCCAGCAGACGAGTCCACACGCTTTTGCAAACCGTGGTGTAAACGGTTTCTTGACTAAGACTATTCACTCCACAAGTGGGCGGATGAGTGAGTGGACACTCGAAACAGTACCGGGCGGAACGGGGGCTTCCGGTTTATTTGATCACAGTCTGTCCCCAACTTGGTCTCCTCTGGGTGTGTGGCCTTGGTCAAGCCTCGTCGCTTCTCTGAACCTTGGTTTCCCGTATATTAAACGGGAATGACGATCCCTGCTCTGTGAGGTGGTCGCAGGGCTGAGCGAAATCGCGTCTGTAAATACCCGGCGGGGACCCAACCCCTGGCGGCCTCAGGGTCGGCACCGCCGGTGCCAGCTGCTCCCGTCGGGAGGCCGGGGACCTGAGGCCCGGAGCCTTGGACGGTGCCCGTTTCCAAGGAGCTTCGGCGACCACACGGACGCAGGCCAGCGGCACCCTCCCGCCCGGGGCCTGCCTTCCGGCTGCTGCGGAGCAGCAGTGGGCGCCGGCGTCCCCGTGGCCAGGCAGGGCCACCTTCCCGGCCGTCCCGCAGCATCCACGCCCCTGGCCTTTGTCGAGCAGCTGGAGTGTGAGCCGCGCCGTCTGCCCGTGAAATGCGACTTTGAGAAAACATGCATATTTGTGAGTTGGTGCATGTTTCTATTTCGGGCCGACACTGCCCTCTTTATTTATTTTCCCTGGGCTTTGCAATTGGAACCCAGCTTGGAAGGGTGTTTTGACAGACTTTGACACCGCTCCCGGCTCCTCTGGCAGAAGACGGGCTCTGGTGAGGGCGGGTGGACAGGGGGAGGAGGATTTAAAATGACAAGCTCTCTCTCAGCTGGGACCCACTAACAACCAGACAGCTTGCCTCCCCGGTCCAGCCCTCGGTCTCTCCATATCTGGGAGGGGGGAGGAGCACAACAGGTTCAGGTGGGGCAAGAATTTCAAAGAAAAGGAAAATAAAATGAAAAAAAAAGAGGCTAATCACTGAGCTTCCAATCCTAATAATGCTGGCATCCTTGGCAACACGATAATGTCAGCCTCAACCACCACCGCCGTCTTGGGGTGCCTATTTTTATGACTGACCGTGGCCCGGAAGGCTGCCACCTCCTCTTTCGGCATCTCACTGTGCTCATCCGTAAAGGTGATTCTGCAGAACTCAGCTCGTGGGGCTGTAAGAAGTGGCCACTCAGTCAAATGGCAGCGGCGACTGTCTTCCCTCCTGGCCTCGGATCTTGGCCAGCTGCCCACGGACAGCTGACTTGGTCCAGTCTTCGGGATTTGGGGCTGCTTGCCAAGACCCTACCCACTGGGCAGGCCTCTCACGCTGCTCTCAGCTAGTCCCGTCTCTGTGGCCATTTACAACCAGCCCGGAGTGACCTCAACTCAGGAGGAGGGACCTTCCCTCAGACAACTCCAGCTGCCTTCACGTGACCGGACGAGTGAAGGGGAGCTGGGGAGACCAGAGGAATGTGCTTAACCCATCATTCCAAGGCTCTGAGGGTCAGGAGATGCAGGTTCAAGTTCCTTCTACCCACTCACTCACTCATTCATTCATCCACCGAGCACCCACCGGCGGAATCAGTGGTTCACGCAGATGCACCCACAGTAGAATCAGTGTCTGCCTCACTGGCGAATGCGCTTCAGCAACGTGACCTCAAGAAAACTACTCGACGTCTCTGGTCCTATGAAGGAAATGGCCTGAACATCCCTTGTTCGGGGGACGGGATGAATTCACCGGTGGGGGGTGCTTTGAGCAGGCGGGGAAGGTGCTATAACCTCTGAGGTTAGAACCCTGATTTTTCAAACCTATCCACACTCAAGAATGGGTTAATGTTCCACATTATTAGGGCCAAACAGACACCCTTGAAGGTCAGTCAGCCAGCCCTGTCCTTGCACAGATGGGGAGCCTGAAGCTCAGGGAAGGGAGGTAACTTGACCGAGGACACACTGGGAGACTGGCCAAGCCGAGACTGGAATGCAGGTGTCCCTACTTCTGCTCCAGGGCTCCTTGCACCACATCACACTGGGACGCCTCTGCTTCCATCGCAGTTTTGGATTTTTAAGGGCAAAAGCAGAAGAGGTTTCAAAGGGGATGCCAGAACCTGGGTACCAGGTCCTTCAAAGTCCCCATGGGGTGGGGGGCTCGCTGTGATCCCAGAACACAGGAATCCGGGCCCCTTGGAGAGGCTGCTGGGCTCTAGGGCACCAGGCCCTAGACAGGTGCCCTGGGAGGGGCTGGAAGCTGCTGCGGCCCTGGGCAGGGAGGGGTGGGGTCAGACTCTCAGAGAGAGGGGAGGAGAGGCAAGGAAGCCGCCTGGAGGATGGGGTCGGCTCCCCCTAAGGGTCACTGTGTCCATGTTGGAGCAAAGATGCGCTGGGTCACATCCAGGCTGAAGGAAAGTTGGTGAGAGAGACTGAAGGTAGCTGGGAAGGACGAACTGGGAAAGACCAAAAAAGGGGGGAGGGAGGGAGATACACATGGGGGAGAAGAACAGAGCGGGGAACAAAGAGAGGGCAAGCGCAGGATGATGCAGAGAGAGGGGCGTGTAGCCTGGTTGCAGGAGATTTGTCTGGAGTAAGGACTGAGGAAGGGGAGCCGCTCGCTCGCTCGCTTGCTCGGGGTGGTGAGCTAAGCCCAATGGACTCTGCGCCTAGAATCCAGGTTCCCGGGGGGCCAGGCTTCTGCCCGCGGCTCCCACGGGGCCACAGCCTCCTCCTCCATTCGGCAGATGCCAGCTCAGGTCCGCATGGGAGGGGGGGGACCTGCGTCTCCGTGTCCCGGTCCCCAAGGAGGTGCGCGCGGTGCGGGGAGCTGAGCGGCTCTGGGTCCCGGGCAGCCCCGTGGGCGCCCGGGGAGGGGCTCGGCCTCTGGCCAGGAGAGATGCCCGGAGGGGCCAGGACCTGGAGGGAGCTGCCCGCGGACGCTGGTGCGCGTGGGAGCCCCGAGCTGGCCCACGTGCACCGGCGGGCGGTGAGGGGCCTGGGGGCTGCGCGCGGGTGTGCACAGGTGTGCGCGGGTGTGCACGGGGTGCGCGGGGTGCAGGGGGTGCAGGGGGTGCGCGGGGGGGGCGGGTGTGCACGGGGTGCAGGGGCGCGCGGGGTGGGGTCTGCGGGGCCGCGGGGGACCGAGAGGCGTCTCCAGGCCCGTCCCGCCGCCGCGGGTCTCCCCGGGGAGTTGGGAAAAGTTCTCCCGGCGGCGCGGTCGGCTCCCGGGCCCCGCGCCCCTCGCCCCGGGCGGTCCCCCGCGTGCGCAGGACCCGCCTTCCCCCGCCCCGCCCCGCCCCTGCCGCGCGGCGGCCGCTCTCCGGGGCTCCGACGGGAGGAGGCCGCCGGCCTGTCCCTCCGAGTGGCCCGCGCCCCCGGGACCGACGCTCAACTTCCAGGGGATCCGCTGTGCCCGCGAGCACGGGCGGCCGCCGCAGGTCGAGCCTCCCCGGCCCCGAGCGCCCGCCCGGCGTGGACCGCGCAGCCCCGAGCCCGAGCCCCGAGCCCCGGCCCCGCAGCCCCCGAGCCCCGGCCCCGCTCCCGGCCCCGCAGCCGCGACCCGGGGCGCACTCACCTCGGCCGGCGGGGGGGCCCGGAGCACAGCGCCCCGCGGGACCCCGCGCCCTCGCGCCCTCGCGCCCTCCCGGCGGCAGGAGGCGGGGCCGCCCCCCCCAGCACCGCGCGGCCGAGCGGGTCCCGGTCCCAGCGCAGCCCGAGCGCCGCCGCCGCCGCCGCCGCCTTTTATCCGCCGCCGCCTTTGTTTGGGTCCCGGCGCTACCACGGGGCCGGGGGGGGCCGGGCAGGCCTCCGAGCCGCGCCGCCGCCCCCCGCGCCGCCCGCCCCCGCCCCCGCGCCGCCCGGCCGCCCGCCCCGGGCCGACGACGCCCGCGCCCCGCCCGCGCCCCGCCGCCCCCGGGACCCGCCGCCCCGCGCCGCCGCCGCCGCCGCCCCCCCCGCGGAGCCGAGTGGTACAGCCCGGCCCGGAGCCCGCGGGAACCAGCGCCCCCTGCGGGCGGACGCGCGCCCTGCACCCGCCCGCCCCGCCGCGCTCCTGCCCCGCCGCGTCCTCGCCCCAGCCCCGCAGCCCTCCATCCGCCAGCCCTCTAGCCCTCCATCCCCTCAGCCCTCCATCCCCGCAGCCCTCCATCCCCGCAGCCCTCCATCCCCGCAGCCCTCCAGCCCTCCAGCCCTCCATCCCCGCAGCCCTCCAGCCCTCCAGCCCTCCATCCCCGCAGCCCTCCAGCCCTCTAGCCCTCCATCCCCTCAGCCCTCCAGCCCTCCATCCCCCCAGCCCTCTAGCCCTCCAGCCCTCCATCCCCGCAGCCCTCCAGCCCTCTAGCCCTCCATCCCCTCAGCCCTCCATCCCCGTAGCCCTCCAGCCCTCTAGCCCTCCATCCCCCCAGCCCTCTAGCCCTCCATCCCCTCAGCCCTCCAGCCCTCCATCCCCCCAGCCCTCTAGCCCTCCAGCCCTCCATCCCCCCAGCCCTCCAGCCCTCCATCCCCCCAGCCCTCCAGCCCTCCATCCCCCCAGCCCTCCAGCCCTCCATCCCCCCAGCCCTCTAGCCCTCCATCCCCCCAGCCCTCCAGCCCTCCATCCCCGCAGCCCTCCAGCCCTCTAGCCCTCCATCCCCTCAGCCCTCCAGCCCTCTAGCCCTCCATCCCCCCAGCCCTCCAGCCCTCCATCCCCCAGCCCTCCAGCCCTCCATCCCCCCAGCCCTCTAGCCCTCCAGCCCTCCATCCCCCCAGCCCTCCAGCCCTCCAGCCCTCCATACCCCCAGCCCTCTAGCCCTCCAGCCCTCCATCCCCCCAGCCCTCCAGCCCTCCATCCCCACAGCCCTCCAGCCCTCTAGCCCTCCATCCCCTCAGCCCTCCAGCCCTCCATCCCCCCAGCCCTCTAGCCCTCCAGCCCTCCACCCCTCCATCCCCCAGCCCTCCAGCCCTCCAGCCCTCCATCCCCCTAGCCCTCTAGCCCTCCAGCCCTCCATCCCCCCAGCCCTCCAGCCCTCCAGCCCTCCAGCCACACATGCCACCCACCAGACCCCCGCCCGCGAGGCCACGAGGACACAGAGCCCAGGCCCAGGCCACTCCTCCCCACCGGGGCTGCGGCACACTGGCTTCGGCGGCCCCGGCGGGGGGAGGGCCCGAGGGTCGCCCCAGAGGCCAGGCCAGCTGCAAGGCCACGGCGCACGGTGGGGCCCAGACCGCTGCTGGGTGGCAAGAGCTTCCCGGCATCTGGAGCACGTGCAGGGGAGAGCAGGGAAGGGGGAAGGGGCCCATGGGTGGCCTGCAGCAGGTTCCTGGCCTGCACAGGGACTCGGCCCCAGAGGGCTCAGATGAAGCACCAGGGGCTACACAGCCAGGCCAGCTTCCCAGTCATTCCCTTTAACACAGGGAAACTGAGGCGAGGGCACCTCTAAGTGGAGCTCCCACTGGGTGACCCACCTGCCGTTCCTGCTCTGCGGCCGGCGGCCCCTGGAAGCTGTAGCCTCCCGCCCGCTGCCCACCGGACACATCCGTGTGTGTCACCCAGGATGCCTTGAGGGCTCATCTATGCAGAAGAACCAGTGTCCCTGCCCAGGCACCTGCACCCCGTGTGCTCAGGACCCTCAGCAGAGGCGTTGGCAGGCCAGTCAAGCCTGTTAGGAGACTCCTAGTGGCTTCATGGGGCCTTGACGACCTTTAGGGCTGGAGGCAGCTCCTAACTAGAAGGATGCCACCCTGAGCTGCAAGGGGAGACAGACAGAGACCAGAGGCCTCTCCTGAGACTTGGCAGGGGGGTATGTGCATTGCTGTCCCCAACAGCAGTGGCTGAATCTGATAGAGGAGTGCAAAGGGACAGACCTAGCACCACCCTGCATGTGTCCGGTGTCTCCTGCTACATCCCAGAGGGAAGCCAGAAAACGTGGAGCCATGGCGGGGCAGAGGGGGGTGTAGGGTTAGGGAACAGGGAAAAGATTGCTTTTAAGGGAGCAATAGGGGAGAAGATACAAAATGCGTTCCCAGGCCCAGCTGAGAGCAAAGGGTTTCCTTTGCTGGGCGAACGGCTTCCTCTTCTCAGCCGGTGCGATGGCTGCTTCCAGAAGCCTCCTCAAAGTTCTACAAGCTTCCCGCACTGTTCCTTTCAGTCTGACCGATCCGCAGGGGATGCCGTTGGCACGTGCCATGGTGCTGGGCCGTCCTGAGGACGCGGCCCCCACTCCCCCGGGAACTATTACTAACGGATTGGGGTCCTAGCCCCATGTCGTGTAGCTAGCCACAGCTCTCCAAGGCCTCCCTGCCGTGGGGTCTCCAGATGATCCCTAGTGGGGGATGGGCTTGCCGTGCCCCGGTCGGGGGACTTCTGGGAACCTCTGGGAACCGGGGACGCAGAGGCAGAGGCCCGCAGAGTGGGGGAGGAGGTAGGCAGCGTGGTGCCCAAGAGCACTGAAAGGATGCAATTTTCCCGGGCCATCAGCAGAGTTTTAAAAATGCAAATGGAACCGGGCCTTTGAAATATGCCTGCCATAAAGTGGAGCTGGTGATGGCGGCGGAGCCGGCGCGGGTGCGGAGAGTCACGGGCAGCCTCCTGGCAGGGCCTCACCCTCAGGCTTCCTTCCCTCCAGTCCCCACTCCGCCTGCAGGATGTGCGTTTACGGGGCCCGGGGATGCTGGGCTCAGAGATCCCTGCCCAACCTCGGGGCACCTCCCCGAAGCCTCCTTTGCCCCGAGATCTGCCCAACAGGAAGGCGGCGGCGAACGGATGCTGCCCCCCGCAGCCCTGCTCCTGCGCTGTCTGCTGGAAGTTCTTCCTGGGTCTGATTTAAATGCCTCTTGGCGACGATACGCGGCTTCCCTTATCCTCTGTCTTCACGACTAATTGAAAAGCTTCTCTTGTAAGGGGTTTGAGCTATAAAGGCCGCTTTGTCCTTCGTTCCCATCCCTTTATTTCTGTTTTGATTTCCCTTCAACCGTGTCTGAGGCAGGGCCTCTGAGCCCATCACTCGCTGTAAAGCCGTATTTCTGTTCCACCCCTTACTGACTGTGTGACCTTGGGGAAGTCACTTCACCTTGCTGAGCTCGGTTATTTGGTCTATCAAATGGGGATGGAAGAAGTGCGTCTCTCAGAGGGGCGGCTATAAATGAGGAGTTTGTTAAGTGAGCAAATCTCGGTGCACAAACAGCATTCAGCACGGCGGACGGCGTAAACGAAGCTCTAAATAAACACCAGGTGGTAGTGAAGATGATGATGATGGTGATGAGGATGAGGACGAGCTGCTGAGCAAGAGGTGGCCTGGAGGTGTGTTGCTGGAGGCCACCGTGACACTTCTCACTTCTTTGCCCCACCCCTGCTGAGACGAACTGTGTGCAAACCAAGTCCTCCCGCCAGATGGTTGAGCAGCTCAGGGGAAGGGCACGTGGGGAGGGGAGGCTTGGAGGTGTTTTTTCCTGAAAAACATGGTAGATTAAGACAGTTGCTCCATTGTAACAGCCTCGGGGAACAGAATAATTACATTCAAAGGTGATTGTGTCTTCAATCTGCTAACACACTGGCTTCGGGACTCCTGGCCCCCACGTCTCCAGGAAACCCCTGGCGCTCTAGATGCAGGCGTCTTTTACCAACTGCGTGACCTGGGGTAAGTCGCTATTTCTCCGAGACTCAGTTTCCTCATCTGCAAAATGAGAGTGTAATGAACTGTGCCTATAAGATGCCTGCGGTGATCTTTCCGGCTGAGGCGGAGCGCAGATTTATAGGCAACAATCGGATGATCATAGAGATAGGTCGAATGGTCAGTCCCTCTTTCCGTGACTCTCAGGGTTGACTGCACTTCATTTGATATAACGGATGCAAAAGAGCTCAGGAAACTTGCCCGGGTTCATGGCGAATGGATTTCCGGCTGAAGGTCACGTAGGAAGTCCGTGGAAGAGTTGGGTTGGACCCAGCCCTGAACTTGTCCCAAGGCACCATCTTGCCTTGTTCTCCCTGGAGCTCCGCTCAGGAGGTGGGGGGCACAGGGTGGAAGGGCCAGTAATTCAAGAGAAGAGAAAAAGGTCTGGAGGAGGGCGATAGGGCCAGACTGGGGAAAGGGCGCTGCAAGACAGGGCCTGGGGGAGGCTGGGCAGATGGCAAACCTTCCTCTTGCCTCCAGAATTCTGCAAGCAGCCAGACCCAGCATCCTCGCCCAGCCTCGCCTGCCTCCTCCAAGGACGCAAGCAGCCTGCGCCAGAGTGAATACAATCCAAGTTATTAATTGCCTGCAACAATTAGCCCCAGTGCCTGGCCTGCAGACACCCGGGCTCGGAAGAAAAAAAAAAAAAAACAAAGAAAGAAAAAAGCCAATTACAGTTTTATCAATATTCGCTTTGCTGTGTAATCCTCCCCCAGCAGCACAGGCCACCCTACCCCCCGTTCGTGTTTCCGGGGGCCTTTGCTCTGGCTCCAGCGTCTGGACAGGACCAGGTTTTCCTGGGGTCTTCAAGGGCGGAAGTCACTCAAGGGCTGGACCCTAAGGGGCCAAAGCGCTGCCAGGGAAGAGCAAGACCCTCCCAAGGTCTGGACGGGGTGGCCTTGGCCAAAGACTAGGGCTCCCCCCCCACGGTGCAGGAGAGCGCTCACCCTCCAGGCTGAAGGTTTTAAATAGGCTCCCGAGGGTCGTGCTGTCAGGACCCGCAAGGGAGAGATGGGGAACTGGGGAACGTCCCCGAAGTTCCGGTTTGAATCCCTTCAGTCACAGACTAGCTCCGTGGCTGCTTTAGGAAAACCCTTTCATGACTCTGAGCTCATGTCCTTATCTGCAGACGGGGTGCGGTGGTCGCACGCGTCAGTGGAGGGAGGTTCAGGGAAAGGCCGTGCAGGGGCACGAGGCAACCCGGGGCCGGGGCAGGGGGGGGCACGGGGTGAGCTGCAAGTAAACGGCAGCTGTTTTGTTCTATATGGACAGAGCCTGGCCGCAGGTTCCCTGCTGCCCGCAGGCGCCCGTCCCCCGGCAGGCGAGAAGTGGGAGGCAACGGGAATGAGGCACACGGGGACTCGGGGGACCTGGAGCTGAGCGGGCCTTGCTGTGCCTCACACCGCGGTCCCAGTGCCCCTGGCGCTCCGGCCTCTTGCTCCGACCCGCCTTCTAGGGGCACGGGGCTGCTGAGCCCGAGGGCCCCTCTAGCCCATCTTTTAGGAGAGTGTGAGCAGAGGGCCTGGGTGCAGGATGGGGAGGGGGTCGTGGGGAGACTCCGCGATTACTCAGGGGCGCACGGCAGCCGGGTGAATGTACTGGAACTGCCAGGAGAACGTGAAGCCGGTTACGTAAATCGTTAAGCCTGGACGCGCACATCTGTTGGTTCCGCATCAGTAAAAGAAAGCACTCGCTTTTATCAGGACGGGGCATGAAGGTCGTCACCTGGGGCAGACGGACTCGGGGAGGCCGGGTCCGAGGCCCCAGCTCGGCCCTCCCCCGTGGGGCGTCTCAGGACCACGAACGGCGGCAGATGCCAGCCTCCGAGCTCCTGGGCCATGGCGGAGGTGAGGGCAGAGGGAGGGGGGACAGGACGTGGCCTCTGGGTCCTCAGAGACGGTGCGACGATGCTGCCGTTCAAGAAAAGCTCCGTCACCCTCGGGGGTGGAGGCGGCGGGGCTCTGAGTGTGCAGCGGGCCCGCGGGAGAGTCGGAGAGAAGTCACGCGGAGGGCCTGCCTCGAGCCTCCCCCGGGAGCACGTACAGCTCCCGCTGCACCTGTCCGCGCGACAGCGTTCATGACTCGGCGTGGCATTCCAGCTCCAGGTGCCCCCCGCTGCCCCACCCTGACCCCATGTCCCTCTGGCCTCAGCTTCCTGGCACGAGTTGGCCGGCGCCTCCCCTTGCCTCAGTCGGCCTGGCTGGCCCACTGGCGCCGGGAGCCGAGCCAGCGTTAACCCTGCCCGCCAGCCTCCATCTGGGCCGCAGCCGTGACGGCAGGAAAGAGCTCCTCTGGCTGCCCCCCAGCTGGAGAAGCGCACGGCCCTGCTCCGGGACACCCGGCGTGGGGCGGAGGGGGCGAGGCCCGGCCAGAGGGCTCTGTGGTCGGGGCCTTGGGCTGGAATGAGGGGCTGCGGAGGGACCAGCAGCGCTCGGGCGTTCGGGCACCTTGCAGACAGCGAGGGAGGCTACCGGCAGCTTTAGCATCATTGATAATGAACGGCTGCCGTGTGTCGGGTGTCAGGCCCCACGGATGCGTTACTTCCTCTAAACTCACACCCGCCCGGGGGACGGGCCTGCACCATCCTCATTCCCAGGTGAGGAGATTGAGGCTCGGCTCCCGGCAGTGGGATTCGTTACCACGTTAATCGTTCCCATTTTTCAGATGGAGAAACTGAGGGTCGGAGAGGTGAGGGACGTGGTTGAGGTCACAGAAGAGTCCGTGACGGAGATGTGCCTGGCGTCAGAGGTGGCACATTAATGTGTCGCACTCTGCTGCCCGGCACGAGCTAGGTCCCCGTGGGGCGCCCACCCCGAGCCCTCCACGATGCCGCCTGGGTCTCTTCCCGGGTCACAAACACAACCAAGCGAAGCTCCGCGCTCTCCCCAGGGGGAGTCACCGCCTCCCTCGGAGCCCCCCGCCCTCCAAGGGCGCAGGCCAAGGCGGTCCCCGTTCCAATCTGAGTGGCCGTGTCTGATGCCATTCCCCCGCGGAGACGAGCAGGGCCATCCTGCGACGTGGCAGGACAGTCCCCGGGCCCCGGGGGGCGGCGTCACCCCTGGCCCCCAGGCCTGGACGCAGGGGCCGCTGGCTGCACGACTGCCATCCCCCCGACACCCGACGCGGCCGACTCCGCGCTCTCACCCGGGAGGAGGTTAAGGCGCGGGGCCGGCGACCACAGCGGTGGCTGCCTCCCGACAGCACAGTCGCTGGGGCCGTGGCTCCGAGGCTTCCGTGTCCTTCCCGGCCCCCCTGAGTCCTCGTTCTGCAGCTGGGCGCGTCGGGGACAGCCGTTCTCGCCGGCACCCAGGGCCCCGTGGGGCGGGGGTGCCTCAGGCTGCAGCAGGGCGGCGTGAACCGCCCGACGGCCCTGGGGGCGCAGCCTGGGCGGGTAGCCTGGCGGGCCGAGCTTGGGGAGCCGGGCTGGCGCCTGTCCCCCTCCGCCCTGCCAGCCCCACTGCTCCTCCTCCCCCACGTCTCTTCCCTCCCGTCTTCCCCCACCACCACCTCCACCTCCTCATGGTCCCTCCTTTACACTTACTCGTCCCCTGATAATGAGCACAGTCGATGTTTGCTGAGCACTCGCTGTGTGACAAGCCCCGTACCAGGCACTTCTTCTGCACCCTCCTCTTCACTCTTCGCCACAGGCCCTTGGAGAATAGCCCTCTCTCTGCTACAGATAAGGACAACGTGGCTCAGGGACGTCAGGATGCAAGGCTCACCCTCTCCCGTCCTTCGTTCTGCTGGGTCTGTGATCACGGTCCTTCCAAAGCTTTTTATTTTTTATTTTTTTTTGAGAGAGAGAGAACCCAAGCAGCCCCCACGCCCAGCGTGTGAGCCCAGCGTGGAGCTCGATCCCACCACCTCGAGGTCATGACCCGAGCTGAGATCGGAAGTCGGACGCTTCACCCGCTGAGCCGCCCAGGCGCCCGTGACCCCGGCCACGTCGGTCCGCGGATACTAGGGCCTGCGGAGCGTGGGGGCTGCGGCCAGAGCCCCAAGTCCGCTCACAGCCGTGCCAGGTGAGGGGGGCGCGCTGCCCGAGTTCTCGGAGTCTCGGCCTCCTCCCCGCACACCGGAGCCAGAGCCGGCGCTCAGCGGGAGGCGCGGCCGAGAGCAACAACAAGGCAGTGCCCGTAGCTGTGCGCCACGCAGCCCGCGGACCGGGGCCGTCTCCCTCTCACGGTGGGTCAAGAGAATCAGAGAACACGCTCCCTCTCGTCCGGGGCGGCCCCCCCGGTGCTCGTCCCCCAGAATCGTTCTCCCAAGTATCTCGTTGGTAAGATTCGGGCAGGACGGTCCCAGCTGGCGTTTCTCTGCGTGTCGCGTGCGATGTGTGAGGCGCTCGCGTCATCTTGTATGGAACGTGTGGGTTCTGAGCAGGCGTCCTGGAGCCTGTGTTCACACCCCGGCTCTGGCACTTGCTGGCTGTGTGCCCCGGCGGGACTCGGCTGACCCCCTGCGCTTCACCGTCCTCATCTGTAAGAGACGAGGAGTTAGTTAGGGGCGTGCAGGAAGCGCCCGGTCGGGCTGAGCCTCGTGGGTGCTCACCGTGAATATGTCACGTCCACAGCAACCTCGGAAGGTAGACGTTACTGTCCTCGTTTTACAAAAGGAGCAACCGGCAGAGGTTCGGTCCCTGGCCCGAGGTCATATAACTAGTCAGCGGCAGAGCAGGATTTGAACTCAGCTCTGGATGATTCCCAGCCTTCCGGGTTTCGCTGCAGCCCCACGTCTGGGAGGGAAGAGGAGACGGGGCCTGGAGGCTCGGTCAGCCTCCGACGCCGTGACCCCGATGAGCTGACCCGCCGCCCTCTTGCTTCCTCTGGTCGTTCCCATTTATCTCAGAGGCTCCTGTTTAAGGGGCAGATTCCCGGGCTGCCCGCCCTCCCCAACCCGCTGAGCCTGCCGGGGCCCTGAATCCAGCCTTGTCTGCCCCCCGTGGGCGGGGAAGCCAGGAGAGCCCCCCAGGACCCCTTCTGTTCCCCGCTGGGGGCTCTGCTGCTCCAGGTGCTCCGTGGTGCCGCCCTCCCCGCTGCCCCAGGACACCGCCCGACCCAGCACGGCCGACCCTGTCACAACGGCCCCTCCGCGCCCCCGTAGCCCCAACTCCACTCCCGTCCCAAGAGCCCGTGTCGCTCAGACGCCCTCCCAGCCTTCTCGCGTCACTCCATCTGCCCGAGAGCTTCTTTAGCTTCTTCTCCCCCAGCTGAAGTATTACTCATCCCGGAGGCCCTGCATCCCTTCCACGGTGGAGCCTCCCCCCAACCCTCCACCCACTCTTCCCCCAGAGTCGTCAGCTCTCTCTCTTCTTTGCTCCCGGAACAATTTCACACATCTATTTCTGCATTCGTCACAGTCTGACTTGTTTTCTATATGGAGTCTGTTGCGTGAGGGCACACAAGGTGTGAGGGTGCACGACGTCTCTGTGGGGGTGGGGGCACTTCCCGGGCAGAGGCCGGGGGCACACATGGGCGGACCCTAAGCAGGAGCAGAGCCCGGAGCTCCTGAGGCCCTGGTTACGGAGGCCGAGCGCCGGGCTCAGATGTTACCCTCCCATGGTCACGTGGCACTTCATGGGAGAGCTACGGAACCGGGGCCCCCTACTCCCGATCCTGTGGGGCCCCCCAAACTCCCAGTTGTACAGCTGGGCTGATGCACACACGCACTCTCTGTCACCCAGAGCCTCCAATCCACCTTGCTACCTTTATTAGTCAGCTATCGCCCTCCTAGTGCTGTGTAACAAGCACTTCAGAGTCTCAACAGCATTTAACGTTAATGTGTGTATTTTTTTAAAGATTTTTATTTATTCATAAGACAGAGAGAGGGAGAGAGGCAGAGACACAGGCAGAGGGAGAAGCAGGCTCCCTGCAGGGAGCCCGATGCGGGACTCGACCCCAGAACCCCGGGGTATGTGAGATGCCCAGCTGCTGAGCCCCCCGGGCGTCCCTAACATGTGTGTTTTGCCCACAGGTCCAAACCTGACTGGAGAACCCTGCTTCAGGCCGCGGCTCAGCTCGTGTCTGCTCCACGCGTCCCATGAGGAACCCCTCATTAGGTTCCTTTTGTGGCAGAAACACAAGAACCCAAGGGCAGCCGCGTAAACACATCTCAAGGCTCTTCTCTCGTTGCGTTGCTACGACCCCATTGAGGAGAGCAAGGCCCCGGCCAAGCCAGTCACGTGGTGGCGAAGGAGACCCAGCCCACATGCAGCCACGGCCAGGCTGTGCTGGGAGGCTGCAGAATTAGGACCAATAATTCAGGCTTCTGTGCCACGTTGATGCCTCCGCCTTCCCTCTTACAGATCCCGATTGATCGCTGACACCCCAAGCCGCTCCGTGGGTCTCTTCAGCTCCCTCCCCTGCAGCCACTTACCCGCAGAGCTTGCAGCTGACTTTCCACCTTCCCCATCTGAAACCTAGCCATGCCGAAGGCAAAGTGACGACGGCAAAGAAATGTGAAGAGAACATTCAGGCCGAAGGGTTGCAGGTAGAGGAAGAGGAAGGAGGCACATGATCTGTGTCATTTTGGAAGGGTGGAGAGTGGGAGAGGCCGAGCTTCACCCCATCTTCCAGCACTACCCATTGTCCCGAATCTGAATGGTGAGCTCTGGGGACCCCTCAAAGCTCTCGGTCAAGTTCTCGTAGGACCTCCCACCTCCAGGGCTTCAGAACCTTGATGTGGGGACACTTTTTTAGCAATCTTTATCTGTCTTCATCAGTTGACCAGTTTTTTAATCTTTTTTTTTTAATTTTTATTTACTTATGATAGTCACACACAGAGAGAGAGAGAGGCAGAGACACAGGCAGAGGGAGAAGCAGGCTCCATGCACCGGGAGCCCAACGTGGGACTCGATCCCGGGTCTCCAGGATCGTGCCCTGGGCCAAAGGCAGGCGCCAAACCGCTGCGCCACCCAGGGATCCCAGTTGACCAGTTTTTGATAGCAGCCCACCAGTGTCCAATGGAGAACCGGCGGGCGGCCTGCACATAGGACCCCGGCCGAAGCCAAGCAGAGCATCCCATTGTCTCCTGGGCTGCAGAGGTTGAATCAGGGACAGACACAAGGCAAATCCAGGTCAATGAGAATTCAGGCTTTTGTCGAACTTCTGGGCGTGACGTGAGGAGTTAGAGGAAGCCGGGAAGAGACCCCGTTTGTCCTGCAGGACTTGAATCTGAGAGGCTCTAGGCTTTGTGTCGCTAGCAGCCATCACGGCGCCCACTGACACCAGAATGAGGTGTGCCGGCCTCACCCGACTGACGGGCGAAGAGAGGCTCGACTTAAGCTCCGCGGTCGGGCTACGCCCACGTCCTCGTTCGCGACTTTCCAGCCATGAGATGGAGTAGAACAGCTTTTCTGTCACTTGTAACTGAAGGAGTCCTGATTAAATACCCTTGGAATCCTATAACCGTGCAATCTGGGGCCGCTAAAGCCAAGGGTGTCTGGAACAATAAATTTGTTGGGTGCAGCTGGTCGGGGACCCGACTCCTTTGGCTCAGGTCGTGACCTCGGTGTTGTAAGACCCAGCCCCACACCACGCTCGCATCTGCCTGGTGTTCGCTCTCCCTCTGTCCCTCCCGCTTGTGCACTCTTGTGCTCTCTCTCAAATACACAGACAAATCTTAAAGAAAACAGAGGAATAGATTTACCGCCGCTCAGGGAGTCAGTCCTTGGAGACTAAGCCTGGCTGAAAGGAACACGGTGAGGGCCTCAAAGCTCTGGGCGGGGAGCACGGAGGACCCAAGGGGCCGTTCTGCACCCCCACCCCTGCAGGTGCATCCACCCTGTACTGGGAGCTCCTCCAGGTCCAAGCACTAGACCTTGATGGCCTGGGTGAGCCTTGAGCATCGAGGCGCACAACCCCAGCTTCCTCGTCTCAGCCACGGCCCTTCACGGTTGCATCTCTGCATGGCACCTCTTGTCCTTTCACCGGGGGGGGGGAGGGGGGGGGCACAGGGTCTGAGCCGGCCTGGAGCGGTGCAAGCCGCGTTGCTGGGAGAGGCTGCTGCCAACAGCATCACCGTCTAGAGGGAGAGGCAGACGGTGAGGACATCCCTTAGAAGAGCTGCATTCAGGGCAGCCCGGTGGTGCAGCGGTTTAGCGCCGCCTTCAGCCCAGGGTGTGACCACGGAGGTCCTGGGATCGAGTCCCACGTCGGGCTCCCTGCCTGGAGCCTGCTCCTCCCTCTGCCTGTGTCTCTGCCTCTCTCTCCCTCTCTCTCTGAGTCTCTCATGAATAAATAAATAAAATTGAGGAAAAAAAAAAAAGAGAGCTGCATTCAGCCAGCGGAAACGCCTACCCCAAACGGGACTGCTCCGAGCCAGGCGCCCAGCCCGTGTTCCACCCTCCATCCTGGCATCAGGGCCCGCTCTTGCTGGCTGACCTTCCCGAGCAGATATTTCAGGAAAGGGACTGGAAGCTCACACCTCGCTCTGGCTTCCCCACCTGCTGAGACAATCTTCCAAAGGTGCCAATGGCTGAACTGGCTGCTGGGCCACTTCTCTCTGCCAGGACCGGGGCTGCCATTGGCCGTGTTCCCTTCCAGCCCACAGGGCCGCCCACCTGGCCGCAGCTCCTGGATCCAGCTTCCTCCCCTGGCCACTCTTCTTCACAAGGCAAACAGCTCTTTGCCCTGCTTGGAGGTTCCTGAGTATACTAACTTGGGGTCCTAGCTCCATTTTCCCCAGGACTTGCTCCTACATATCGGTGTCAGCCTGTCCACTTGGAAGCCAGAGGCTCCTTCGATGGCGGTAAGCCTCACTACACTTCTATGAAATGGGCCCTTGCACTCCCATCCTATAGGCAAAGACGCCAAGGCTCTGAGGTCCCCGACGCCATTCACCCCGCAGGCTCAATAAACAAATACTGGTTGAGCACAGTCTACTCGCCGGGCACTGTACTAAGTTCTCAGGACATTACGGTGACTAAAACGAGGTCCTGATCCACAGGCTACTCGGTGGGGGTGGGTAAGACACTCGCTGAAGGGCATAGAGCAAATTATCATCGCCCCTGCACACAGAAGGTGCCCAATCAATGCACAGATTGGCTGAAACGCCTTACGGGCAACTGACGACGAGCAATCACGGGCAAAAAGGCAGTGGGGGGCAAGGGATGCATTGGGAGGAAGGCGGGCGTCAGCTTCCAGCCTGGAGGCTGCGGCTCTTGGCTCCTGCCTGACCAAGCAGCTGGGGGGCCGCAGGGCTCTGGACTGGCCCGGGTCCCCCCAGCCAGGGCTGCAGAGAGGATGGAGG
Organism: Canis aureus; assembly: GCF_053574225.1. Classification (NCBI taxonomy): domain Eukaryota; kingdom Metazoa; phylum Chordata; class Mammalia; order Carnivora; family Canidae; genus Canis; species Canis aureus. Next base: position 85,524,322 of record NC_135615.1, read on the forward strand.
CAGTGCAGCCAGGCTGGCCTGCTGGTGCGGGGAGGGACGGTTTGCAAAGAGGAGGATGAGCCCTCGGGATGGACCAGCCTCAGAAACGATAGCAGCAGGCTCTCTCTCGCCTCCGGACCTTGCTTCTCAAAGCGCAGCCTGTGGACCAGCAGCATCGGCAACACCTGGGCATTCGTTTAAAGAAATCCCACCTCGCACCTACTGAATGTGAGTCTGCGATGCCAGCAGGGCTCCCCACCGCCTCCCAAGGCTGGCCGCGCACCGCGCACTAGAACCACCCCGGGAGGTTTGGAAAACCCTGGCGCCTGGATCTGTCCCGGAGACTCTGATTGCATTGGTCTGGGCTGTGGCCGGGGCAGCAGGACCCTCTCGAGCCGTAACTGACCTGTGACACCGTGTGAGTGCAAGGTGTGCAAGCCATCACTTGACGCACTCCCGTCTTGCAAAACCGTCACCACCGCAGCATCCGTTAACACCTCCTTCACATCACGCGGTCATCATCCCTTTTCTTTTCAAAGATTTTATTTATTTATTCATGAGAGACACAGAGAGAGAGAGAGAGAGACGCAGGCAGAGGGAGAAGCAGGCTCCATGCAGGGAGCCCGGTGCAGGACTCGATTCTGGGACCCTGGGGTCACGCCCTGGGCTGAAGGTGGTGCTAAACCGCTGAGCCCCCCCGGCTGCCCTCATCATCCCTTTTCAAGCCAGGACCCTTTCGGGCCCAAGAGGTGATCCCCCTCTCCCGGCGGAGGCTGGCGGCCGCCCCTTTAACCTTGTAGGGTACATCCTGAAACTTGACCCCTCAGGCCCGCCCCACAGCCCTGGTGGCTCAGGAGGGCCTGGCCAGTCCCCATCTTTCAGAAATGGCCTCACCCTCCTTTCTCAGCCCAGCAGGCTGGCGTAGAACAGCGGTTCTCCGAGGCCCCAGTGGAGCAGCGTCACCCCGGAGCTTATTAAGAATGTGAACATCTGAATCAGAAACCCTGGTGATGGGGTCCGGCTTCTGCGTTCTAACGGCCTCCCCGGTGCTTCTGGGGCAGGCTCAGGGTTAGGAGAGGGGCCCTGGCCCCTGTCCCGGCTCCGGGTGTCCTCGGGTGGGGGACTCGCCCTCTTTGGGCTTCATGCGTGCAGATGAGGGAGGCGTGGGCCACATGGGGGCCGTCACCCTCCGTAGCGCCCCCGGCAGTCACTGCCCGTTGGCCACAGCACCCAGACGGACCCGCACTCCCCTAGCACCCCCCACCCCCATCCCCACCCCCCAGCCAGTGCGGCCCTCCCCGGTGGTGGTGGTGTCCGGGGTCAGCATCGGAATTTAAGCCTCTTTAGCATCCCAGGCGCTGGCCCAGCTCCCAGGCTCCTCCGCGGTGTCAGTGGCAGGTGCGGCCCGGGATCCGGGAACCCAGCGCGCTTTCCCCTCGTCCTCCTCAGGCTCTGAGAGATGGAGAAGCAGGTGCGTCCTCATGGGCCAGAAAGACGTGTCAAGGGGGCGGGTGGCCTGTTGCCTCCTCCAGGCCCTTCCAACCGCCATGCTCTGCACAGCCACCCCCACTCCCTGATGAACGCCTCCGCACTGATCCTAACGCAGCCACTGAGGCTGCAAACGTGACCTTCCCCGTGAAGTCCCTTTGCCTCCAGGCAGGGACGGTGGAAGTTGCCTGGAGAAGGGGGCGCGTCCTGCCTGCAAGATGCGTCTCCACGGCAGTCGGCCTCCCCCCTGCGGACCGTGGCTTCTGGAGATGAGGAACCCGTCAGGATCCCCCACGCCAGGCCCTGGGCCCGGTAGGGACGAATGTTCGGGACAAATGGGATTGAATGAGGTGCCCGGTTCCCAGCGTCAGGGGCAGGATGTCCTCAGGGCCCCGGCGCTGCTGCTAATGGCACCCCTTGCAGTTCGCCGTGCCAGCGTCTTGGCCACCTCCCCACGGCCCGTCCTCCGGGCCTCAGGGTCAGTGCTGCCGGGCGCTCGGGGCCGACAGGTGCGGGCCCGGGAGCTGCCAGCGTGCGCTGCACAGCCTGTCTGGCCTGACTCCCTCCTGGTGAAGCGGGAGGCGCGGGCAGGCGGCGGCGCTCCCACTGGCCTCCAGCCAGGAGCCGATGGCAGGGCCATGGGGCGCCGGCCGCAGGCAGCTTACTGCCCCCGGGGAGCCAGGAAGGCCGCGCCGGGACTGTCCTAAGGGCGGCGAACGGGTATGTCGGCCCCGCTGGGCTGCCCTCCCCTCGCGCCCCGCACCTGCCTCGGCAGGCGGAGACCCCTCCTCTGCCGCTCACCGGGACGGGCCACACGCGGATGTGCGGATGTTCGGGGAGGAAAGGCCCATCTGGAGGAGCCAGGCTGCCGCCTGCCCCCGGGGATCGGCGCGGTTGTTACCGGGAGGCTCTCCCTCCGCCTCGCAGAGTAATTGCTGAACAGATTGCACCGGAAGGAGAATTCCCGGATTATGGAGTCATGATTCTAAACGGCTGTTTATCTGCGTTTTGCTTCGTTCCTTAAAAGAAAAACGGTGAGAATTTAAGTACGTGAGCTGAATGCCAGGGACCAGAGGACGGTGCGGGGCACCCAGGAGAAGCCGGGGGCGTCATGGTCGCCCTCCTTGTCTCCACGGCTTCCCCCTGCACACACCGGAGCAGAGCCCGGGGGCTCCGGTGCCCGGGCCAGGGCCGCCCGGGGGATACCTGGCATCAGTCAGTCTGACCCCAAAGCCGAGCTCCCCGGCTGCCCGCGGTGAGCCAGGGCACCTGTCCGCCGCTTCTCCCTGAGGCTCCCTGGACGGCTGCTCTGAGGTGCTGAGGACACAAAAGCCCCGCGGTTCCGACCCGGGCTCGGTCAGTGGAGGGGAGAGACGGGGGAGCCACCGCCCTCGCCTGTGCCCAGGGCCCCCAGAGTCTGGGCGAGGACACCGAGGGCCCCCGTGCGGCGAGGTGCGAGGACAGTGCCGCGTCCTCAGCCCCAGGACGCGTCCGTGCGCCTGGCTCCACCTCACCGAGGCTGGGCCTCTCCTGGGACCGAGAGTGCGTGATCCTCCCGCCACGGCTCAGGGTCCTCCTCGGGCTGCGGGATCCAAAGCCCCGCCCCTGTGACCCGCCCGTCGCCCGTCGTCAGGCCGTGGGCCACCCTGAGCTCAGTTTGCTCATCTGCAAAGTGGGGATACTGAGAGTCCTGCCTCGTGGGAGAGTAGTGTGGGGCCGCGCCTGCTCCCCCAGCCGGGGCTCAGGAGCTGCTGGACACACCGCATTCTTCCCCCAGTGAGTCACTTACCCAGGCCTGTGACCCACAGGCGAGGAGGCTGACGGGGAGGGGCACGCGGAGGAAGCCCCCCACCCCTGCCCAGTGACAAGCCTGGGGGCGCCAAGGGAGCCCGGAGCACAGGGTTGCTGGAGGCTCCCGGGAGGTGACAGTCATGGGGGGCAGAGGGACAGGAAGACACAAGCCGGGCATCCGGCAGGAGGAGCAGCGCACGGAGGCCCAGAGGAAAGAGAACGCCTGGCACCTCTAGGGAGCCGCATGGGCCCGCGATGGCCGCGCATCAGGGCTGAGTGACCGGCAGCGACGAGAGATGGGGGTGCAGACCGCGGGGCTCGGGGGCCCTTGGGGTTTGAACTGTGTCCCCCAGGAAGATGCGCTGAGGCCCCAACCCCTGGCACCTGTGGATGTGACTTGATTTGGACCTGGGGTCACTGCACAGACGAGGCCGCGCCTGGGGAGCCCAGGGCACCAAAGGTAGCCGGAGCTTATTGAGCACCACTGTGTACCCCGAGCTGCCCCGAGACCTCGGCTTCCTGTGGCCGCTGACTCGGGGCTAAGGACACGAGGCAGGAGCTGTGAGTCTGCCCACCTTGGAAACCACCCTACGGAGGAAGAGAATCGAGGCTCAGGGAGGCACAACTGACATGTGGCGGGCCCCGACCCTGCCCCGGACCAGGGCACCGCAGCTGGAGCACCCGGCAGTGCGGGTGGGGTGGTCTGTGGAGGGACACGTCACCCAGCCCGGGGAGGCTTCCTGGAGGAAGCGGGCCTGCAGGAGCAGAGAGCTGGGGAGCGCTCAGCCTGGGGACGGGGCCCACAGGAGCACAGGGCAGGCCCGGGGTCCTGGTGTGGGCGGCTGGGCGACAGGCTCCAGCCTCTGTGCCCTGGAGTGGGAACCCCATGAAAGGAGAGGCCAGAGGCCCCGTCTGCGTCTCCCTCACCGTTCAAGGGCTCCTAGCCTGAGGTCAGCTGCCCAGAAGGGGCCCCAGTGCTCTTGGCCATCCCCCCCCCCGCGACGGTGACAGGGGCTCCCTCCTCCCCCACCCGCCTCCAAAACTCCCTGCACCTCCCCTCACTGCCCCCCAGGAAGGTAGCCCTGGGCTTTGACTCGGGATCCCCAGGCCTGACACGGGAACCGTTTCTCTACGAATCAATGAATGAGTCCCCGAGTCGAGCTGCGGGAAAGGAACAAATGCGAGCGTCCGGCCCGGCAGCCCCACTAAGGCCCCTGACCCCGTGGCCGCCCCTGTGCCCCCTCTTCCCTGGTACAGCCCAGCCCTCGCCCCGCGGGGGAGCTCGGCCCGTCACCCCAGCACAGAGACCCCGTCCGGGATGCCAGCTCCGGCAGGTGTGGGAGCCCCCGGAGCCCCGCCATGTGCGCGTCTTGCCTCTTCCCGCAGCCTCGGCCGTGGGGGGACCCGGCGCCGGGGGACAGGCCGCAGACCCGCTGGGTCCCGGGCAGAGGCAGCGCCACTGGGGGAAGCATCCCAGCCACTGTCCCCGCCCCGGACTCACCGCGTCCTCGGCCACTGGGCAGGCTCTCCATCTTCCGGGGCCTCTGATATTTAAGGAAATTAAGGTCAGGTCTGGCTGCTAAATATTTGTCTAAGCCGAATAGAAAATGGTGCCAGAGAAGAAGGCCTTCAATTTTATGAGCAAATAAATCATATGATGGGAGAGTGGGCTGGGAAGACGGAGGGGGCCCGATGCTCAATTATTTAGAGCAGAAAGTGCCTCCCAGAGCCTGGGGTCCGCCCATGCCCCCCCCCCCAACTTGTAAACCATGGACCCTTCACTTTGCTCCGAGGGCCAAGGCCGGGGGCAGGTTAGGGTCACACATCGGTGACCTTGAGTTGGGGCGATGCACCCAGGTCCCCGTGTGGGCCCAGTCCCGTCCCAAGGGTCCTTTGTAGTAACGGAGGGAAGCAGGGGCGTCAGCGTCAACGCCACGCGGCGGGAGGAAGCCTTGAGCAGCTGTGGCCGGCCTCGCGCGAGGAAGGATGGAAGGCCGCCGGCCCCGAGGGCGCCCCTGAGCTCCGGGACTGTAGGGTCATGCATGTGCCATGTGTCCGGGGCGTGTTAAACGGCGGTCACGGGGGCCTAACGCCGTCCCTAATGAGCAAGCAATGCCATCGCTACCCAGCTGTCACGCAGGGAGCCCGGAGTCCTGGGTCCCCGCCCCGCCCCCCTAACTGGCCGACCTGCCCGGGGCAGCTCCCCGCTCTCCGCTCTCCCGGGAGCTTCTGCACCACGAACCACCCTCTCGGCCTCCTGTCTCAATGCTGAACATCTTCTCGTTTTAATCGTCGCCGGAACGGTTCCTGTGCTGCCCCCCGCCCCCCCTTTCCACCTGCAGTCTGCTCCCGGGCCGGGTCCAGGCTGAACTGGAAGAACCGGCCGCCCCCGGAGGAGGGAGTTAATAAAGGCGGGAGGAGAAGAATCAATGTGCGCTGACATCCCTATGACAGATTGGGGCGAGCGACAGATTTAATATCCTGCCGTTTCCCTTCCCCAGCCTGGGGGCCGGAATTGATTAAATAAATTAAAGCTCCGCAGCGGCTCGGGATGCTCTGGGTAAGGTCGTCTAGTCCTCCCGCTGTCACCCGCCCCGCCGCCCCGGGCATGGGGGTCCTGAACAGCCGGCGGCCCCGGCCTCTGTTGGGCCCGTGCAGGGATGCAGACGGACAGTGGGTCGGGCGGGAAGCGCGGGATGGCGCGGGGAGGTGGGAGGGGAGGCCTAGGGCAGGGCAGGGAGGCTGGGGCCCCGCGGGGAGCAGGGGCAGGGGGCGCAGCAGAGAGCGAGACAGCTGTGGGCCCCGCTGCATGGCCCCACTGCACGCCTGGGCTCCTGCAGGCTGGACGCAGCAGGACAGCGGGGCCGGAAGGGACCTGCCCGGGGAACGTGCAGCCAAGCCGGAGCCGGGCCACACTCCCCGCCGCCTCCCTCCCAGACTGCCCCGGCCCTGACCCAGCAGCGTGCTGGCCGCGCTGACCTCCCCGAGATTGCTCCGAAAAGGCAGGCTCACCTGAGGCTGGAGGATTGGGGGTGACGCGGTGTTGGCGGGGTCAGCACCCTACGCACCCCGGGTCGGCCAGAAGGACGGGCTGCCTGGGGCAGCCTTCCCGGGTGTGCACTCAGGCCCCAGGCTCCAGGGCGCCCCCTCCCACTCCCTACAGCCTCTGCTTGAGGCTCAGCTCCTCACGGGGCCGGGACGTCTCTGACCACCTCTCTTCTCACGGTGCTCAGGTCATCCGGTTTGTTGAGTCCGGGGCAGGTCCCCACCAACGAGGCCAGAGCCGGAAGCCGCTGCCCCAGGTCACGGCTGGGGCTTGGACTGGAGCCCCAGGTGCCTGACGGTGCAGCGGGGACGGTGGGCGGGGACCACACCTGAGGCTCCGACGCAGGAGCAGGAGTGGAGGGGCCCGGGGACACCTGCCCCCCTTCCGCACTCTGCCGAAGACGGCACCGGCTTCCGCCAGCCCCCGGGACGGGCAGGCCCTGGTCCAAGCAGCCGCGGTGCAGGTGCGCGCCCTCCAGCACCCGGGGGGCCTCAGACTGGGCCCCCAGGAATCAGGCCCCCGTCCCTGAAGCGGTGGCGAAGGGACCGGCTCCCCGAGAGGCGGCCCGTCCGGGGAAGCGACACGGCTGCTGCGTGGACTCAGGCCTCCCAGGGCTCGTGGAGCCTGCGGGCCCCGCATCCAGGGAGCCCCCCCACGGGGCACAGAGCGGGCTCAGCGACAGTCAGCCATGTGGCCGGGCGCCAACACCCGCTCCTCCGTCACTTCCCAAGGTTGGGATCAACTCGAGGGTTCATGGGACAGAGTCGAGGTGTTGGGGGAGCCAGCGGGGCAGGGGCAGCCCCTCCCTGTTTATGAGGAAGTGGGTCAGCGCCACCCAGAACCCGCCGTCGCTCAGCCCCGAGACCTCCGAGGAGGGGGCTGCGGGATCGGGTCGGACCGGCCCAGAGCTGGCTCCCCCCGCCCCGCAGCTGCTTTGCTCGGGCTCAGGCGGCCGTGCTCCTGTCTGTGCCGTGACCCGGTTCTGTTTTCTCCGTTTTCATGGTTGAGGTGAGAGGAAAGGCAGCCTGGCACTCAGGGAGCCCCCGATGTCGCCCTTGGCTGTCGGCCTGTCGGGCTCCTGCTCCTACTGCAGCCCATGGGGCAGCCTCTCTCTCTCTCTCTCTCTCTCTCATAACTAATTCCTGCTCCAACGTAAATCCCTCCCGGGCATGTCGAGCAGGGGCCGGATGCTGGGAAGCAGGCCCGCCGGAGCCAGCACGGGGGGCGGGAAGCCTGGCGGTGTGGTGGGGAGGCCCAGTGCAGGGGACGGGCTGCTGGCCCACTTCTCAGATTCTGCTCCCGAGGCCAGAGGCAAGCCCCAGCCGCCCTCCCCTCGCCCCAGGCCAGCCGCGACCCAGCTCTTCCTTTTTCTCCAAATGTGCCTTCGTCGAACCTCAGGCTTCCAGTGTTCACGCTGGGGCCACCCTCACCCCAGGGAGCAGCCTTGAGGCAGGGCAACGACAGCCCCCGCTGCTGAGCACCCCCAGGGCGAGCAGCTGGGCCACCGGGCGCTTTGCACCTTCGTCGCGCCCACACTCAGTGGCAGGTGCGAGGTCCACGCTGGTTTCCAGAGGAGAAACAAGGCTCCGGGAGGAGTAGTGACTTGGAGGCCGAGCAGGAGGTGCCAGCGACTCCTGCCCCCGGGGGCTCCCCGTGCCACGTCTGATTCCTGCCCTGTCGTCCCTCCAGGTGATGGGACTTCTCAGTCTGCCGCCCCCACGATGCCCTTCCCCTTCCCTGCCCGGGCCGGACGCAGGGAGGACGTGTGAGGTGCTGCCGTCCCCCCACCCCTCCCCCCGCCCCTCCCCACCCAGCCAGCCGAGTTTGTCCTGGGAGAGGAGAAGCACCCTGGCCCAGGGGGGTGACCAGGGCCTGCCCAACATTGTGGCTATGGAGCGGGGCCGCCCAGGACAGCGGGCTCCTCTGCCTGGGCCCCCGTGGCCCCCACAGGGGAGGGAGCTCACACCCCAGCAGCTCCTGGTCCACGGACGCAGCACCTGCTTCTACGTTACTCTGTGCTGTGTGCGCCGTGGCCTCGACCCGCCCGGAGGAGCCCCCGGGAGGTGAAGGAGTCGCCCCCGGAAGGCAGAGGGGCTCCCATGCTCTGCTGCTGGGGGCAGGGGACAGATGGGGCTTGGCGGGGGCTGGAGGGCTCCGACCGAAGGCAGCGGGCAGCTCGCAGACGGGAGGTGCTTGGGCGGCGGTGGCACGCGGGGCGGCAGGTCCAGGCCTGCCCGGGTCACCCGCCGTCTGTCCTCGTCCCGCTCAGCCAGGCCGTGGAGGCCGCTGCCGAGGTCCGCCCGGGCGGGGCTGCACCGGCCTCCTGGCAGCACAGTCGGGGAGCTGAGCTGAGGCCCAGGGAGGACCCCCAACCGCCCGGGCGCAGGAGCCGCAGCCTCAGCCCTGTGCCAACGCCCCCGAGGTAACGCTGAGTCTGTCGCCTGGGCCCGGGGCAGGTGCGTGGGCCGCGCAGGGTGTGGCTGGTGCGGGAAAAGGAGGAGCCTCGTTGGCACAACTGTTTTTTAAATGCGTTTTGTGGGGCGTCCGGGAGGCTCCGCCGTCAAGCGTCTGCCTTCGGCCCAGGCCGTGACCCTGGGGTCCCGGGATCGAGTCCTGCGTCCCTGCATGGAGCCTGCTTCTCCCTCTGCCTGTGTCTCCGCCTCTCTCTGTGTGTCTCGTGAATAAATAAATAAAATCTTTAAAATAAAATAAAAGAAGACGCATTTAGCAACACGTGTGTGTGGTGTCAGTCTACGCAGGGTGAACACACAGCCGCCCCGACTCTGCCCCTGCCCCTCCTCGGTCTCCTGTTCGTCGTGGGAAAGTATCCGTGGCAGAAAATGTACCATTTTAAGCGTGTCTAAGTCACGACGCAGTGACGCGGTGACACGGAGCACGTTCTCGCTGTTGCGCGTCCGTGACCTCAGCCCTGCTCCGGGTCTCCCGCCCCCGCAGGAGTGAACTCGCTCCCACGAGGCAGCAAGTGTCCAGCAAGTGTCCGCCAGGCTGGCGCGGCCCGGCTCCCACGGCGGCCTCTCCAGGAGGAGACCCTGGAGACCCTCGGCGACCGCCCGTGCGCCCTGCCCCCGCATGCCCTCCGGTCCCCCGCGGCCCCGGGGCTGGCTCCACGCGGCACAGCAGCCTCACTCCGTCCTGAGCCGCCTGCCGCCCCGCTGCCCCTCGCCACGCACACCTCGGAGGAAGCCGGCTGAGCCAGGGGGTTGTGCATTTTGAATCCTGAGAGATGGGCTCCCATCACTGTTCCGAGGGGCCGCCCGCCCGCCCGCGCCGCTCCCGGTGGGGAACCCCGCTAGGATGCAGCGGCCCCTGGGTCTCCAGCGGCTTCTCCGCGGCTCTGAGGGGGAGCAAGCTGGGGTCCGCACCCCCGTCCTCCCTGCTGACATGAACGCCCCCGGACGCCCTCTGACTCTCGTCCCTCGGGGGGTCCAGCCCGTGCGCCCCTGCCAGACAGGCCTGGCCGCGTGCAGCCACCCTCCGGTGTCTGGGCCATTCGTCTGAGGGACTTCAGCCTGGGCCTTTCTTTTCCCCCCCGAGATAAATTGAGAAAACTCACAGCCTGCGACCGATCTGCAGGGAAGCTGGGAGCGCGGAGGCATTCTGGGTCGGGAGGACGGGCCTGGCAGGGGGAGGCTCGGAGAGACAGCAGGGCCCGGTGGGGATTGCGGGCGGGAGGGTTGACGCCGCCGCAGGCTCACAGGCCAGCAGAGGCAGGGCCTCAAGGCACTGGCTCTGCCCCGGCACCTGTCCTGGGCACGGAGGATGGGCCCCTCGGGAGGGACCCTGTATCGATAAAACAAGGTCAGCAGCTACCACTCACCCAGCCCCACGCATGCCGGCCTGACCCTCCCTCCAGCCCGAGCCCGGAAATGACCCTACGATCCCACCCTACAGAGGGGAAGCCAAGTGACTCCCCACCTCCCCCAGCAGGTGTGTGGGCAGGGCGGGACCCTAAGGCAGGCCTCCTGGACCTCCTGGACCTCCTGGCCCCCACCTTCCAGCAGGACTCAGGCCTCCCTGCGCCTCGGCCCCGTAAGTCGCAGGCCCCAGGGGTCTGGCAGCGCCTCTCCCCCCGCCCCGATCCTGCAGCCTTACAGGATTCATTGCTGACAATAATTAGGTCTCACAAGGATAAAACTTAAACAAGTCCGGAGCCTTCGGGGACGGTATTAGCACACTAACTCTGTTTGTGGTTTAAATATTAATGTCAGAGTGTAATTACTACCCCCTCTGTCGAAGGCAGTGGCTTGGAAACAGCCTCGGCCCAGCGAAGGGGACCATCCGGCCCGGATGGCAACGTGCACAGGGGACAGTCGGGCATCCGGGAGGACCCGGGGCTCTGAGAGTCCGGGCGTTTAGAACAACAGGTACAAACTGGCAAGTGGAGGGCCCAAGCTGGCCGCGTACCTGTTTTTATTTATTTTAACTCTTTAAAAAAAGATTCATTTATTTATGTGAGTGGGGAGGAGCCGGGGGAGGGGAGGGAGGCTCTCCAGGGGATCCTGGCGCCGGCTCCACCTCAGGGCCCTGAGCAAGTCAGGAGCCGGACGCTCAAGCGACTGAGCCACCCGGGGGCCCCGGTACCTGTTTTTAAATGTTGGTCTACACTACGTCTAAACCAAGCACATAACCCAGATTCATAATGTGTCTCGGGCACCGCCGAACCTCGGCTGCGCGGGCCCAGGATCCCACAGGGGCCAGCGGGCTGGGCGGAGCGGCAGCAGCTCCTCTGGGGACCCGCGCTCACCCGGCCTGCCGCGCCCCCCGCCCTCCCGGCCCCTGTGCTTCACCTGTCTGGGCCCTCGGGGGCGGGGGGGGGGGGGGGGCGGGGGTTTTGGCTTCGCAGCTCCTGGAGGAGAATTCGGGTAAGTGTGGAAGGAAGAGGGTTGGAATCACAGAGCTAAGAGCGGGAGCCGGAGCTGGGAGCTGGGGCAGGGGCTGCTGGGGAGGGGGTCGTGGGGCTGGGGGATGATGCTGGGGGGAGGGGGGCTGGGGGGCCGGGGGGAGGGGCTGTTGGGAGCCAGAGGACCGACCTGGACCGAGGGGGAGGGGTGCTGGGGGGAGTGTCCATCAGGAGCTGCAGGACTGGACCCCTGGGCTGGGGGCGCTGTAGGGCTTGGAGGACAGGGGCTGGGGAGAGGGGCCGTCGGGAGCCACAGGACTGGACCCCCAGGCCAGGTGCAGGGGGGCCGGGTGGCAGGGCCGTGGGAGCAGGGCTGTGCTGCGTTCCTTGGACAGGCCCAGGGGCCCACGTTCCCATCAAGGCGCCTCCTCCGCCGACCTGGGTGAACCAGGCGAACTGGGGGTTTGTCATTGAGTCTTCAGGGCACCCCCGACCCCCAAGGACAGGAGGGGCGGGGCTGGAGCCCGACGGCCAGGCGGTGGGTCCGGGGCGCCTCTCGGGGCATCAGCCGTCCCTCTGTCCCTCTCACGGTCCCTCCCTGCTCTTTCTGCTTCTGTCTCTAGTCCTTTTTTCCTGTGTGTCTCTCACTGCTTCCCTGCTTCTCTCGGTGTCACTGTCTCCATCTCTCTGCGTCCGTTTTTGTCCCTCTGCGTCCCTCCACCTGCCCACTTGGTCCTCCCGGCAGCACGCAGCTCTCCCCCAGCCTCCCGCCGCGTCCAGTTCAAGCGTCTGCCCCTTGGAGACATCGAAGGTCTCCACACGGAGGACGCTGGGGGCCCAGCCTGGTCTGGCTCCCAAACCCTTGGTCCAGCCCACCCCGGGGACCAGGGAGGACACGCCCAGGGCTTAGCTCGCATGGGCCTGCATTTCCTAGAGAAGATGGGCTGGGCCAACCCCAAGGTGCCTCGGGACGCTGTGGTTAGGGGTCAGAGGTGGCCCCCAGTGTGTTGTTAGCACCGTGAGTGACTGGCACACGGCTGGCAGTGACCTCGACAGTTAAGGGCTGCCATAGGGTCAGCCATCCTGCCACCACACTGAGCTGAAACAGGGGAGCTGGCACTCAGGTCTAAGGAGGGAGCCCCCCTTGCTCCCGGGGATGGATGGGCTCCTGGAGGTACCGGCACCCTCGCTGCCCTACGCGGGCCCAGGCGCCTCCCTGCCAGCAGGACGGCGTAGCGGAAGGGGGGTGGGAGCCGGGCAACGACACTGGGCACGACCTCTGGTATGCAGCTGGTGTGTCGTCGTGAGTGTTTGCTGAACCGTCTCATGAAGGAGTGGTCAGGTGGGGGCAGAGTCGCAGATTCTTCTTTTTTTTTACTTTTTTCTTAAGAGTCGCAGATTCTAACAGGACAAGGAGCAGTGAGGCGCAGAGTGGGGAGCAGAGCGGGAGGGAAAACCCGGGCAGAGGAGACGGTGGGGGAGGCGGGGGGCTGGCTGGGGACTATACCGGGGAGCAGAGAGGGGAGGGGGGAGGACGGACTGCAACTCATTTCACTTCATCTCTGTTCATTTTGGACAAATAGAGCAGAAACTGCGGCCCAAGGAAGGAGGAAACAGGGCATGAAATTGCACTGCGCCTTGGAATAGGTCCGCCAGCCGGAGGCCAGGGGCTAATAACCCACCGGGGCAGCCTTGACCCGCCCAGGAGCTGAGCGGTGGGCACCCCACCCCGTGCAGCGGCCCAGGGACGCGGCTCTCAAGCTGGCTCACCCTCCGTCCGCCCTCAGGTGCAACAGGATGCTGCAAGGAGCCAGGGAAGGGAGAGCAGAGAAAAATCCCTTTGAGTTGAAGGAATCTGGTGAATTAATACAACCTGGATTTAGATGATCCAAAGCATTTCTGGAGAGGTGGCCGGACGGAGGCCGCTGGAAACCCCCGGCTGGAGTGAGCTCGGGAGCCTTCCTCCCGTCCGCAGGGCGCTGGTTTGAGGTGGCGGGTGGAGGGGATTGGGCCCGTGGAGGCTCCAGAGAGCTACTAGGGCCCCGGCGGTGCAGCCTGTTCCCTGCAGCCCCGTCTGGGCCAGCTTGCTGGGGCTGTGCCCACCAGCCAAAGTCCAGAGGTGAGGATTCAGAATAAGAACAAATTCTCCGACGACAAACTCGGGTGCCCAGCTTCCTGAGTGGGTTTTCCTCCGAGGGAGTATGGAGGGCGGTGTGGCGGGAGGAGCCCCAAGCGTCCCCTCCCAGATTCAGGGCCTACTGGGCACCCCGCTCGAAGGAATGCCTCTCCTGATGCCACTTACATCTCCCTGCAGGTTAATCTTTGTCCAGCTCAGCTCAACCCCACGTCCTCCCTGCATAGTGGACCCTTTTGGCTTTGGAATAAATCACATCAACCCAAATAGCAAATGCTGCCGTCGCCTTATTATATCCCAAACACCAGGCCACGCCTGTGACGTGCATCAGCCCACGGGGCCAACAACGTCCCATAGCTGCTCACATCACCCCGGTTTAAAGAGCCCTGGCCATCGGCTCTGGGGTTTATGATCTTCACCGGGGCTGGTGGGTTGGGTGGTGGGTGGGTGACCTGAGACGGATGGTTTGAACAACGGGTTGGGAGGTTGGGTGATGAGTTGATGGATTTGGGGTTGGGTAGGTTGGTGGCTTGGGTGAGTGGGCTGGTGTGGTGGATTGTGTGGTGTGTGGAAAGGTGGTTGGTGATGGGCCGGGTGTCGGGTGTCGGTTTGGAGGGTTGAACGACTGGATTAGGGCTGGACAAGATGGACGGTGGATTCACTGACCCTAAAACACATCGTGCGCTTTCCAACCTCGGAATCTCAGCTTTGCGGGTCCTCCCCCAGGGACCCCTCCCCTCCTCTTCTTCCCCCCCCTCCCCCACTCCTCTTTCCAGGCTCCGCCCGGATTCTGGGCGAGTTCTCACAGCAGAAAGCAAGTTTGTCTCTGCAAACAGACTACGAAGCTTCACCCTGCGGCTCCTCTGCTGTCTGTGTCCCGGTTCCTTCCACCAGAGGATGAGCCCAGAAGCTGGTCCGGGGCAGGCGCCGCGTTCATCTCGGCATGAGCGACGGTGCCCCCACAGAGCCCAGGACACCCGGCTGCGGGTAAGCACCTGGAGGGAAGGACACGCAGGGGCTCCTGCCCAGGGCCTGGCAGCGTCTGCCCCGGAGCCTCCGAAGCCAAGCCCTGGGCGTGGCGGTGCTGGTGCTCTGGGGTCACGTGGGGTCACGTGGGGTCACGGCCGCAAGCTGCCCAGTGTAGCCCCGGGCGCTCCCTGCTCTGCCGGGCACTGTCCCCTGGGCAGCCCGCGGCACCGGGTCCTGTGGGTCCTGACGGTGCGGCTTGCCCAGGCCTCAGAGGCTGCACGGATCGGCCCGGGGACCCGCTGCCCCAGGAGCTGGTCCGAGAAGCTTCTAGCAGCCTCTGGGCCAGCGTGAAAGGCGAAGCCCGTGGCAGAGGAGGTCCAGGCCAGTCTCTGACGCCGCTTCACGAGACCAGGCGTCGCTGCTGCGGGTCCTCAGCTCCTCGGCGGGTGACATTCAAGCACAGCCCCTCCTGCTTGTTCACCCACTTTCAGGGGCTGTGGGGGGGGCCCTGGAAGGAGAACCAGTCACCCCCTATCAAGGCAAATCCTTTTTCTGCTAATTGGTATTTGCATGGCAAATCTCGGGTAAAGACGGGATCATTTGCATGTTCTAAGGGTAATGATATTTGATGTTGTCAACTTATTACAACCTTAATCACCACTCAATTTCCTGCTTTCTGAGCTCCCAATCACGCTGCCACCCGAAATAACCACGTCTTCGAGACTCTGGCGGAGTCCCACGGAGGGAGGGAGCCACGTGGGATCCCACCGCCGAGGGGGCTGCATGACATTTTGAGCCCGTGAAGGTGCCCCCCCTCCTCCCCCCTCCTCCCCCCTCTCCCTGCCGCCTCTCCCTTTCTGACCCCTCCCGGCCTTGCCTCCCTCCCTCCTCCTCCACCCGTCCTCCTTCCTCTCCCTCCCCCTCCTCTCTTCCCCCTTCTCCTCCTCTGCCTCTCCATCCCCCTCCATCCCCCTCCATCCCCCTCCGTCCAAGGTACAGGGACCTCACTTTGCGAAGTCCATTTATCCTCTGCAGGAGACGGGACGGGGAGCGGGTCTCCATTGCAAGGACAGGGAAAGAATCTCCCCTAAGTGGCCCGGCTCCCATTAGGCTGCTTGCTTCCAGGAGCAAGAGGGGCTCTTCTCCAAGGTCACCCTGGGGCCCCCCTAGGCCCCCTTACACGAGCAGTAAGTGGTTCACAGGAATATGCAGCACTGATGTCTAGAGGGCACCGCGTGTGCCGGGCACTGGGCCCAGCCGTTCTCCGGGATTCCTCACTGTCCCCCGTCCACTGGCAGTAGAGCCGGGGTCCTCACGGGGACCCTGTGGCCCCTCCCCACCTGCCCTTGTCTCCCACGCCCTGGCCTCTGCCCCGGCCACCCCGGCCACCCCGGCCTCCAGCAGCAGGTGTGCTCCTTCAGGCTCGTGCTGGCTGCTCCTGAGGCCCAGACGCTCCTTCCCCGGACGTCTGCTCGGCCCCTGGGCTCAGCCCCCTTCCATGCAGCCTGTGCTGACCCCCCTTAAATCCCTCAACGGAGCGCACATGCACGTGCACACACAACCCCACCCCTGCCGCCCACCCCGGAGCCTTCTCGTCCTGATGGTTCCCTGGCCCCTCGCGCCTGCCGTGCTGTTGACCGCTCGGTGTGTCGTCTCCGTCCCACCCCCAGACCGCGGCTGGGACCCTGTTAGACACTCGATGAAGACCTACCGCTTGAGTAGAGGAATCTTCATGATAACCATAGGAGGGAAGTCGTTGCCTTCACTCTACAGACAAGGAAACTGAGGCAGAGGGAGGTTCGGTATCTTGCCCAGGGCCGCCCGGGGGGTTGGACGGCAGGCCCGGGACCTGCACCCAGTGTTCCCGCCCCCAGAACTGTCCCGGGAATGCTGCCCTGGGCCCCCTGCCCCCCGTTTGCCTGGAGAGGACGCGACGCCACCCTGCCAGGCCCAATGGGGCAATCCCCGTCGCTGGCGTGCGCTGGTGTGCACTCGGGTGCAAACCCCAACTCACTACCTAGTGCAGTCACGTGCCATCAGCCCGGTCAGTGTGCGCCTCCCAGAGCGGGTGAGGACTCCGGGGGCTGGCGCTCCTAGACTAAGCAGCGGCCCCGTAGCCACAGGCTCAGGGACGCCCGGCTGCTCTTGCGGCCACTTCTGGGAGGTATAGGAAGTATTTCCCAGGGTTTGGAGGAAGGCTGGGCGACCCCGGGGCTCCCCGCAGGGGCGTGGATGCAGCCTGCTGGTGGGGAGCCCTGGTGCAGAGCGCAGGGCCGTGGGCCGGGCCAGCGACTCGGTGGGGCCTCCCCGGGGTCCCGGGCACACCTGCCCCAGGAGTCTGCTCCTGATACCCTGAACTTGCCGAGTTTGCGCAGCATCCGCCTCCCGTGGTAAGTCTGGTTGGCGTTATGACGTCACCACCTCGTTGGAGAGAAGGTGGAACCGGCCACAGCGCTAGGACACACAGGAAGGGGGGTGCGGGGAGCCACAGGGACTCCGGCGGCTCAAGGGGGGCAGAGGAGGAGGGCTGAACCGGCGAGGACACCTGTCCCGGTCCGCGGGGCTCAGGCCGGAGGAGCAGGAGCTCCGGTCTCCTGGTCCCGAGACGCCCATAGACAGCCGACCACGAAGCTCAAGCCGCGCTTTTCCAGATCAGGGTGGGCTGGGGCTCCGGCGAGAGGACGAGCCCTTCCTGGGGACGGGGGAGCACAGGTGGACTGGGGGCTCCCGGCCAGACAGCCGGCCCCTCGCTGGCCCCACGTAGCCCCATCACTGGAGACGAGCCCCCGTGGGGAACGGGCCCCTGTACTCCACTGATGACAGCTGCGAAGGGGGCAGGAGCCCCCATCGGGGGCCGCTTCCCCAGGTCCCCTCCTGGAGACAGCCCCGCCAGCAGCAGCCCCCACGCACACACGGGGAACCCCAGCCCCCATCAGCATCCCCGGGTAATCAATGCTCTCATTTTTTTTGCCTCTAAACAGCCAAGGAAGATGATCATTAAACTCCTGTAATTGTGGCCTTTTAAACCATCCCGAGGAGGAGAACCTGGGCTCGCACCCAGCCCTGCTCAGTCCTCCCGGGTTTCTGGGGCCGCATAGCCGGGGAGCAGCCCAGCCAACGCGGTGGTGGCTCGGCGGGGCACAGGGGGACACGCTCCACCCGAGGGTTTCCCGGGAACGCACTTTGAAGGAAGGAGGTGCCGGCGGCTGGGGGGCAGCTCTGAAACGATGAATTAAACATTTGCCGAGCTCTTTCGGAGCAGCTGCTACCAAAGCGGGGAAATGCTTTAATTAATAAAGCACAGTCGGGGAGAGGGAGCTGTTTTCCGACACCGCACCCCGGGGCTCCGGGAGCAAGATAAACAAAGCAGATGCCGCCGCGGGCGCCGTGCGGGGAGGGTGGAGGCTCCCACGTGGAGGCTCCCACGTGGGGTCTGCACTGAGCGGCTCGGGTGTCACCCAGGGGCGAGGGGAATGCCCGCTGCCGGCCTCAAGCCCAGCCCAGGACTGAGGGCACTCGGCCTGCGGGAGACCCCGGAGAGGTGGCAGGAAGAGCATTTAACCGGGAGTCCCATAGCCAGGCCTTGGGTTTCAAAGTTGCCGGGTGACCCTGGGCCAGTCTCTGGATCGTGGTTTCCTCGTCCGGGCTTCTCGGACTGGGTTCTGCGGGCCCTCGGGGTCCTTCTCGGGGCTGCCTCTGATGGTGGGGGCTCGGGCAGGCCGGGGAGGGGGGACGCTCTGGGCCTCCAACCCGGCTTCAGCCGGAGCAGCTTTGCTTTTGTCTGCTAATACATCGTGGGCTTCGTGTAAGATGTTCTTTTGAAGAAAGAACACAGTAGGCTTTAAAAAATTTAAAAAAAGGAAAACCTTTGGCTTAGATGTCCCTCCTCTCTCTTCAGGAGCCGGGCCTCAGCGCTGAGCGGTTCCTGCCAACGACGTCGGGCCAACACCGGGAACGAGCCGGGGCCGGGGGGCTGCAAAGGGGATACCGAGGCCCCGCCTTCCGTCCAGGGGTCTCCAGGCAGATGCGGGCACACGGGCCACGGTCCCTGCCACTCTGCCCGTGGCGGATTATCACTGGCCGGTCATGACCCTCCTCCCGCGGGGGGCAAACGTGACCTCCAACCCTTCCTCAACCCGGGGCTCCAGGCAGCTGCGGCCTATCAGCTGGCCCCGGCCCAGGAAACGGAGCCTTTCCCTGCCCCGTCTGCTTGGTTCTAACAAACAGCAGTTTTTCCCCCAATGCGATGGGCTGCGTCCTGGGGGGTGAGAGTCCCACCCCTGTTTGCTCCTTCAGTCAATAGGTGTTTGCTGAGCACCTGCCCTCTGCCGGGCGAGGTCTGGGCACACAGCAGCCGGACAGACGGAGGGAGATAGAGGCAAGTGGGAAGGGTGGGGTGTCTCGGGTGGTGAAGGTCGTCCCGGCCATTGAACGTAGGGCGGTAACGAGGCAAAGGGGCCGGCAGGGCGGTGACACATAGGGCGAGATCCGCAAGCCGGGAAGGAAGTGGGGGTGCGCACCCCAGACCGAGGGCACGGCCGGGACAGAGGGCGGCAGCTCACACGCCTGGGCCCGGCCCCGGCCAGCCGCCGGTCGTCCTAAGAGGCCACACGCCGGTGACAAGCGGTCCCCGCGCAGACACGCTCACCGACGGCCTGCAGATTAAACGGATCCCGCGTCGCGGGCGTCTACACAAGGCCGGGGTCTGGGGCAGGAGGACGCCGTGCGGGTGGTGGAGGACAGATCTGTGCGTGGGCAGGGCTCCCGGGCGATATGGGGGTGGGGGGGTGCGCACCCAGTCGGCAAGGCCCTGGGGCCGCTGCACCCCGACTCCCGAGGCGTCAGGGCCGTGTTGGCTGTGGCATCGGGCAGCGCCGGGAGCTGGAGCGTCCGGGCCCGAGGTCCTAAAGACACGGACAGAAGGGACCACAAACCGCGGCCCGTGGCGAGGAGCGGAGGGTTTATGGGCTCATTTGGGTCGTGCTCTGCGTTCAGTCTTCCCCGTGGGAGGACTCCCGTCTCAGTCTCCCGAGAGTGTGTCCCCGAAACCAGATTATACAAAAGGAGAGAGGCCTCGAGGTGCACGGGGAAGACGTGCAGGACACACGGCAGAGGATCCCGCTCATGCGGCCCTGGGTCCTGCTGGGGACCCGGCCTGGGCCTGGGGGTGGGAGGGATGGAGGGGACAGGCCAGCCGCGGCAGGACGGGGGGCTGGGCCAGGTCCCTGTGAGGGGCTCTCAGGCCGCCGGGCAGACGGAGCCACAGCCTCCCCAGCCCCCTCCACCCCGCCATTGGTCTCTCTTCCACCCAAACTGGACTTCTCAGGGGCAAAAGGGCCTTGGCTCGCCTTAAAAAAAAAAAAAAGAAGAAAAAGAAAAAAAAAAAGCTAAAACCCTGTGTTGTCATTCCGATCTAGGGAATGAAAGTCTATATAAAACGGCTTCTCCTCGGCAGCTCTAACTCTTTATACCTTCAAGGCCCTTTATTTCACTCCGCTGGCAAATTTCTCCCGACAATTATGCCTTTGAGGAGCCTGCCAGGCTGCAGCAGGCAGGCGGGCAGCTGGTCCTCACATCCTGCCAGTGGGAGACACGGAGCCCGGCCCCCTTTCAAAGGCAGGACAGGACGGGCAAGGGTGGCGGGAAGCGCAGCGCCCAGGCCCCCACCTGCCAAGAGGAAGACCACCAGCTGCTAAGGAGCCAGATGGGTCTGGGCCTCGGTGAGCCCGGGGGTGCCCAGGAGGAAGGAGGGGCCCGCGGCTCCCCAGGGCGGGCACGTGCTCTGGCTCCGGCCCGGGGGCCCAGGGCTTCACGGGATGGGGCTGCCCCCGTCTCCCCGGCATCACGCTGGAGGTGGGCCCGGGGAGCAGAGGGGTGCCGTCCAGGGCGGCCTGTCGGAGCTCCGCGGCTCTGCCCCCCATCTGCTCCCTGCTCCCCGGGGCTGAAACAGGCCCCAGCACCCGCCCCCCCCCGCCCCCCCCCCCCCCCCCCGTCCCGAGCTGCTGCAGGGAAAGGTCCCTGGGGCTCCGTGCAGCCAGCAGCCCGGCCAGGAGGCGGTGACAGGGGCCGCTCCTGGGTGACGGGCTGGTCCTCAGTGGGTGACACGCCCCTCGGGCTGCTCTCCTGGCTCAGCCGCCGGGTGGTCGCTCACGGGGCCCCTCCGCTGCACGGACCCGCTTCAAGGCCACGGCAGACCTCCTGCCGGAGCGGGCGCACAGCCGGCCAGCGTAACACGACGGCCACCCCACAGTGGGCGAGTGGCCCAGGGGTCAGCGGCCGGCTCTGCCCCCAGGACATCAGCTGGTTTTTGCGGGGACTCGCTGCTGAGATGCCAGGACTGAGCCCTGCATCCCCCCCAGCTCACACCTAGGGCAGAGGCTTGCGGGGGACCCTGACCCCCGGCCAGCCCTCCTGCTGCGCTGTCTCAGGGCAAATTTCTCCCAACAATTATACCTTTGAGCCATAACTCACCTGGGTGAGCCAGTCACTCACCTGGGGACGAGCAGGGAGGACCAGGGCGGCCCCCCCACCCCACCGCACTCCCCTTCAGTCTTGAAGACCCTCCCGCAGCCCCAGGGCCGCCAACGGGAGGGAATCCGTGCTCGTCCCAGAAGCGCCAGGGTGCCGGGGGCTCCGTGGAGGCTCGCCCGCGGGAGAGCAGAGCAAGGCCGGCTCCCGGGCCCCCCTCGTCCCAGAGGCCGCCTCGCTTTCCCGGCCCAGCCCGGCCCATGCTTATTCCACGGACGGCTTCTGAGCACGCACGGGGTGCTGGCGGTTGCGGGAGACCAAGGCATCCGGGCCGCGGAGGCCCGTTCTCCTGCGGGGGGAGGAGCACACGCGAACAAGTCAGGGACGGGACACGGGAGGAAAGCACGAGGGCTGTGAAGGAAGCAAGGCAGGGAGCAGCGGCCCGAGGGGCCTTCCACAGGGGGGCGGGGCCATCGCGAGGCCGTGGGCCTGGGGGTGACCGAAGGCCGCTGCCTGGGGCGGGGCAAGGGCGAGGGCAGCGCGCAGGCCGGTGTGGCGAGGGGAGGGGGCCGAGCCCCCAGGAGGCCCTGGCGGGACCAGCGGGGCCCCCGGGATGCGTCCACCTGTCCACATTCCCACCGCCGGGGCCTGTGACGGTGACCTCACTTGGGAAAGGAGCCTGCGTGTGGCCTGCAGAGCCCAGAGAGGACACGGTAATCCGTCACCGCGGCCCCAACGATGTAACGAGGAGGCCGTAGAGACGCCCCGGTGCCACTGGGAAGCAGGACCCAGGGGAGGGCTCTGGGACGTGGGGCTGGGGTCGAGGTCCCCGGGTGCCGGTGGGGGCAGGGAGGGGCCATGGCTGTAGTGGGACGGGCACGACACCTGCGTGAGGGTGGGACGGGGGGGGGGTGCACTGCCCCAGGACAGAGCCCCGCCCCCTCTGAGCTCGCCGCCCGGACACAGGGAGCTGCGGCCGCGTGGCCTGTGTGGACGAGCCCACGGGGCGGGGGGACAGTGCCACGACGGTGCCCGCAGCCCCCGACGCCTGCCACCAGCTGGTTCCTCGCCACCTACTCTCACCTCGGCCCCGTAAGACCACGGGATGCTGTCCCCGTATTGCAGAGAGAGAAACTGAGGCTCGCCTGGGCTCACGGAGCTGCCAGGGCAGCGGGGGCGCGAACCAGCTCCGTCGGCTGCCGAGGTCCTCCGCGTCAGCCGCAGCAGAGGGAGAGCGGCCGCGGGACCCCAGGGCTCACGGGCCCAGTCCCCGCGTGTGCAGGTGCAGGAGCCACAGGTGCCCGCCGGGGCGGCCGGGAGCGTCTCCTCCAGGCACAGGGGACCCCACCCTTGGGGGGCAGGAGGATAGGGGGGCCATGGGCGTGCGGACCCCAGTCCAAGAGCTGAGTCGTGCAGCGGAGCCCACCCACCCTGCCAGCCGACCACAGGGGCCCGCGGCCCTCGGGGAGAGAGCGGTGGCGGCGCTGGGAGCCTCCTGGGCCTTGACGACTCGCATGGGCGCCGCCTCCCCACCTGCTCCCACGTGAATGTTATCCTCTCATCCCGAGCGAAATCAGCCACACGCCGGCAGCTTATTTTTAATTGCTTCCAAATACGCATCCTAATTACGACGCGGGTCTAAATCGGAGGTGATGGCAGGAGCCGCGCGGCGGCTTCGGGGACACGAGGAGTGAGGATCACACGCTCCCGTCCCCGCAGCCGCCTCGGGGACCCCGAGTCCTCGCCTCCCACCCAGTGTTTTGTCTCCTCTTGTAGCTGCTCTAATAACTACATCAGGCCAGAGCGCGGAGCGCGGAGCTGACACCTTCCATAAAGCCGCCGCGGAGATCAGGCCCCGGGGAGGCCCGGCTGACGGGCAGGAGAGAAATGGAACACGGCGTGGAAGCGGCCGGCGCGTCCGGGCGGCGCGGGTGGGAGCGGGCACATGTGCGCAGGCGCCGCGCCGTCCAGGGGCTGCCGTCACCCGAGGGCGCCTTCCCCACGCACCCCACTGCGGCGGCCCCGGGTCACCCCAGCCCGCCCGCGTCGGTGGCCGTCCAGCTAAGGCCTCCTGGCACCGCGAGCCTTAGTTTGCAGTGGGCGGAGGGCGGGCAGTGGGGGGGGGGCTCTGAGAATCAATAAAAACTGTGAATTCTCCCCCCTGAAAAATGTGCACATGTGTGATCCCGAGGGCGGGGTCGCGGGCCCTGAAGCCAACCTGGGTCCCCGTGAGCCTGCGCCAGTGGCCTGAGTGCGGCCGGAGCGTGGATCTGAGGGCCGTTCCACTGAGCTGGGCCGCGGGCAGGTCCCCACGTCCCCTGGTGCCGCCACCGACCTGCCGAGCGACCCCAGGCGAGCCACTGCACCTCCCACCTGCGGCGCCTTCCCCACGGGGCCATCCCGGGATAAGGAGCCCAAGAGGCCGCCTCCCCCAGACCCCACTATCTCTGGCTGCTGCTCGAGCCTCAGGTGGAGACCCAGGAGGCAGAGGCGCAGGCCGGGCCCATCGGGAGGGCCGCCCGAGGAGGGGGCGTCGGGGAGCAGGAAGGTTCTGGGTCTGACGGGAGGCCCGGAGGGACTGACCGTGGGGCGGGCACAGCCGAGGGCAGTCGGTGCCCGTCAGCTCCCAAGGCCCCGTGCACTTGGCGGGCGCCCAGGAAGTGCTCGCACACGGGCAGGCACAGGGTGCTGGTGCCAGGCCCCCCCCCACCCCGGGCAGCTTGGGTGTGGGTGAGGCAGCGTCACGACCTACGAGCAGCCACGGCCACCGGGCCCGCCGTCCCGCTGCTCTGGTCACTCGCGGCGTGAAGGTGCAGGTCGTGCTGGGACCCGGGGGCGGGTGCATGGGAGGGTGTCCCCCGCCCTGACCCCAGCGTGGGCCTCTGCAGGCTGCGGCTTGAGCTGGGTCCCAAAGGCAAGGGCTCCAGGAGGGCAGGGACGTGGGCCGGGGTCACAGAATGGGGGGTCAGCGTGGGCAGGCCGGGTCACCCCTGAGGGCTGGGGCCAGCAGGCTCGGGAGCCTCAGTTTCCCCGACTCCAAAATGGGGCTGAGTCGTCTGAAGCCCTGAGGTGGAGTTCAGAGCGTGGGGCTCGGTGGCCCCTGGGGGGAGTTGGGGACGTGGAGCCTGTGTTTACTGGGACCCCGTGGGGCGGGAGGGTGCTGGGGGGGGTGGCAGGGTGCGGACAGGCCTGGCCCTGGGAGCACCAGGGTGCCCGTGAAGCCTATCTTTGGACTCAACTCTCACCTGTTGACCTTGGGCCACACGCACCTGTTCAGATAGAGCACCTGGTCCCCATCTCCTCCCTGGGACCCGTCTCCTGGTGGGGGCAGGTTCTGGAGAGCAGGACGCAGACCGACCTGACGTCCTCACTGTTCCGGGCACGAGGCCTCAGGGCTGCAGGGACACGGCTGTGCGCGAGCCCTTCATGGGAAGGGGACCGACCGGGCTGCTGTTCCCGGGACGGGGGGTCCCCTGCAAGCCCCGTGCTGAGCGGAGCGTCTGCGGCTGGACAGCAACGCACGGAGACTCGAACGGTGGCGAAGCCCAGACGCCCCAGGAGGGAGGATCGTCCGCGTCCGACGACGCCCGAGGCTCTGCTGCTGCCCCGATGGGGGGAAATAACATCATGAGATGCACCGGGTGGAAAATCACATCCCAAACCAGCGCATCCGACTTCACATACGAGCTTTCAATAGACGCACGTGATTTAACTGATGAGTTAAATGTCATCAGAGATTTAACCACCTTTTCCGGCGGCTTATGAAAACATAAATTCCCGTTGGCCCAACAACTTTCTTTCACGTTCTCCTTGAGGACCTGGAGCGCCTCCTCGCACTCGGAGCCCATCTGCTGGCTGGGGTCTCTGCGGTGCGCCCCGCGCCATCCACCCCGGGGTGACGGGGTCGCTGTGGGGAACCCGATCCGTTCACACCGGGCGGGACTGGGGACCCGCTCGCTCCTCCGCGCAAACGAGTATTTATTGAGCACCGTGTGCCGGAGACTCGGCGGGTGGCAGCTGGAAAAGAAAAGCACAGCAGTCCCTGCTCCCCTGGAGCGGATGTGCCAGCGGGCGACACATCACAAGTAAAGAAAATGTATGTGGTGTCGGCAGCACGAGCTGCAGAGAAAACACAGAGCGTGGAAGACGGACGGGACGGACGGCACGGACGGCAGAGGTTGACACGGCAGGAGGAGGCCGGGGCAGGCTTCACCCAAGAGGGTCATTTAGTAAAAAAAAAAAAAAAAAAAAAAAAAAAAAGAGGGTCATTTAGTAAAACCTGAAAGGGATGAAATACGCCGTGTGGACTTCTGGGAAAGCAGGACAGGCCCTGGAGCAGGAGCGGCCAGTGCAAAGGTCCTGGGGCAGGAATGGGGGGCCTTGAAACAGCCACGAGGCAGAGGTGAGGTGAGGGCCGAGGGGGAGGAGACGTGGTCAGAGAGGAAGAGGGGAGGTCGCAGGTCACAGCAAAACCTTGACTTTTCTTCTGAGGGAGACGGGTCCTGGAGGCCGGGGGAAGGGGGCTGCATGCAGGGACGAGGAACTGACCACTGAACTTGGTGACGACCGTGACCTCGGGGTGGACGGACCAGACGGGGCAGAGGAGCCAGAGCCCAAGGGGTGGGTTCGGGGGACGGCGTGTCAGGGATTTTGCTGTAAAGGGAGAGAGACCAAGGGGCGGGGACGGGGACGAGGGACATGGGGCAGAGGGGGGCCAGGGGGCGAGGGACCAAGGACGCAGCTGCCCGCCCGGCAGGTGAGCAAGGGGCAGACGAGGGTGCTGAGTGCAGGTCCCACAAGAACCTCATTATTTGTTCTGAGAGCGAGCGAGGGAGCGCGGGGCAGAGCCTCCGGGGCCCCTGACGCCGACACCAACACCGCGGCCCGAGCCGGGACAGCCCCGCCTGAGCCCCGCGCCCCGGGCGCCCGGCGGGCAAGGATTCTGGGGAGCAAGCTCCGGCCCGACGGACCTCGGCTCCAACCCTGGCCCTGCCGCCTCGAGCCACGTTTCTGCGCGGACTTAGGGCCGTTTCGGCTCTGAGCCTCAGGTTTCCTCTACAAACAGGGACTCGGGGCACCTGCTGCCCGGCTGGCGGAGGATGGAGCCCGGGTCCCTGGAGACTTCTGCACGTGGCACTGCGGTGTGCAAAGTGCTGCAGACGGCGACGTGCCCTTATCATAAGCAGCCCCCCCGCCCCCCCCCCTCCCCGAGCTCATCCAGAGTTTGATGAAATCCAGCGCGTAGAAGGCCGCGGACGCAGCTGTAAAACCGCAGCGCGCACACCCCACGACCGCCCACAGCTGTCCCGGCCGATTGTGACCCTCGTGACGAGTCGGCTCTGAGGGCCCAGCTGTTCCCTGGGATGACGCCCCGGCCTCTTCCCCGCAAGGAAGCGCGTGGACGAGTGACGGCGACCTTATTAGAGAGGGAACATTCAATCCGCTCCGCTTGATCTTTTTTTAAAAAGGCAAATTACTCACAGGAGTTGGCCCTTCAATGGCTGTGAGTGACGGCTTCGCAGCTGAAGCCACTCCAGGGCGGCGGCTGTGCTGCCGGCTGCGGAAAACCAACAAACGGAAGCCTGAGACGAGCTTGGAAGGTCGAGGAGGGCTTCCTGTAGGAAGTGAGTCTTTAAGAGGAAAGGATAGGGGCGCCCAGGGGCTCAGCGGTGGGGCGTCTGCCTTGGGCTCCGGGCGCGACCCTGGGGTCCTGGGATCGAGTCCTGCGTCGGGCTCTCTGCGTGGAGCCTGCTTCTCCCTCTGCCTGTGTCTCTGCTTCTCTCTCTCTCTCTCTGTCTCTTGTGAATAAATGAATAGAAATAAAAAAATTTATAAAAGACGGGAAGGCTCATGTGGTTCTGTCTTGTGTGTGTTTTCTTAGCAAACAACGGAGCCAAAGGGTTTGACCGGGTTTGTCCTGTTTGACCCCGTGCCGCAGCCAGGGCCACTTGCCTCCTCCCCAGGACTCGGTCACGGCCCCACGTTGTCGCGTTCCGGGCGGTTCTGACCTCCGCTTAAGCACCAGACGCCATCAGCGTCCACGGCGCTAGGAAGCCGCGCAGGGGAAGGCGCTTGGGGCAGGCGCTTGACCTAATCCAGTTCCAGGGACGAGCCCGGTGGACCCGGGGTGCCCAGCAGGGGACGGAGAGGCCTAGGCCAGGGGACAGCAGCTATGGTGACACTTGGGGAGTCCCACACGTGGGCCCCGGGCCGGCCCTGCCGGGGTGGGCGGGTCTCCCCACAACTGCAGGAAGGCGCTGCGCTGCCATTTCGCAGATGGGACCAGCGGGGCCGGGGGGTTGGCTGACCGTCGGGCGTCACAGAGTGGAGAGGACGGGGCGGCCGGGGCGGCGGGACGCCAGGCGGGACCAGGGCCTGTGGGGAGCAGAGATCCTTTGTCCTTTGTGGAACCAAGGACAGGGCTCCGCCTCCGTGGGGTGCGGGCCCCAGACCCGAACCAGACCTCCCAGACTCCCTTGCAGCGGCTCTAGGCGGGAGCGGCTCTCCAATGACCTGGCCGTGCTCGGGCCCGGTGACCCCCCGGCAGCCCATTGGGGGACCAGCCGACCCGGCCCCAGAAACGAGGGTCCTGGTCTCCGGGGTGCAGGTAACAGACCTCGGGCAGCTGGGGCCTGCGGCGGGGTGGGGGAGCCGGGCATTGGGAGGCCCACGTAAGGGGGGGAGGCCGGGTCAGAGTCAGTGTAGCCCAGCGACGGTTCCGAGCACAGACCCTGGAGACAGACCGTTGGGCTCTCAGCCCGGCTCCGCTGCCCCGCAGCCATGTGACCTTAGACAAATTACTTGCTCGCTGTGCCTCAGCCTTCCCATCTGTAAACTGGGGCAGCGCCCGGCGTAGGGCACCAATGCAAGGATGGAGGACGTCACGGACGCGACACAGGACGGGGCCTGGCACGCGTGAGCGAAGAACAGACGGGAGGCGCTCTCATCCCTCTGCCGGTTGCGCTGCAGCCCTGAGCAGGGCGTCCTGGGCCCGTCCTGCGTCGGCCTCGCAGCCTCCCTGCCGGGCAGGTGGCGCCCCTTCGCGGCGCAGGGCCAGGGTCTGAGGGGTGCAGCCAGTAGGCAGCGTGCTGGGAGATGAGCCCCGACCCCTGGTCTCCCGGGGCCTCTCAGGGAGGACTTGGGGTCCCCGTGGGAGGGCTCCGGGGCGTCAGGGGACCCAGGCCAGCAGGTGGGGATCCTGGTCTTCATTACCCACCCCCGGCCCGCAGAGTCCCAGCGTGGGGTCAGGGCCCTACCCCAGGCACGGGCAGGCCCTCCCGTCTTGGGGACCTGCATCTGGGGAGGGCCAGGTGCTGGTCATTCCTGGGGCGGGAGCCTGGGGCGGGGGGGGGGGGGGGCACCGGAAACGATCACATTTGCATCGTTGGAAGTTGAGGCAGCTGCTGCCGGGGGCTGGTCCACAGGGACACGGAGCGGGAGGTGGCCAGCGGGCGGGACCCCCAGCTCCGCTCCCCGACTCAGCCCCCCCCCGCCCCCACCCCCCACCCCCCCACCGCCGCTGCCAGGAGGCCTTTTCTCAGGAAACTGAGTGTCCGGATGGGGACGCGTCCTGAGCCTCTCTCCCTCCTCAGCCCCACTGGCCTCCTCTGAACAGGGGGTGTCAGGGCGCCTCGCGGGGCGGCCGAGGCCACAAACGCTCAGTCAACAAACAGTCGCGGAGCATCACCCTGGGCGGGAAATGAGAACGTCCCAAATGAAGGCAGAGGCGCAGGCTTGTGTCGCCTCATCGGAGGAGCCTCCTTTCTGGGTCTCGGGGTCCCCACCTGAAAACCCACAGTTTGGGGCTTGAGAAAGAACGATGCCCCCCCCACCCCGCCCCCCGGGGACGTCCATGCTCCCTGGGGAAAGCGTCTTGGCAGGTGTGATACAGTTGAGGGCCTGGGGCTGCGGAGATGATCCTAGTCACGAGATCCTTAAAGGGGAAGAGCCGGGGCGCGCGGTGGCCGGGCCGGTGGGGCGGTGGAGCGCCTGTCTCTTGGTGTCAGCTCAGGCCGTGATCTCGGGGTCGTGGGATCGGCCCCCAGTCGGGCTCCAGCTGCGCGTGAGGGCTGCTTGGGATGCTCCCTCCTCTCCCTCTGCCCCTCCCGCTCGCTCTGGCTCTTTCGAAATGGAATGAATAAATCTTTAGAAGGGGGGGAGGGGGAGTCAGGAGGGAAGACCCTGCCCTCGCTGAGCTGAGAGAGCAGCAGCTGCGGCCAGAGCCAGAGACCGTGGGTGGCCCCTGGACCACGAAAGAGGCGACAAAGCCGTGAGCACGCGGCCAGGCCCACACCTTGATTTCCGCCCGTGGGACCCATGCGGCTTCCGACCCCAGGAACCCCGAGAAGAGATCTGCGGTGATTCGACCGGGACCCAGGGCGCGGGCGAGGCGCTCAAGCCACCCGTGGGGATGGAGCGGGTCGGGGTGCGAGGCTGCAGGCCCGGAACTGTGGCTGGGGCGGCCGAGGAGACGACTGGGGAGCTCACCCGGGTCCCCGTGACCGTAGGTCAGATGGGCACGTGCGGCTGCCGCGGTGGACGCTGTGACACGGGACGCTCGCAACCCCACGGAGAGCTCCGCGGACAGCCGACGTTGGCTGCAGAGAGGCTGTGCCGCTCGGAGGAGCTGGGGCCACAGGTGCCCCAAGATGAGTCTCCAGCAACGGTGGCCTCAATCGGGGCTCCCTGAGGTCTGGAAAAATCCAGGTTATAGTTCCTGTTGGAGATGAGCTTCGGAAGGCCCCCAGCTCCCAGCAGGCCCCTCAATCTCAGACACGGAGGAAGACCCCCAGTTACCAAGAAGCAGCCTCGTCCTGTCTTTCCTGAGTTATCTGGACACTGAGGAGGCCGCGTCCTCCTGAGGGGAAGCGTCCTGGGACCCAGCACCCCAAACTGCCAGCAAGATGCTCTGGATGCATTTTCAAGGCGTATCAGTCAATCACATTCATCAGATTTTGAAGGGGTCTGACCCCATCCCCTAAAAATGTTCAGAAACACTGCTTTCTTGTGGCCTCGAGAAGCCCTCCCTGTCCTCGCCCCACCCCTCCTCAGCTCTCCTTGCCTCCTACAAATACTACCCAGGTCTGCGCCCCCCACCCCACCCCACCCCACCCCGCTGCCGCAGCCGGGATGTCCCTCTCTCTCCTCCCCTCCCCTCCTCCACCTGCCACTCCCGCCCCAAGCAAGGCTCATCAATTTCGGGGGAAACCTCCAGGCATCCGATGCACTTCTTGGGGGAGACAAAGCGGGATGCGAAGGGGGAGAGCGTGTACAAACAACCTGATCTCCAGAAGAGAGGAATTACGCGAATTACAATTGATTTTCCACCGTTAATGAAGCATGAACCCGTGTGATTGCATCTTGAAAAGATTTATAATTATTCATTGAATCTTGGAAGATAATTAAACTTCATTAAACGCAGACATGACAAGCCTTCAGAGCGCGCCGAGACCTCCGTGCAGGGTTCCAGATCAGAGCGGGCGAAGCGAGGCCGGGACCCTGTCGGGTGGGGGGGCTGGTGGGGAGGACGGGGTGGGGGGCAGGAAGGGGCGGCTCAGGGAGGTTCTGCTGATACACAGACACTCTTGGGCCTCTGGATTTCTCTCTCACCCCCCAGCTCCAGCCTCCTGTGCCCCCCCATTCCCTTCCTCTTGGCAAGATGCTGGGGACGGGGGTGCACCTTCGTGTTCAGAGTCCCTGAGAGCCCAGGGCCTCCCAGCAGAGCAGCAGTCGGGGCGCAGCGGGAGGTGGGGGAGGATGGGGGTTCTTCTGGACCCATGGGTGCCAAAGCAAGGGGGGCGAGTGGATGTGTGTGTGCACGTGCTTACGCACACGCATGCAGGGGTGTGTGGGGTCTGCTCTGTCACAGTAGATTCGTGCGTTCTGGAAAGCCATCTGGCAGGAGACTAACCAAACTGCCGTCAACGGTTAGTTACCTCTGCGAGGGGACGGGAAGGGGGTGGCATAAAGAAAGGAATCTCACTTTTTCTCCATCATATGCTTCTTCAGGGCTTGCATTACATAATGAACATCTACTTGGATATAGCACATGTAATTAAAAAGATCGTAAGCGTGGAGCAGAGCTGTTCACCAGGTATTTATAGTTCAGAGCCAGGCTTCTGGCTCAGGGTGCTGTGGACAGAGAGATAATTGAGACGGTCCAGGCCCTTCCTTGGGGAGTAAGTACGCCATTGTGGGTGTGAGCACAGTGGGCTGGTTGTGAAGAATATCTCCTACCCCACCCCGGGGGAGCCCGGAGGAGTCAGCCCCAGCCGGGAGGTGGCCCTGCTCCTGACCTCCTGCGGGTGGGTACCCGGTCCCCCCACCCTTCATCTATTCCAAGCCGTCCCTCTGCATCCTTTGGACACCTCTTCCTGAGGACCTTCTGCTAGGCTAACCCCTCGCAATGATGCCCTGAGACCCTTCCTCCTGCCAGGTACACAGCCCTCCTCCCCCAGTGGCTCACAGTTCCCTGCCAACATGACAGAAGGAGAGAATATTAATGAGGCTGCCCTCACCATATCCTTTTCATAGAGCTGCTTCTTGGCAGAGAGGAGGACTTTCTAAGGACAGGCTCGGAGGGAGTCATGCCCAGCAGGGATCTGGCCCAGGTTCCGTGGCAGGGCTAGGTGGTTGAGGGGGGAGGCAAGGATTGGGGGATGGGAAGGCCTTCGAGGCAGGAGGGCAGAAAGGTGGGGAACCATCTCTTAGCACAGAGGTCAAGATCTTCGTTCCTAAGCCACACAGCCTGGTTTCCAATTGTGGCTCGACTACCTTGCAACTATGGGACCTTGGACAAGCTATTTTAGTTCTCTGTACCTCAGTATCCCCATCAGCAGCTCCCTTCTGGGCTGTCAAGAGAAGCTGATAAAATGATGCGTGTGGAGTCCTTGGCACGGTGCCTGGCATAACGGAGGTGCTCGGTAAATGGCAGCGGGTGTTCATTTGGAGGATTTGAATGATTTCCCCAAATACCATCAGTCGTGTTTCATGGCTCTTTACCTCATGGTGTACGCCCAAGAACAGGCTTCGTGTCTTACGGATCTCCGTGCCCCCTGTGCCTCACCCAGGACGTGGCCCCTAGCAGGTGCTCCAGGAAATAGGTGTCACATAAACAAGGGGATGAACAAAGAACAAATAAAACTGGGCCATAGGACTGATTTCTAATCTCAAGATATCTTCCCAACACAGGACACTTGGAATGGTTGAATGAAGAAATTAAAAGATTTTTTTTTTCTTGCACATGGATAGGCTGGCAGGAAAGTAAAGCAAATCTTCAGAGGTCAGAAAGGACAAGAAATGCAGTTCCAGAGAATGAAGTGAGCATCTCCCTGCAGGCACTTAGTCAATCCAAAGCCTGGGCAAAGGCAAATCAGCTGCCCTTGCATAAAGTAGGGTCCTGCCGTCATGAACTAAGAAAAGCCTGCTGTGACTCTGGTGGGGAGGGGGAAATGGAGAGAGAAAAAAATCTCCCTCTGTTGAGATTCTCACCCATAAGCTCACCCTCACTTGGGCTTGGGGCCGGAAATCGTATTCACGTGGCCTAAAAATCCACAAACAGAGAACTGGCCCACCAGTTCCTAATGGCACCTGACAAGAGCGTAAACAGATCTTCTCCAAAGAAATTCCCTCTTGAACCCAGTCCTGAAAGAATTCCTACAGGGATCCCTGGGTGGCGCAGCAGTTTGGCGCCTGCCTTTGGCCCAGGGCGCGATCCTGGAGACCCGGGATCGAATCCCACATCAGGCTCCCGGTGCATGGAGCCTGCTTCTCCCTCTGCCTTTGTCTCTGCCTCTCTCTCTCTCTCTCTCTGTGACTATCATAAATAAATAAAAATTAAAAAAAAAAAGAATTCCTACAGAAAACAAGTTCCAAGAAACATGGGTGCTAAAAAAAAAAAAAAAAAAAGCCAAAATACACAAGGAAACAAGCAACTATGAGCAACAGTCAGCAGAAACAGCCACACATGAGACCTGAAAAGACCAAAAGTGTTGGAATCGTCAGATCTCGAATATAAAACAAATATGCATTTAAACCATTGACGTGGACACCAAAGGTATGACAAAGGGGGTTGAGATTACAAGAAAACACCAGGCTGATTTGAAAAAGAATCAAACAAAATATCTAGAATTAAGTAAAGTCGTGGAATGGGTGCAACAGAAGCCAAGATGAAGGTAAGCTGGGAAAAAGGTAAGAAAAGCTTTCCGGGAAGGCAGGAGGCAGAGAGAGACAAAGAGAGCAGAAATAGGGAAGAGACATCAAGAAATATGAGAGATAAAAATGAAAAGATCTAACGGAGTTCCAGGAGATACTAGAATAATGGAAATCCAAATTTAAGGAGAAAACAGCT
Organism: Canis aureus; assembly: GCF_053574225.1. NCBI lineage: Eukaryota > Metazoa > Chordata > Mammalia > Carnivora > Canidae > Canis > Canis aureus. The sequence goes on from NC_135615.1 coordinate 85,557,407, forward strand.
AAGAATCTTGCAGAACCGTGAAAGACTGAACCCTCCGATTCAGAAAGCTTGATGAATCCCAAGCAGGATGAATAGAAAGAGATCTCGGCCTCCACGCACCACAGGGAAACCACAGATCATCGTAGACAAAGAGAAAATCTTAAAAGCAGCCAGAGATAAAAGAGAGATTACCTAAAAAGGAACACCAAATAGATTGATGTCAGGGCTCTCCGAGAAACTGGAAGTTCAGGAGACGGTCGAGGAACACCTTCAAAAAGCCGAGAGAAGATGTGTCCCAAGGATTCTGTAACCTCTGAAACTCGTTTTTAAGAACGGGAGCAAAATAAAGACATTTTTTAAAAAGATTTATTTATTTATGATAGAGAGAGAGAGAGAGAGAGACAGGAGGAGGGAGAAGCAGGCTCCATGCCGGGAGCCCAACGTGGGACTTGATCCCGGGACTCCAGGATTGCGCCCTGGGCCAAAGGCAAGGGCTAAACCGCTGGGCCACCCAGGGATCCCCAAAATAAAGACATTTTTCAGACAAACAAAAACTGTCGGAGTTTACGAGGAGCGGCCTCGCTGCAGAAAGTCCTGAAAGCATTGATTTCAGGCAGGAAGGAGAATGAGCCCAGCAGGACGGCCGAGGCGGTGAGAAAGAGCAGTGAGCAGAAGACATGGCACACGGAGGGTAAATTTAAATAAACGCTGATAATTGGAAATGTTTAATTTGTGGGGTTAGGACAAACAAATAAGAGAGAATCAAAATACAGGGAACCAGGGTTAAAACATGTGAGATGCCTGGACTCGTGGAGGAGGAAGGCGAAGACGGAGCTCGTGGCTGGCAATTAGAGCCCGGAGACGTGCGACGCATTTCCAGGGTAATCACGAGGGAATAAAAATAGCAGGTGTTCTAGCTTCCAAGTTAGTAGAGGAAAACATGAAACGGGGAGAACCTTCCATGAATACAATTGGAAAGAGGCAAGAAAAAAGGAGAAGGAGGGAGGGAGGGAGGGAGGTGGAGGGAGGGAGGTGGAGGGACCAGAGAGCAAGCGACTCGCCCAAGGCCACGCAGCAGGTGAGAGTGCAAGGGTGAGGGGCTCGTGCCCCAGAACGGTGCAGCCCCCTTGGTCTCCGCGGGGATGGTCAGAGCCGGACTCTCAGCCCCGCCTTCCCAGCTGCGGTGGAACCACGCGCACCCCTCGGGCAGCTCGTGGGAGGCGTGACTAAGACACGTTTGGTCGGCAAACACGGGGCCTCGGGGTCTGCGACGACGTCATTGCCGAGAGCCCGGCGGCTTCCAGTGCAGGCCCCTCTGTGTGTGACTCACTAGATGCTCACAACCACCCCGTGAAGGGGATGCTACTAACACACTCGTGTGTGCGCCACCCAAGGACGAGGAAGGTGAGGTCACCATCCAGGGTCACGCCGCTGGGGCCTGACCCCGGACGCTGCCCCCGCCCTGCCTCGGTCTGCGTGCTCGGAGGCTGGGCTGCGCCTGTGAACCTCTGCGCACGGGGACAGGATAGTAGAGGTGAGCAGTGTACTGGGCTGATCCGAATTAGATCCTGGATCTAAAATAATAATTAAAAAAAAAATAACAGCTACAAAGGGCATTTTTGGGTAATTGGGGGAAAATTTTTTTTTAAGGTTTTATCTACTTTTTCATGAGAGACACAGAGAGAGGCAGAGACACAGGCAGAGGGAGAAGCAGGCTCCCTGTGTGGACCCCAATGCGGGACTCGATCCCGGGACCCCAAGATTGCACCCTGGGCCAAAGGTAGATGCTCCACTGCTGCCCCCGCCCCCCGGCGCCCCTGATGGGGCAAACTTGAACGGGGCTCTCTGTTACCTGCCACTACGCGGGATCAAGCGACTCGGTGTGACCACCGTGGTAGCTCATGCAGGGATGGCCTCATGGTGGAGACAGAGCCACGGCAGGTGGAGGAGAAGTGCCGTGGTGTCGACAACGTTCCAATGTTACGGAAGTACGCAGAGAATAAAGCAAACGTGGCAAAATGTCGATAATAGGTAAATCGAGGTAAAGGATAAATGTTTATTGTTGTTTGCATTTAGAAGCCATCCCCAAGCTTAAAACAGCAGCTACTTCTGCATTTTTAAAAATTTATTTATTTATTTATTTATTTATTTATTTATTTATTTATTTATTTATTTAGCAAGCCCCTGGGTCACCGATCGGCGATTCCACCGAGGCGGGCTGGCCTTCCTTCGGCACCTGTCAGCACCTAGTGGGTGGGCCGTGGCCCGGCTGGGCGAAGGTGACCGTGGCTTGTGCGGCTCAGCTCTCGTCCACCAGCTCCTCACTTTCTGCAGCCGGGTTGGCCTGGGACCGTCTTCCTGGCAGCGGCAAGAGTCCAAGAGAGGAAGAGGAGCAGGAACGCATGCGTCTAAGCTGCTGCTCACGTCACTGTCCTGCTGCCCCATTGGCCAAGCCCAGAGCCAGCCCAGGAAGACACGTCCAAAGACGGTGACCCGGGGGGCAAGCGTCGTTGATGCAGTGCACTTGCCACAGTTGTATTACTATCTTAACTTTTCGATACATTTGAAATCTTTTTTATTTTTATTTTTATTTTTATTAATTTTTATTTATTTATGATAGTCACACAGAGAGAGAGAGAGGCAGAGACACAGGCAGAGGGAGAAGCAGGCTCCATGCACCGGGAGCCTGATGTGGGATTCGATCCCGGGGCTCCAGGACTGCGCCCTGGGCCAAAGGCAGGCGCTAAACCACTGCGCCACCCAGGGATCCCGAAATCTTTCTTTTTTAAACATTTTTTTCATTTGACTCTAAGTTGGACTTGCCGATATGTGGTATCACACCCAGTGCTCATCCCACCAAGTAAAAAGCTAAGAGGGGTGTATTAGAATGCTCTAGAGAAACAGGACCAGGAGAATGGGATTAAATATAAAAGGGATTTATTGTAAGGAACTGGCTCACGTGATTCTAGAGGCTTGAGAGGTCCCCAGATCCGCAGCCAGTAAGCCGGCAACCCCGAGGGCGGAGGGTAGCTCCGGTGTGAACCCTGGCGGGCTCAACGGCCCAGGAGAGCGGACGTTTCAGGTCAAGTCAGAAGGCGAGAAGCGATGTTCCAGCTCCGGGGCGTCGGGCAGGAGGCGCCGCCTTAATCACAGGAGAGTCAGTGGGTTTTGTTCTATTCAGGCCTTGACCTGATAAGGTCAGTCCCACCATCCGGGGCGGGGGGCACTTTGCTGTACTCAGTTGAGTGTCGCTCTCATCAGAGACACCCTCACAGTCACGCCCACAACATCTGACCCCATATTGGGCACCCCATGACCCAGGCGACCGGACCCACGACATTAACCATCAGCAGAGACGAAGGAAAAACAAGTCAGTCTGACCCTGTGACTCCTCCGCGCTGACCGTTCCCTGCGTCCACGGCGAGGCGCGAGTGTACAAGGGCGTCCACTGCAGCTCCGCAGCTCAAACCGCAGACTGGAGACCACCCTGACGTCCTTCAACATCATCACGGAGAAGTAAACGTGTCCCTAACGTGGAATCCAACACGGAGTGATAAACGGTGGCGAGGGAGACGGCACCAGAGCACACAAGGGCGTGGGGAGTCCCACCGGGGGAAACCTGCACGCCGTGTGTTTCCGGCTCCGGGACGTCCAGGAGGAGAGAAATCATCGACAGCGGAGCCTTCGTTGGGAAGGGGCCTGAGGCGACTTCCTGGAGCACCGTCAATGTCCCGCATCTCGGTCGGGGGCCGAGGGTGGCTACGTGGACATGTTCGTGTGGAAAAATGTGTGAAGTTGGACACTTCAGACTTGAGGGCTTTATTTATTTATTTATTTTGAGATTATTTATTTGAGAAAGAGAGAGAGTACGCACAAGCCGGAGGCAGGGCAGAGGGAGGCAGAGAACCTCGAGCAGACTATGCACTGAGCGCGGAGCCCGACTCGGGGCTCGATCCCACGACCTGAGGTCATGGCCGGAGCTGACACCGAGAGTCAGACGCCCCATCAGCTGAGCCACCAGGCGCCCAAGGCCTGAGAGCTTTAGGTCGTATCTCAAAAACTGTAGGGACACACGCGCACCCAATGCTGATTCCTGGTTCCCCCTGAACAAGACCCGGACTCCTTAACGCTCAGTTCAATTCAACCGAGCGCAGTTTCGTTCTCCCCCTAACGTGGCGGCACAGCAGCCGGGTGGACTTCTCAGCGCCCTGCCCCGTAGAGCTCCTCGAAAACTATGCATTGAATCCACATGGGGCGGGGATCCCTGGGGGGCTCAGTGGTTTAGCACCTGCCTTTGGCCCAGGGCACGATCCTGGAGACCCGGGATCGAGTCCCACGTCGGGCTCCCTGCATGGAGCCTGCTCCTCCCTCTGCCTGTGTCTCTGCCTCTCCCTCTCTCTGTCTCTCATGAATGAATAAATAAAATCTTAAAAAAAAAAAAAAAGAATCCACATGGGAGCCTCCAGGGCGGGGACCTCGGATGCGCTGGGGGTGGCATCCTGGTCCCTGGCTCCATCCAGGCCCCTTTGGCGCCTGCGCGCAGGCTCCGTCTTGCAGGGGTGCCTTCCGCCCCCTCGTCCGCCAAGGCCCCCAGCCACCCCCTTTGCTCAGTGCTGCACACTTTACGGCCATTGTCAAACATAATGATTCTTACCCTGGAGAGAAATTGGGTTCCATTTCATGTTTTATTGCCTCAAAAAGGACATTTTTTACCTCCCCGCAGTCCGTACCCAGCAGGAACAGGACGATAAATCTCAGCAAAGGTTTCCTCTGAGATAGATGGTCCAGCGAGGGGACCACTGTGCTGCTGGCGGGCGGGGAGGAAACAAGCATTTGCACCTGCTTTGCCCCCCCAGCCCCGTGCCCCGTCCCCAACGCCACCTGGCAGCTTGGAGCTGAGCATGGGGTGGGGTGGGGGTGCTCCAGAGCCCAAGGACAGCCAGCCGGTGAGGGAAAAAGCCTGGACATCGGAGCCTGTCTGTCCTCCAGCCTCGCCACCTTCATTCGGAAGAAGCTTCTAGCGAGAGAGCACGTAGGAGGCGCATCACACACTTACTGGGCGCAGGCCGCGTGTCTTAACCCCGTGCCTTCAGCAGCCCCCGTGCTTGCAGGCGTGTGTTGTCCCATTGTACAGACGAGGGGACTGAGGTTCGTGGCGGTCAGGCCCGCAGCTGGTAAGGAGCAAGCTGGAGTTTGAATAGGGGTCTCGGGGGAACCCACTCGCGACGCTCCTGATGGCGGCTTCTCCACGGTCCCCTAGGAGCCGGCCCGGGGCACCAGGGCAGCCGTGGGCAGATGGCAGCAAGAGTCGATCGGCCGCTGCTGCGACAGCCTTCACCGCGGCCTCCTAGGCTGGGGGCTCACCGGGGAGCTCCCCTGCGTGGCCTACGGGGAGAGTGGCCACCGCGTGCACGTCCCCTCGGTCGTCGTGTGGCTCGGACGGACCCGTCAGCCTCCCCAGAGAGGCTGCCGTCCTGTGCAGGGTCACGCACTGCAACATGGAATCAGGACTGGAGCTCAAGACCCGTGACTCCCGGCCCAGGGTCTTTCTTCTTTCTCCCCCAATTTCTTTTTGTTGTGGCAACACACGTGACGTAGAATTTATCATCTTAACCATTTCCAAGCGTACAGAGGCGTGAGACACATTCACAATGTCGCGGAACCTCCGCCGCCATCCAGCTCCAGACCCTTTCCATCTTTGAGACTCAAACTCGGCCCCCGGTGAAGAAGTGACTCCCCTTGTCATCCTCCCTCGGCCTTGGCCACCACCCCTGTGCTCCCTGTCTCTGAGCTTGACTCCCCGGGTGCCTCAGGTAGGCGGGAGCACCCAGCGGTGGTCCTTTGGAGACGGGCTCCCTGCCAAGTCGCAGTACGATGTCCTCGGGGTCCATGCACCCTGCCGCACCTGCCGGGACGCCCTTCCTCCTTCGGCTGGGAGATCCTCCAGCGTATCTCGAGACACCGCTTGCCTATCCGTTCACCCACCCGTGGACTTCGGGGGGCTTCCTCATTTTAGCTCCTGCTGATCGCGCTGCCGTGAACGCGACTACAAACGTCTCTTCAGGACCCGCCTCTCTTCTTACCCAGGACCCTGCCTCCCTGACTGCCTTCGACGATTTATCAGTGATCTTTTCTAAGACACGGAAATGCCTCGTGCAGCCCTTGCTTAGTTAATAACCCGGAATCTACCCCACAGCATAGACCAGCCCCCCCAGGCCACAGGCTGCATGACGCCGCTGATGTGGAATGTCCGGCGTGGGCAACTCCGGAGAGAGAAAGCGGGATCGTGGCAGCGTGGGGAGCCGTGCTGGAGTGACGGAGATGCTCCGAAATTGGTCGCGGTTCGGGTCGCACGACTCCGCGGATACACTAAACAACTGATTCGAGGGGGTCGTGGACTATATTAAGAGCCCTCAAAAGCCGTTAAAAAAACCCGTTAGGGATCCCTGGGTGGCGCAGCGGTTTGGCGCCTGCCTTTGGCCCAGGGCGCGATCCTGGAGACCCGGGATCGAATCCCACATCGGGCTCCCGGTGCATGGAGCCTGCTTCTCCCTCTGCCTGTGTCTCTGCCTCTCTCTCTCTCACTGTGTGCCTATCATAAAAAAAAAAAAAAAAAAAAAAAAAAAACCCAAAAAACCGTTAGACCCTCAGCCCATTTCCTCGCCTGTAAGTTAGGGATTGCGAGAGCCCCGTCTGCGCCGTCACCAGGCCGGGTCAGTACGTGGAAACCTCCCGGCGCCGCCCCGCCGCGTCCTGCACGCGGGGGAGCCTCCCACGGCCAGGATGGCGTCGTCAGGAGCGCGGCTCAGGCGTGAGTTTGTTCGGCAGGTGAGCTGCGTGGGGCGCGGAGCCGGAGCCCGTGGTGTCGGAGGCCGCCCTGCCCCACGGCGTGTTCTTGGGCCCACGGAGGGTCTAGCTCTGCGGCACCAGGTTGGGGCCACTTCTGAGCCCTTGAGGTGCGGCCCCTGTGACTGTGACCGAGCCCCCAGGCTTCCCTCTTTTCTTTCCATTGATTTACATTCAAAAAGCCCCCGTGGCCGATGGCTGCCTCGCTGGGTTAGGAGATACCCCAAGTGCTGGAAAGGACGCAGCGCAGAGCGGCCCCCCGGCCTCGTGGAGCGGACAGCCTGATGCGCAGCAGGTATTCCTGACGCGTAAGCCTGGAAGAAACCCCGGTGGAGGCGACGGGCGGAAAGGACGGGGTGGGGACTGGCCACACGGGGTGGCCCAGGAGAGCCCCCTGGGGAGGCGACCCCGAGCAGGGCATTCCGGGCTGAGGGCGAGCAAGGAGCGGAGGCCCCGACGCACGAACTTGCGTGTCCAACTCAAGGAAGAACCAAGGCCAGTGCGGCTGGAGGGCGGGGGTGAGTTCGGGAGCAGGGGGCAGCCGGTGGCGGGGCCGGGGCCACGGGAAGGGGCCCAACGTGCTCAGGCGCTGCAGCTGGGCAGCCAAGCCGCCGGGCGAACAGGAGCCCCAAGGGGACACGGGCACGAGGGAAACCACCGAGGGAGCCACGGACCGGGCCAGGCAGGACCAGCGAGAAGCTGTCGGGGGGCGATCGCGGCGCCCCCGGGGCGGCTCAGGGGCCCAGGGCTGGGCACCGGGGCAGCCGGGCCTTCAGGACAGCGGGGAGAGTGGGCTGCGAGCCACGGGGCTCACCTTGGGTCTGTGGGCCTGAAGCCCATCGGGAACCCCCAGGATGCGCAGGAGTAGGAAGGCTCCAGGGTCCCCGACCCGCACTCCCCGGACCTGGGAGGTGGGGCCTGAGCCCGTCGTCCCTGAAGGTGAAGAAGGGGCATCACTAGTGGGCTGGGCCTGTCCTGCCTGCCCGGGGGTGAGGTGGGGGAGGTCTGGCCTCCAGCAGGAGCACGGACCGAGGCCTCGGTGCCTCCAGCAGGGCCGCTGAGCCTCTGCGGAGAAGCTTCCTCGGCGTCCCCGGCAGGCAGCGGGGACAAGGGCCTCTGGGCAGCCAGCCCCGAGCCGGAGGCTGACCCCCCGGCCGCCCGAGCTGGAACGCACCCGATGACGGCCGAGAGGAAGGACCCCGACAGGCTGCTTGCTCGGTCCCGGGGGAGCTGGAGGCGAGGGGACCAGCCTGCGTCTGCTTGGACGCAGCACTGCAGGCAGCAGTGGCAGAGGAATGGGGAGGGGGTCAATGCCGGGAAGACGGAGCGCTGGCCCCTGCCCCCATCAACCACAGCCTCTGCCGCTGGCCCTGCTGCTGCCGACAGCCCCTCCACCATGCGCCCCTGCAGAGATGGACCGGGCCAAAGAAATGTACCTGGATGGAAGCTTCCAGAACTGCAGACCCGGAGTTGCCCCTCCGCAGGGCGGCCTAGCGAGTCCTCAGCTTCAAGGACATGTACCCACGCATCCAATTACCACTCGCTTCCCGGGGGCGTCTAGGTGCTGGCCGCCGTGGGCACCCGCGCTACACCCAAGAACACAACAGACGATATATTCCAGTGGCGGGGGGGGGGGGGGGGGGCAAGCAGGGACAGACCAGAGCTAAGTAGGACACAGTAAGTGTGGGAACCGGGCGGCGAGCCAGAACAGGTGCAGGGCCTGTGGGCGAAAGGCAGGAAACAGCAGATTAGGCTTGGGGGGTGAGGGTGGGCTGAGCAGTTGTCACCTCAACTAGGGCGGAGGAGGCCTCCCTTGCAGACCCTTAGGCCGCTCTGACCATCAAATTGACATAAAAGATGAACCGGAAGGAAAGAAATTTTGTACCTATGAGAGCTCATAAAAATAGGAGACTCAGAGAAGGAACCAAAGGAGGCAGGTTTTATCCCTTTGATGCAGGGAAGCAACACCCGGTGAAGAGCTGACAAGACAAGGGGTTTGGGCTCGGGGTAGATGCTGGAGGGGAAGAAACCAGGTCGGCCTCCGCGGTGCTCGCAGCCCAGAATCCCCGTCTCTGGGGATAAAGACGCCTCTCTTTCTCCCGCTGCAGGGACGGTGCCTCTTACATGGGAGATTATTTCCTGCTTTCAGGGCCCAGAGGAGGGTCTGAGTGTCCTGCCTATACTGGCTATTTCTTACACAACTTTAATTTGAAATAATTGCTATACCAAAGTGGCGTATCTTGGGCGGCCTGCCCTGGGCCCCACCAGTTCCCTCCTCTGAAGCCACTCTGGAAATTTCTTTTACTCATTAAAAGCTGAGTAGATGGGGACCCCTGGGCGACTCAGTGGTTTAGTGCCTGCCTTCAGCCCAGGGTGTGACCCCAGGGTCCTGGGATCGAGTCCCACATCGGGCTCCCTACATGGAGCCTGCTTCTCCCTCTGCCTGTGTCTCTGCCTCTCTCTGTGTGTCTCATGAATAAATAAATTAAATCTTTAAAAAAAAAATAAAGAAAAGAAAAGCTGAGTAGATGGCTGTGGAGGGAGGAACCAGGTTGGTGGCCGAGCAGCCGATTGCTGCGTGTCGCACCGAACCGGTCCCTAGTCCCGAGAACAGTTGTGAGTCCCTTCCAGAGGCGGTGATGCGGGTGGGCTCCCCACGAGAGGCCCCGACTGCACAAGTAATCGATTATTTAGTAAGAGGCCACTCTATGGAAACAAAAGAAGGACGATGCTTAGAGATTGGGGCAAATTATAAACCAGTTTCTGGGTTTTTGAGGGTAGCCCGTTGAGAAGATTTCTAGACCTCGGGCTTGAAGGATTTTCAGATAGGGTGAGGGCGGGCGATGGCCGTCTAACAGATTTTCCTGGTTTGAATGTATTTGGGGCTCTTTTGAGTGGCAAACACAGCAACAGGTGCAAAGACCTTCCCCACGCGAGCGGCTGTCGCAGTTTCTCTGAAGCCCACATCCAGTTGTCAGGTTAGCTTGTGTGGCTTCGGGGAAAAGGCTGCATTAGTGTTAGATGATCCAGGTCAGAAGAATGGGAGAAAAGCTGAAAATATTGGCCTAGAGAGTTGTAGCCAGACACTGGAGGAAACGAAAAGATTTAGGATCTAGTCCAGTTTACAGGCAGAGAACAAAACCTCAAGGACAATGAGCAGCCTGGAGCCAGATACCCACAGGGCGCCGTAGAGATTGTGGCTAAGACAAGCGATTTCTCTCTATTCTCCTCGGAGATAACAAAAGACGAATTTGTTTACAAAATAGGTCCAGTCTTAATAACCTCAGCTTGATTAAGTACATGAACGCGGCGAGAATATATATATACTGACCACACAGAATGTTTTAAACCGCTTTGCTACAACTTTGTATAAGGAATCTCTTTTTATCTTGCTGTAAGGATCGGGCCTTTAAAAGCCTCTCAAAGCTCAGAGGTCAAGCCTATACCTGTGGATTTTGGTGAATTCCTCTTCTCAAGGGCCCCAAATATCCCGAGGTTCTTGCACCTGCCTCGAAGTGACCCGGTGAGGCTGCGGGAAGCCCTGTGAGCGAAGTGCCGGGCTGATTTTTTCCAAAGGGTTTTATCGGCTCCGTAAAGTCGGCCTTAGTTCCTTCAAGCTGTCTGGTCATATCTGAGCCTTTGAGCATCTGTCTTGACTATGACCTTCCAGTCAAAGGCTTGGTAACATGACCGATATTTCCAGTTGTGTCCTGTTACGAGGAGAACAGATTCTTAGTGAACTTACGCAAATCGCCACATTGCCATAAAAATAAAAATACTCGCTGAACAGCTTCTGAATTCTAGAGGGGCCAGGGAGGGAGAAAAAGATAAATGTTTCATCTTTGTTCTGAAAGTCAGGTTTTACAGAGTTGCTGTGAGTCATAGACAGCTTGCGAGAGAACACGCTTTCCTTAAATATGGGAAAAAAATTTTTTTAAATCAGCACTGTTCCAAACAAAACAGCAATAAAACATTATAATCATCCTCATCAGTTAATTCAATCTGGTGTAATTGACTCTTGTTGATCTTTTGTTAAAAGCCATGAAGACATTAGTTTCTCCGTTAAGAGTCTCTAAATCCTTGCCCAGGCCAGCGGTGTGATCCGGGGGTTCTCAGACACCTGTTCTAGAGCCCTTGGCGGAGTCCTCCCCGTGAATACTTCTGTAGGGTCGAGCCTGCGAAAGCCCCAGAGTAAAACAGGAACTGCCTGTGAATGACGAAAGACCTCCACGGGCCCGTGGCTACAGGTCCAATTAGAGTTCGTTACAGGGCGATGGACAAGGAGGTATGGCTATTTCTGTGACGCACAGTGTTTCAAGATAAAAACTAGAATCAAAAAAAAAAAAAACCAACTAGAATCATAACTGTGTTTCAAGATAAAAACTAGAATCAAAAAAAAAAAAAAAAAGAAAACTAGAATCGTGACTGGTGACGTTACACCAGGGCCTATTGGAGTTTGGGGAATTTCATACAATTTCTACAACACCGAGGAATGACATTCACCCACAGTCTATCATCTACGAAGCCTTCCCCTCACTCATCTGACGATGCTCCCCGTGTAATTGCCAAATAAGCCTAATTAGTGTGATTCCTCGTGTAAGGGAAGAGAACAAATCTTTTGAGACGTTCTGGAGGCCCTCTGGAAAATCCCAAGTAACTTCCAGGTCAAAAGAATTTTTTTTTTTTTTTTAAGATTGTATTTATTTAAGAGACAGAGAGTGGGCATAATGTGCAGAGGGAGAGAGAGAGAGAGAATGAGAATCTCGGGCAGACTCCGTGCTGAGCATGGAGCCCACCATGGGCTTGACCTCACGACCCCGAGATCATGACCTGAGCCGAACCCAAGAGTCAGACACTTAAGTGATGGAGCCACCCAGGGGACCCCAGGTCAAAAGACTTTACTTCAAATTTAATTTTTTGGAAAGTTGATCAAAACATTGGGAGGTTTTTAAACACTTGGTCAAACAGGATCAGAGGTCATTGAAACAACTTCGTTATCCATTTAATCATGGTGACATTTAAAGACCTTGCAGGTGAACACAGAAAGTTAAATAGTTGTAAGTAAAACTTAGCTCTTTTAATAAAGAAGACTCAATTTTCTTTTTAAGTGATCAAAGATCTCGGGGCTCCCGGGTGGCTCCGCTGCCTTCAGGTCCTGGGATGGAGCCCGGCTTCGGGCTCCCTGCTCATCAGGGAGCCTGCTCCTCCTCTCCCTCTACCCCTTCCCTACCATGAGCGCATGCACGTGCATGTGTGCACACTCTGTCTCTCTCTCTCAAATAAATAAATAAAATTTTTAAATAAAAAAGAAGATCTGATAAAAGCAACACAGGAAATTATTTTGATAAAACACAAATTCTTCACTTTCTAGACAGATTACTTTAAAACCGAGGAAGTCTTTTATAATCTCTTATCAGGAGCAGACCAATAGTCCAAGCAAATTTTTCCCTCGAGCAGACGAAAGAAAATTAGGTTCCAGTTCTACATTAGTACACCATGGCTATTAAAGCTTATTTTTAAAACCCTTACAACAAATTCATTCAATTTCATCCTGCTTGATCACACGCAAAATTCCTTCACAAGCATTCCTTTTTCACAACCTTCCCCAACTTTCTATTTTGGCTCAATCCCTCTCCCATTCAGAAATAACCAGTTTTACTTTAGGACAAAATTATTTTCTTTCCTTCCATGAAAATGCATCCCCATGCCTCATAAAAGTCATCAAAGAGATTCGAGAAACTAAGGAGACGCACCATAAAACGGTCATCGCTGGAACATTCACTGGAAAACTCTTACATTCTCCTCTTTGGTTCATTTGTTCTTCACGATCGTACCTCGATCGCCCACAGTGATTTCATGAGATGTTAAACCGTGAGCCATCGTCTTAAGTTATTTCTCTTGGCGACAAATTTTATAACAGAGACGATATGAGCTTATTTGACTTTCAGTAAATCTAGATAAAAGTATGATTCTTAATGCCAACAACTCTAAAGACACGTCTGCATTAATTGAACCAACAAACTTTTTTTTTTAAGATTTTATTTATTTATTCATGAGAGACCCAGAGAGAGAGGCAGAGACACAGGCAGAGGGAGAAGCAGGCTCCATGCAGGGAGCCCGATGCGGAACTCGATCCCGGGGCCCCGGGGTCACGCCCTGAGCCAAAGGCAGGTGCTCAACTGCTGAGCCGCCCAGGGGTCCCTCGAACCAACAAACTTAAACTAGTTTCTATTTACCAAAAATTATCCTGGATCATGCCAACCTGCAAACAGTTGGGTTGGTTTCTATTACATTTCTGAGATTCCAAAATACTTAATATAAGCACTTATTTTTAAGCCGGTTACACAGAGCTCTATACATTAATTCTAGCAGCACCATCTGGAAGGAGGAAAATCTCAGGTTTCTGATGTACACCCATGGGCATAATGAGCAGACAGACACCGAGATGTCATAACTTTAGCCACGAATCAAGCCCCGAGCGTTTGTCGGATACGATACAAAATGTGCTAGGACGACACGAAACTCACGCGTTTACAAGTAATTGTGTCTCTGGCCGGTAAATAGGTGAAGATAAATTGCTTAAAAAGTCTTTCTTGAAAAAAAAAAAAAATCTTTCTTGCTAATATTTGTGGAGAAGTCTTAAGATCTGTATTTCTTCTTGACCAGTAATTTTAAGGAGGCCTAGAGTTTGGGCAAGAGAGCCCTTCTTCCTAGAAGGAATTTTTTTTTTTAAGATTTATTTATTTATTCAGAGAGAGAGAGAGAGAGAGGCAGAGACACAGGCAGAGGGAGAAGCAGGCTCTACGCAGGGAGCCCCAGGGCAGGGCTCCGGGATCACACCCCAAGCTGCAGGCGGCACTAAACCGCTGCGCCACCGCCACTGCCACTGCCACCAGGGTTTGGATTTTTAAAAGTTTGGATTTTTAAAAGGCCTCTTTCTCTCTCTTTCTTCTTTTTTCTCCCATCTGGACAGAGTTTTAATGACCTCCTGGGGTGTTTACATTCCAAAGACCCGGTAAGATTTGCATCTTCAAGGGACAGAAAGAGTATCCAAGTTTTCCCTGGGACTTTTGCATCTATTTCTCTATTATCAGACTTTCAGGGTAATTCCTATTTAAAATGTTTTTACCTTTTTCTTTTCTCTTCTTTTTTTTTTTTTTTTTTTTTTTAAAGATTTTATTTATTTATTCATGATAGTCACAGAGAGAGAGAGAGAGGCAGAGACACAGGCAGAGGGAGAAGCGGGCTCCATGCACCGGGAGCCTGACGTGGGATTCGATCCCGAGTCTCCAGGATCGCGCCCTGGGCCAAAGGCAGGCGCCAAACCGCTGCGCCACCCAGGGATCCCATCTTTTCTCTTCTTTTAAAGATTTTATTTATTTGACAGAGTGGGCGCGCAGGAGCACAAGCAGGGGGAGGGCAGGCAGAGGGAGAGGGAGACGCAGGCTCGATCCCAGGACCCTGAGATCATGACGGGAGCCGAAGGCAGACGCTTAACCGACTGGGCTGCCCGGGTGTCCCCTTACCTTTCTCTAAAGTGCGGGACAAGGACTTCCAATGTCCTGAGTTCTGATAATATGTGCAAATGTCCGGAGGCAAATAGGAAAGGCTCTGAATAGATTTCGAGTTGCTCTTCAGAGTTTCGCCTTTGTTTTTCTGAAGAGTCAAGTTGTAAATTAAGAAATGTTGGGGAAAAAAAGAAAAAAGAAATGTTGGGGTGATGGAAGGGGAGGAGGGCAAGGGGTGGGGGTGAATGGGTGACGGGCACTGAGGGGAGCACTTGACGGGATGAGCACTGGGTGTTATTCTGTATGTTGGTAAATTGAACACCAATAAAAAATAAATTTATTATTTAAAAAAAAAGGAAAAAAAAAGAAATGTTGGGGCAGCCCGGGGGGCTCAGGGGTTTAGCGCCGCCGTCAGTCCAGGGCGTGATCCTGGAGACCCGGGATTGAGTCCCACGTCGGGCTCCCTGCACGGAGCCTGCTTCTGCCTCTGCCTCTCTCTGTCTTTCATGAATAAATAAATAAAATCTTTAAAAAAAATGTTGATCTTCACTCTTTTTTTTTTTTTTTTTTTTTGGTCTTCATTCCTGCAAGACTTCTTCAAAGAACTGGGTACCTTTTCCATCATTAGGCTTAGGCATAGATGTGTCCTCTGAGCCACACTATTTTGAATTGACCTTTTTATATGAGGGACAAAATTTCCAACTAAGACGGAAACCGACAGATTTCTATGTCTTGCTGTCCAGCGGACGTGAATTCTTTGGGTGGGGGTTTAGAATATACCCACGAAGGACCCTGCCTAGGAAGGCCTGAATCTGGCAAAGCCTGATTATAAAGTCCAGCAAAACAAGCCTTATTGTCCATCCCGGATGCTTCTGTTAAATTTATTTCCTGGGTTTTCGCATTTGCATGAGTGTATCCTGGGCCTAGAGATTAGGCTGGGTTGTTCTCTGTAAATCTTGTAGGAAAAAGGAAGCTGAAATAAGCAGCTGATATTTAAGGGATTTCCTGGGGAACGTGGAGGAGTCTGGAGGCTAGAGGAATATGCTGAGAAAACAGGACCGAATTCTAAGACGGGGAAGTTATGTCGGATGGGGACTTCAATTTTCATTCTCATTTCTGTTCTTTCATCTTGTTGAAAGGGAGTCCCTAAGGCTAGTTGTTAGATTTCTTTGTGTCTAATTTTTAATTTGGTCTTTCCAAAGGTACCAATAAGATGATTGTTTAGGATGAGAGCTCTCTAAAAAAAAATAAAAAAAATTTCTTTCAAATACAGCCAATTCAGAGGACCCATTGATCCTCTGGCCATTGATGAATAAGGTCTTATATTCATCTCAGTAACAACTCAAAGCACTGAGAGGTGTCCCACAAGATGGTGCAGAAGGTGCGGCCCTCCCAAGATCCAGGAAGTTCATCCTAGAGCTCGCCCAAAAGAGGAAAGGCAGCAACTGTGAGGGGCTCGGTGTTTATTTTTATTTTTTTCTCTTTGTAAGTAACTTTTATTTTTATCAACAACAGGATGGGTGGTTTTGTTCCTCTATCTTTAGGGACAGTTAGCAGCAGCAGCCAGATGGAAAGTCCCAAGTGAAGTCCAATGCATTCGGCCCCCGAGACAGCTCTGGAAGCTTGTTGGCTCGGTCCAGTCCTGCTTCCGCCGCCGGCATCAGCACCTCTTCGTCCTCTGGGTCCCACGACAGCGCAGCTCTGGGCACCGGGAGAAGGAGAGAGTGACCCCACCCCACCCTCCTGAGCTCTAAGCCCCAGCTTTGTAGGGCCCTGCCTTCCCTGGTGGGAGAGCAGCTCTGTTTTGTATTTTATTTTATTTTTTTAAAGATTTTATTTATTTATTCATGAGAGACCCAGAGAGAGGCAGAGACACAGGCAGAGGGAGAAGCAAGCTCCATGCAGGGAGCCCGACGTGGGACTCGATCCCAGGACTCCAGGATCAGCCCTGGGCCAAAGGTGGTGCTAAACCACTGAGCCACCCAGGGATGCCCTGTGTTTTGTTATTTTATTTTATTTTATTTTATTTTATTTTATTTTATTTTATTATTTTTATTTATTTTACTTTATTTTATTTATTTTTATTTTATTTTATTTTATTTTATTTTATTTTATTTTATTTTATTTATGTTCCCCGCCCCCCTGCCAAGTGCTCGGTTTTTACTTTATTTTTAAATTTTAAAATATTTTATTTATTTATTCATGAGAGACACAGAGAGGCAGAGGGAGGAGCAGGCTCCGTGCGGGGAGCCCGATGCGGGACTCGATCCCAGGACCCCGGGGTCACGCCCTGACCCCGAGGCAGAGGCTCGGCCGCCGAGCCCCGCGGGCGCCCCAAGGGCTATTCCAATGCACAGGGATCACATTGCCCTCCGCGCCCACCGCCCTTTAGCACAGGACCAGGTGCCCTTCCAAGCCAAAAGTTCATCTCCCTCCCAGTTTTTTTTCAGGTACGCATCCATCCTCGGGCTGGGAGAAACCGGAGAGAATATTCCCACTGGTCGTAAAGTAGACAAAAGAGAACAATGACCATCTGTGGCAGGAAAAAGGATCCATAGTAAACCGTACCCCTCACCCAGTCTCTCCGGAGTCGCTGCACCCCAGGCGCTAATTCTGCAGGTATTTCCCCCATGAATCTACTTTTAGAAAAGGAAAGATCCCTGCAGGCAGAGATCCTAGAGCCAGGCTGGCAGGAAATGTCACCTTGTCACAGGTACCAGGGGCTCTCAGCTGCAGCCCCCGAGTGAGCGGTGTCCAGACAGGGGGGTCCCCGGCGTGGGGGGACCAAGCTGCGGTGGGGGCACAGCTTCTCTCTTCCCTTCTAGATCCTGAGGCCGGTCTAATAATTACATTGACACGAGACGGATTAACAGGAGAAAAATCAATTTAAAATAAATAATAATATGAGAGGCACTCGGCTGGCTCGGCCTGTGGAGCGCGTGAGTCTTGATCTCAGGGTTGTGAGTTCAAGCCCCACACTGGGCGTGGAGCTTTTATATGTATATATATAAAATCTGTTATGAATAAAAATAGGAGACTCAAAGAAGTGACCAAAGCAGGCAGCTTTTATGCCTTTTTTTTAAAAAAAGATATTTATTCATGAGAAACACGGAGAGAGGCAGAGACACAGGCAGAGGGAGAAGCAGGCTCC